>NC_044355.1:1255000-1555000 GCF_007364275.1 Archocentrus centrarchus | reverse complement strand
CTTGACCCTGTACACCATAAAATCTATGTATTATTGAGGTGGTAGTGGTATTTGATATTCCTAATAGGATAATAGTAACCTATAAATGCAAAGAAGGTTTCAGGATCATTAAAATAAAAATCACAGGCAGCAGCCCTGCAGAGAAACCTCCCCTCTGATTAACTGAGGTTAATTTGAATTAAAAAACAACTACAAACAACAAAATGAAAGGAATGCCCTTGGGCAAAGTAGAAACCCCCAAACTGGTCCAATGGAGCTGTTCAGTCAGTGCTCAGCAGACTGTGGTTTTATTAGGTAGCATCCTGGTGTGAATTCATTTAACTGTGACTGAGCCTGATTAGTGCTAAAACGAGTGCATGCTCAGTCAACTTTCCCTGGAGAAACAGGATAAGACGAGCCAAACTTTTTATTTATTGATCCCCGAGGGGGGAGACACTCACTTAAATGAATAATTGAAATGTCAGCTCACAAAGAAAAGATCTAAAGATAGCAAGGAATAAGAATGAAAATCTTCAAGGAGGATATAAATAAAAAATGCAATGAAACAGAAGGTTTCAGAATATTACAGTGGTTTCATAACTTGAATTTATTGATCTGATGTCATCCAGACGGGGTTCATATGAGGACAGAGAGAGACATACTGTAACTCCAGCAGGACTGTCCTTTTCCCTACAGAGCCAGGCTTTTCTGACAGCAACACAACGCATCATTTGGCCCTGAGGCGCTGACTTTTGCCTTCACTGCCACCGCCAGCAGGGCCATGGGAGCAACACTGTATACTGGACAAAAAATGTGCAACATCCATGTTTTTTTTCCTCCTTTGTCTAAGCTAGAACACTAACAGGCCGAGCACTTTACAGCCATAAAGGAGGAACATCTTTGATTTTATGCCTTCACATCGTGCTCATTTCAAGTGGAGATCAGTGTGACAAGAAAACTGCACAACACTGTGAAGCCCTGATATCAGAATGGGCCGTGACACCAAGATGCAGTTATGAAAATTAAATATCAAGGTAATAATTGTGATGATCCACATGATATAGACGGCATGTAAAAGGTGAACATTCCCACTGTGACTTCACCTGGAGCTACTTCTGGCAAACTTAGTAAGCCAGATAAATATAGAAATACAGATGCTGGGGGATACAAGGGAAAGGTGAGCCATTTTTTTGTTTGTTTTATATATATATATATATATATATGCAGTTTAGCACTGCTGCTAACGCCTTCAGCAGCAGCCACATGAAAATTAAACCAGGTTAAGGTCAACCGCAGGTGGCGCCAATGATGATGTTTCTTTTGGAAGGTGGCAGCTAGCAGGCGTGGCTCCTCTTGTGCCACAATCTCCCCTGCTAGCCTATTATTCCATAAACCTGAAGCACAGAAGACTTCTTGGAAGAAATGTTAGTGCTGCTTAACTGTAAGTTAACTGAAGACGAGCCATGTTAATAATAATTACATTAAAATCCAAAAAAGTCCAGTTCAGTGCTCACATTAGCCAAACAGGCAGCCCACCTACAGACGGCAGTGTTAGCATCTATGCCCCAGCAGCATTTAAAACAGGTTGGTTATTAATAAAATCAGCCTGGTTACAGTTGTGCTTAAAGGGAAAATAAGCTAAGTCAGCCCTAACTTAAGACCCTTTTTTTAGCTGGTTATATTAAGTTACTGTGTGGAGCCAGCTGAGTAATTAAAGGGGAAAAGGTCAAAGGTGAAATGGGAAATTGATTTGCTGGACTTCTATTTCAAAGGATGCAAATAACAAATTTTGCTTAAGTAAAAGAGGCGATACATCCATTTGCACCTGCAAATAAAGACTGTGTGATTGACTGTGTGGCATGTTACCCAGAGGTTGATGAGATGGGGCCGCTGAGGTGACCCCCACTTAGATCCTCATTACTGTCTGTCCCCAAATTTTATTTGCACTTTAGACATGGAGGGTTTTGGGGGGGGCAGTGTGGGCACTGACGACCAGCAGTTGGTGCTTGTGGCACAGCTGTCCCCTCAGTTTTAACTACACTCTATACACCTCATTCATTCACAAACATGAACACATACACCTCGCCCGGGGTGGGGGTCGGGTGGTTCCTTGGGATCGCTGTTGGCCCTGGGGTGGTTTCCACTCGCCCCATCTTCAGAGGGTGGGTAGCTATGGATGAATGTGTGTCTTTGTGTATTTGTCACAGTCTTCGTGAGTATGGGTGGGTGAGTGAATGTGTACGTACGGTTTATATGTGTGTGGGTGAGTGTGTATGTGCATGTATGAGTATATGTGCATAAATGTGTACATGGGTGTGCTTGCGGGTGTGTGTGTGTGTTTGTATGTATGGACCTGGGTCTGGGCCTTGTGCCTTGCCTCCTGGCCGCTCCTTGCTGGTTGCTTCCTCCCCCCTGCCCCCCTGGGGTGTGGGTGCCTCAGGGTTCCTGGGTGGGGCTGGATGTTCTGACGTGGGTGTTGACCTGCTCCCCTGGGGGGTGCGGTGCGGGGCTGCATTGGCTTCTTCGGCTTGGGTGGGGCTCTGTGGGGCGTCGGGCGGTCCTCGGGTGCCGCCCTCCCGCCGGCCTGTGCAGGGGGCTGGCTGCTTGGGGGGCTTCTTGTCGCCTCGGGTTCTCTGGAGCCCTTGCTCCTCGACTGGGGGGGCTCCGTCTGGGACCTTCCTCTCCCGTCTGCTGGGGTGGGTGCGCAGTTGTCTTTGGATTGAGTGACCTGGGCTTCCTGGGGCTTTCTCTACCCGCCTCTGGCTTCTGATGGGTGGAGCTGCAGCGTTCTGCTCTCATTGGTAAGTACGTTCCATGACACAGACACAAACACCCACACAGTCACAACACAACAAAATTGTTGGTTTGCGTAACATGCTTCGTTAGTTTTGTTTTTCCCACACAAATTTATTTTTGCAAGTATTGTTAGTATTTTTTATGTTTAAAATGGGATGAACTATTTGGTTGATTTATTTGTGCTCTTTCCCCTTTTTTTATTTTTTTCTCTCTATTCTTTTTTCGCTCTCTTTCTCTCTCCCTTTTTCTTTTCTTTCTTTTCCTTTTCTTCAGCCTGTCAGCTCTGGCACAGAGTTTGTTACATTGTATGTTAAAAATAACTCAAATAAATAAAATAAAGGGTCACACATCAACAAGAAGAGCCTATTGATAACCTATAGAGCTCATCTTGAAATAGCAAATATGTTTGGCACAACAACACATTCAGATCACAGTTCTGCTTGCAAGATCTGCCAGACATGACAGGCTTTAAAAAAAAATAGACTGTGTGATTGGAAAATACTACTAGTGCAACACAAGTAATAATTGTTCAATTTTAACAATACGATATATAACGGTAATTGCTTCACTTACACTTACAGTTCACTTACGGTTCAGTTGAAAATGCTCACTAATTGTTCACATTATAGGATGCAAACAAAATAGTCCCTTGATTTTATTAGTTTATGACTGCCAGGCTCATTTCTCTGCAGACAAAGTGCAACAGCAGAGCCCCAAGATAGAAAAAATAAATAAATACATTTCTTCATTCAGTCAGCCTGTGAAAGCTAACAAGTGAAAATAATGTGGGTTTAACCATCTCCTTGTTTTGGGCTTATTATGAATGCAACCAGCAACCCCACAGTTATAGTCTCTCCTCTGTCCTTTCGCTCAGGGAACAAACCAGGAACAAACCAGCGGTGGCACCTAAATGTAGTGGATTTACTTTCGAGTCCTATCAGCTCTCCAGCGTTGGGCTGCGTGGGTTTTCATGTTGTGTAAGCTTTTATGCTGCTGAATGGAGGTTTAGAAACACCTCTGCTCTCTGACATCACTGGTTTCTTCCATTCTCCTTGGCCACAAAAGACATTTAATGTTGTATAATGTCTCCCTTTAGCACATTTTTCTAATGCGTCTTCTCAGAACCAAATTAAGGAAATGAAATGCACAATAATTTTGACTGTATATATTAGCTAAGCCAGGGAGTCGCTTGCAGCAACAGCTTGTGCAGCCCTTTTTATTTTTAGTCCCAGGCTAAAGGGATTCTCTGTGCCTCACTGAGAAGCACAAGTGCATTGACAACCAGGGTCTGATTGGTGGTTTGATTCCCTGTTTGTCTGAAAGTAACACGGTGCAACAGTTTAATGTTGATGTCTTTTAGTGGCTGACCCATATCCACTTGTAAATATTCGATATTTTCTGTGTCTCTTCTTGTGTGGACAAATAAAATCCAAGGAAAACGTTGCATGGCCTTCACGTTATCATTTCAGATCTCCGGGTAATAAGGAGACAACAAAAGATATTAAAGCGACAAATCAGTCTGCATAAATATATATAAATACTGTATCTTAAAGATGTACCTACATAGGAGACGTTATAGAAATCTTTCTGTAAAAGTAAAGATGGTGGCTCCCCTGTACAAGCACAACCGATTCAACTGCTTAAGAATAAGTGTGAAATACTAAAACTAGTGCAAAGAGCAAGAAACATCAACCATATCATCATACGACCCCCCCCAGACTGGAACATTTCAATCACAAAGGATCTGGACTACACAGAGTAACAGTTCATCATTCAGTCTGGAAGCTGAGACATTATGGTGTCTGTAATGTAAAAGTCCAGAAAATCAATCCATCCATTTTCTTCCACTTATCCATAATTCATGATCATCACCCCTGAGGGGCATCAGAAAAGTTCAATGCTACAAAAGTGGAGCCTGTGTCATGTTTCATATCATTTCTGAATTACACATTTATATATTTACTTGCACGTATGTGTGTATAATTTAATTAATTTAATAATTTAATTCATTAGTAATTCAGTAATTAGTAATTCATTAGTAATTAATTGGTAGAAAAGCTGTTGTTTCGAGCTGTCCCTTAAAGTTTGAATCATTTATAGAACAAATAGGAGTACACACACACACACACACACACACACACACACACACACACACACTGCACATGCAAAACAGCACAATATCTACAAAATACTCTATAACCCAGTTAAAAATCATTTCTTCCAGTCGCATATCAAGAGAACTGCAGTATTACTGTAGTATTTAGTGGCTCACCCAGCTGCTGTGTGTGGCCCCCCTGACTGCAGCAGACTGCTGTGGAAAAAATAAGACACAATGCTGCAGCCACAGTGTTCGCTTTCTCCTCACGTCCTGCTGATCGCACTTCCCTTTGAAGCTCAGAGATGGGGAAGGGAGAGACTGACACATGTTCACACATTTCTTCTTCTGCTTCCAGTCCTCCGTGAGCGTGAGTGTGCTGAAAAAAGAGCGATAAAGGAAGAAACTGTGTGGGTGTGACTGCACGTTTTTGTTTGCAGGTGTTTTCTCTGCATCGGGGAGTTTTCATCTTCATGAACACAGAGAAGAAAAATGTCTGTCAGTCAGGAGCTCACCTGAGTATTTCTGCTTCACCCAAAGGAGCAACATACAAACATATTGTATAGGAACATTAAACAACCACCAACAGCACTCAGTGAGAAATAAAATAAAATCCTCATAATTCACGGGAGCATGAACAGAATCTCCTCTTCCCTCTGCTCCTCTGCGGCTTTTATTAGGAATTTGGCATTTGAGTTGATTTAATTAGTGATTTACAACCATGAGGTCCCTAACCCTAACCCTCACACCTACAGCCAGTTTAGAATCAGCCATTAACCTAACATGCATTCCTTCAGACTGTGGGCAGAGTACCCGCAGGAAACCCACACAGGCACAGAAAGGCTCAGTCAGCCAGCAGGTTCAAACCAGGAACCCTCTTCCTGTCGACCAGCATCCTAAGTGCTGCACCACAGTGCCACCCAGTGCTGCTGTCACAGGAAATCGGGTATTTGTGTGTTATATTGTCTTAATTCTACAGTCACAGAGGAACTTCAAAGGATCCAAATGTAGCAGGAAGTGTGAGCGGCCCAGAGGTACACCAAAACATGGTAAATGGGTCTGATACAGTGCTCTTCTACTCTGAGCACTCAAAGTGTTTTATACAACATGCCTCATTCACACATTCACTCAAGCTTTCTTTCCAACATTCACACACATTCATACTCCAACAGTTGCACCAGAGAGCAACTTGGGGTTCAGTATCTTGCCCAAGGATACTTTGGCATGCAGCCTGGAGCAGCCAGGAATCGAACCACCAACCTTCCAATTAGTAGATGACCTCCTCTATGACCCACAGCCACCCCCAAAGATGACCTTGAAGGGAAAAGTAGCCAAATTTTATCAGCTTAGGCTTTTAGATGACATCACAGAACTTTTTAATCACACCTCATACACGAAGATACCAGGATGGTTATTCTGTTAAATACTAAATAAAAAAATGTATTTTCCATAAATGAAGTCCCAAACATTTCAGCGTAGTTCTTCAGCACTGAAAACCAGACTGACCGAATGATCAATTTAAAATGCAGATATGGGGAAAAGGCCGTCTGGTGTTCATTATTAGGCTGTGCCCTTTACTAATGGCTACTCCCTTACTTCACTTTCATTCATTGCTGATATCCAGGCACAGTCTTAGGGAGCCAAAATGCCACAGAAAACTATTATAGAGCACTTGCTCACAGATGAGGCGAGCCGGTGACATTTCAGATTCCTTCTTTTCTTTTCTGCGATAACCCCACCATCACCCCCCCACCTTGCAGAACCAACTAGTGATTTCCAGCCCGATCAAATATTTGAAAAGGAACCGTGCACACCCTTCCTGTCTCCATAGATGACAGCTGACATGCAGCACAGTGATGTTCCTCGGCCCATTATTTCAGCGTGAAACCAGCTTCATGCTGAGATCTGCTGCAGCGGAGCGGTGAGAAAAACTGCAATCAGGAAAAAATGAAAAGTCAGAGACTTTCTTTTAAAACCAGTGGGGTGTCAAGTGGACAGCTGACATGTATGATAACATGCTACAAAAAGTATGTGGCCTACTCTGAGAGCGGGCCCAGGAGACGGAGCCATAATTATTTCTGTACTTTGCTCTTGTTCATTTTTTCAGAATGCAAAATGATTTTCTGCATTAGTTTGGGTGTTTCTATGTCACGAAAGGCACTTCTGCCTTTTTTGAGTGTTTGTATCCCATCAACTAGCTTTGTTCTGCTCCAGCAGCACCCATTAATTAAGTCACCACGGTTGAATATATTCTATTATTGGATTCTTTCTGCACTCAGTATCCCAAATGTGTCCCAGCCCCCCCCCCCTTCCCGCTCTTCATGAACTGGTAAGAAACTTCCTCAACAGAAGACAAGAAAATATGGTCTGAATTTGTTGCCTCCTTCCTCTCAGGACGGCATTTCCTTCAGCAGGGACACACCGGAGAGCGATTTATTACAGTGCCTGTGCCAATGAGCAAGACGTGGAATCAATAACTCTGTGGGAAAAGTGTGAGGGTCATAGAAACAAAGGCTCAGGCAAGGTTACAAGCAAGGCAATTCCTCCAGTAAACGTAAGCAGAAAAGAACTGAATCCATTCTGCTGTATAAATTATTAGACGTTACTAAGAAATTACCACATTAATTAACTGCAAATAGCCTCCTTTTGTCTTCTGTGTTTTGCATAATAACCTCATTTCAACCTGCCGGATTTGCCTACTGTGAGCTCTGTTCAGTGGGTCTCTGAACAGAGCAAGGCTTTAATTGTGGGCCTCAATAGAGTGATCAGAGCCTTTGTGGTGCTGCACCTTGGAGGATTTTGCAGTATCATAGACAGAAGAAGGGTTAGAGAAGGTTGTCAGTTTGAATCCTGAGATGACTTTAGAAAGTAAAGCTTCCCCCGCCAACAACAGAGCAGTTCAGGTGAACAGTGAGATGTTGTAAATGTACAAAGCTGGAGCCAGTTTGGAAACTTTCACTGTTCTAACTTGTGGTAAGAAGTCCTCGTTTGTTCTCAGAACTTAAGTCCAAGTGAAACCTCAGAGGCTGAAAACGAAGCAGCCACAGAAGTGCCAAAAACAGTCCCCGCAGACTTCGCTGCTAAAATGCCCAGTTTTACAAAATGTGCGCTGGTACAAAAATGGTTTTGGTCTCTGTGGAAACATTTCCACTTTTCTACTAATTCTACAGTGGGTGGATTTTATTTTAATTTTTTTATGTAAATCAGTTATTTAGATCTTGGATTTTGTTGAAATTTAAGGCCACGGTTGCTTTGACTGACAGATATGTTAACACAGGACCTGGACTGTGTTTGTGCTGTTGGTGCATGTGGCAGGATTTTCAGTGCAATTATCCTGCAAAGTATGGCCTGCTGGGAATAATCATAGTAACAGACTGTCCAAGAAGTTCAGTAATATTTAGTTTCATTTATATAGCGCCAAATTCTAACAAACAGTCAGCTCAAGGTGCTTTGTACTGTTAGATAAAGACCCTACAATAATACAGAGAAACAGTAAAACGACCCCCTATGAGCAGCACTTGGTGGCAGTGGGAAGAAAAAACTCCCTTTAACAGGAAGAAACCTCCATCAGAACCAGGCTCAGGGAGGGGGGGTCATCTGCTGAGGGGGGCTCATCTGCTGAGGGGGGGTCATCTGCTGAGGGGGGGCTGAGGGGAGACAGACGGGACAAAATAGTGGTTGATGTCACACTGCCTAAGTCTATCTTTCATATAATTAAGATCCATTTTGAAAACCACAAGTTTAGAATTTTATACCATACGCGATCATTTCTGTTGTATTTTAACATGGAAGTCTTTGGAGGTAGACAGCCTCAAGTGGCCACTGAAGAAACTGCAATTTCTGGCATTTTTCAGCTCCAGTTTGTGCTTGGGTAGACCATAAATGTAAAGAGCATTAAATATGTTACAGAGCAGCTAAGCAGAAGTCTTCCAGCTAGATTATAAAGCACACTTGGTGCTCGGGTCCAAACTGACTGAAAACTCTGAAACAGTGCATTAATGGGATACCATTCTTTCTCGTGCAAAGGCCACATTGTTCCCAAAGCCACTTCTGACATCAGAATAAATGAGCTGGCATCTATTATTGTGCAAAGGTGTTGGCAGGGTTTCTATTTACTTCCCATTTTGCTTGTACACTGAAGCACATCACAGTAAATGTTTTCAAGGAGAGACTGTCCTGAAGTGTGTGTTATTATTCCCATTTGTACCATTTATCTTCTTGAGATTGCAAAGATGCAGAGTTCTTGTCACCACAGATGGAGGAAGCAGTAATAAGAGCTTTTCTCTCCACCACTGAGAGTTCCCCTTCACAACAGATATAAAGACTTTGGCCTTCACGCGTACATACAGTCAAATAACACATGGCCTAGTTTGTTTGAAGCGTGCCAAGGACTTCAGACTTTCATCAAAGTAGTGATGGGATTTTTTTTTTTTTTTACAGCTTCCAAACTCAAAGCCTCAAAAGGAGTCACAAAGCTTTGAAGATTTTTGCTCTATCTTTTAAGTCCCAATACTACTTTTTCCTTCAAATTAATGACGTTTGCAACAAGAAACTTCATGCAAGCTTTTATTGCTCCTTCACCAGAGTTCATCACATGCATCCCAACCCTCCAAACAGCCTCCTGTAGAGCCTCAATTCAGCTGATCCTATTTTTAGTGTTTCTTGAATATCTATAAAGGCTTCTACTGAAATCCAAACAACCTGACAACAAAAAAAAAAAAAAACCTCAGTTGTAGACTTATATGAGTTTAGACACTGGATCAAGCAGAGCCTGTAAGTGAAAAGAGAAATCTTACCACACTCAAAACCATCCACTTGTGTCAGCACTTTGTGGGTGGGTGTTTTTTAATGCAGCACAGCCCCTGAAGCTTTTCAGCTGAGGAGAGGCAGCGGCATTCATCCGGTAAGTGGATAGCCTCTATTTACATTGTCACGGGTAGAAGGGTACCCAGCAGCATATCTCTCTTGTGCAGACTGCTCGGGGACTAATATATATCAGTTCATGTTTGTGCTGCCTTACAGGTACAATCCCATTTCCAGCTCAATGCTTTATCACCTTGATGACCTGTAATTTATCGCAGGCTGCCGTGGCACGAACAAACCCGATTCTGAATCTTTGTGTTTGCCGCTCTCCTCTCCAACAAACTCAGTGCTGTTCTGCAGCGATGGCATTGGCTCTTATTCCTGTTTTTGTGCATCAAACAGACTGAAACCACCAAAGGTTTCTCAGGGAGTCCTTTTTGGCTCTTTCTCTCAGAATAATGTCTGTGCCGATATGGGTGAGACTCAGAGCCGAGGTACAGAGTGGGAGGTGCATCAAGAATCACCTCCTGGACAATAACAATAACCCCCACTCTGCCATGACTATCCCATCACCAATATCCAATCAACTCTCACAAACTCACTCCTTCCACCCACTGCCACTCATGAAAGACCCAACTGAGGGGTGGAATAATCAGCCATTAGCAAGGAGCTGTGAGTAGCTTCTCAGCAGCAAATTAATGGACCCTTGTTGACTGTGTTTGGCTGCCAGGTGCACTCAAGGACAAAGCTCTCAAAGAGACAAACAAAACCAAACAGATCAATAAGGCTCATCATCTGATGTGATTGCTTTTCTTCCAGAGTCAAACCATCCAGGTTTTTGTGAGGTGTCTCCTCATCAGCTGGATCCTGGAAATACTGTGAAATGAGAAATGCAGGAAAACACAGATAACATTTTACCTTTCATCATCTACATATGCAAACTAACATTAAAGAAACATTAAATGGGGCTACAAATATAATATGATGAAGTGGTGGATGTGTTTGTCTCATGGTTCAATACATCAGATCAGTCTTCTTTTATCTTTAAAACTGTCTGTGCAGTAAACACAGCACAACTGGTCACGTGTTGCAGTCCTTAAGTTAACATACATACTGTATATGTGGAAATACACATGTAATTAGTTGCCATGAACCTAGCAAGTGCTTTACTGGCACACAGAGTAAAATACACAAAAAATACAGCAGTGGGTCTGGGTACACACAGCAACAAACAGGAACAAATTAATGCAGAGCCAAAACCATCAAATACACTATATTAACAAAAGTATTCACTCACCATCCAGATCATTGTTCCAGTCCCTTCCATGGGCACAGGTGTATAAAGCAGCACCTAGGCATGCAGACTGCTTCTACCAACATCAGTGAAAGAATGGGTCGCTCTCAGGAGCTCAGTGAATCCCAGCGTGGTACCGTGATAGGATGATACCTGTGCAACAAGTCCAGTCATGAAATTTCCTCACTGCTAAATATTCCACAGTCAGCTGTTAGTGGGATTATAACAAAGTAGAAGTGATTGGGAACAACAGCAACTCAGCCATGAAGTGGTAGGCCACGTAAAATCACAGAGTGGGGTCAGTAGATGCTGAGGTGAATAGTGCACAGAGGTCACCAACTTTCTGCAGAGTCAATCACTGCAGACCTCCAACCTTCATGTGACCTTCAGATCAGCTCAAGAACAGTGTTAGAGAGCTTGTGGGTTTCCATGGCAGCTGCATCCAAGCCTTCCATCACCAAGCTCAATGCAGAGCGTTGATGCAGTGGTGTAAAGCACGCCGCCACTGGACTCTAGAGCAGTGGAGACGTGTTCTCTGGAGGGATGAATCACACTTCTCCATCTGCCAATCTGAGGGAGGAGTCTGGGTTTGGTGGTTGCCAGGAGAACGGTACCAAGTGTAAAGTTTGGTGGAGGGGGGGATTATGGTGTGGGGCTGTTTTTCGGGAGTTGGGTCATCTTTTTTCAGCCTTCAGGCTGAAACACAGTACATGTACAGTGAGGTCCAACATTTGTTGGATGAAGACACATTTTGTTGTAGTTTTGCCTCTGAACACCATCACAGCAGATTTTAGACAATCGATATGTGACTGAAGTGCAGACTTCAAAACTGCATCAACTATTTAGTAGTAGTCCTCCATTTTCAGAGGGTCAGCATTCATTGGACAAATGTTTGCAGTTTCATGGCTGAGGGAGGCTTGTTCCCTTCTTATTTCATGGCAAAAGAAGTAGACCTAATCTATGAAGTTAATCCAAAATGTTAAATTTGTATTTTATGCTTTTTTACTGTAATTTTAAATAAAAACTATATAAATCTATCATAGTGATAGCAAAAACCTTCAGAGTAGCCAAATCAACAGCACTGTCCAGCCTAAACAACACCAAAAGGTCTGGAAGACCACAGAAGACAACTACTGCGTGAATTATCTCCATACTGAAGGAAAACAACATCGAAGAAGTCAGGTGAAGAGTTCTTTCAAGGAGGTTAAACTCTACAACATTTATGAATGGAAATACAGGTGGTTTGCAACAAGGTTACAGGCCAGGCAAAACTCAGCACCTGGTCCTCCAGGTTGGAGGTTGGACGTAGGGCTAACAACCCCACTCCGTAAAAACAATACCTTGTTACGGAGACTGCAACCGATGCCAACAGCAACAACAATAATGGTCTTGATGAGGATTCAAGCCAATTACATGGCAGAATGACCACTTCTGATGAAAACCTACTTATGGAAGTCAGAGGTGCAACAATACTCAGACCAAAACATAAGATCCGCATAGGAACGTGGAATGTACACACCATGTATGAGACATCTAAAACAGCTCAAGTCCTTAGTGAGATGAAAAGATACAGACTGGACATATTAAGTATTAATGAATGGACTGGTGCTGGAAGATGGGTGACGAATGATGGATCAGTTAGACTATACTCAGGGCACCAAGACCATCACGAATGCGGTGTTGCCATCAAAGTATCCAAAAAGAATGTTAAGACCTTGCCAGAGTGGGAACCAATAAATGAAAGCTTGATCAGAGCTCGCTTCAACTCTAGGCACTGCAAACTCACCATTCTGCAATGCTACTCACCAACCAATGAAGCTGAGGAAGAGGACAAAGACAGCTGGTATGAACAGCTGCAAACAGCAGTCTCAAAGGTCCCACAGCATGACATGCTGTTGATCATGGGAGACATGAATGCTAAGGTTGGGAATGACAACACCAACTTTGCACGTGCTATGGGAAACATGGCTGTGGTGTGATGAATGAGAATGGCAAGATATTTGCAAACTTTTGTCTGGAAAACAACTGCGTGATTGGTGGCACACTATTTCCACACAAAATATCCACAAACTCACCCGGAACTCGCCCGATGGTCACACTACCAATCAGACTGACCACATTGCAATCAGTGGCAAATAGCAGCGATCCCTCCAAAATGTGAGAGTCCATCGTGGAGCTGATGTGTATAGTGACTGCCACTTAGTCATAGCAACCATCAGACTGAAGTTACACAATGTTGAAAACCAGCAGCGTCAGCACAGAAAGCACACTGACATCACCAAACTGAAGTGCCAAAAGACCAACAGAGCATTCGTAGTTGAGCTGAGAAATCAGTTCAGAGCACTAGCTGATACTACAGATGACGCCAGCATAAACACCAAATGGGAAAAAATTAAGAGCATATATGTAGAGACTGCTACCAACATCTTAGGCTTTACAAAGAGGAAAAATAAAGAATGGTTAAGACCTGGAACATGGCAGAAGATTACAGAAACGAAACAGCTAAACACCAAGATGCTCAGCACTAAATCACCCAGACTCCAACAACAGCTACAGCAAGCCTATAAGAACAAAGACTGTGAGGTTAAAAAGAGCACCCGAAGCGATAAGAGGACCTATGTGGAAGATCTAGCTAAGGAAGCTGAACTTGCTGCTGCCAAAAGGGAAATGAGCACTGTTTTTAAAATCACCAAACAGCTAGTCGGCAAGACCACCAGCCAGACAGCCCCAGTAAAAGATAAAGATGGTAGCATATTAACAACAGAGCATGAACAAGCAGCTCGATGGGTCCAGCATTTCCAGGAAGTCCTCAAAAGACCAAAACCAAGTGACCCTGCAGCTCCACCACCAGCAGAGGGCACCCTTGACATCAGTCAGTATGCCATCAGAGCCTTAAAGAATGGAAAAGCCTGACTGATAACATCCACACTGAGATGTTAAAGGCTGATCTAGACACCTCAACAAAGATCCTTACAGATCTTTTTCAATTAATATGGGCTCAGGATACTATACCTGAGAACTGGTCAAAAGGACTTATTGTGAAGCTTCCAAAAAAAGGCAACCTCCAGGTCTGTGACAACTGGCATGGCATCATTCTTCTGTCATTGCCATCAAAAGTCTTCTGTCAAATTCTTGTGAACAGAATCAGCTCAGCTGTTGACACCAAGCTGAGACAAGAACAAGCTGGATTCAGGAAAGGAAGAGGATGTGTAGACCAGATATCTGCTCTCAGAATCATCATAGAGCAATGCCTGGAATCTACATCAGTTTCATCAACTTCTAGAAAGCCTTTGACAGCCTGCGCCGTGAAACTCTATGGAAGATCCTAAGGTCCTATGGTTCCTAGTAGAGTCTGGTGTTGATGCCATTGACTGACCACAGCAGACAAACCAAGAGGCATCCAGTGGACTCTATTTTCCCATCTTGAAGATGTTGATTTCGCTGATGAGCTCGCTGTCCTGTCCACAAAAGTGAGCCATCTACAGGAAAAGACAAACAGACTGGACTGGTTTGCTCAACAGACAGTGTCACTGTGGATGATAAACCACTCGAGGTCACTCAGGAGTTTTCCTACCTTGGAAGTCTTATGAGCACTGAAAACACAGCCAGCAATGACATTTCAGCATGGTTGGGAAAAGCTCGTGACGCTTTTGCCAGACTTCGGCCTATCTGGAAGGGAAAGCAATACCACCTCAAAACCAAGCTGGGGCTGTGCAACAGCAACGTGAAATCTGTTTTGCTGTATGGTTCAGAGTGTTGGAGAGTAACACAGACCATCATGAGAAAACTGGATGGCTTTCACAACAGCTGTTTGAAGAGAATATGTGATAACATATTACAAATGACAATCTATATCAGAAGACCAAGTGCGGAAGTTTGAGGGTGGAGATAAAACGCTGTCGTCTCCAATGACTGGGCCACATACTAAGGATGGATAGTCGGCATACCCCTAAAGTAGCCTGGTAAATGGAAACAGGGAAGGCCAAGAACAACATGGAGAAGGACGGTGACATCAGAGCTGCAGGAGATGAACCTTACCTGGGGTGAAGTGCAATATGTGGCCAATGACAGGAACAAATGGAGGCAGGTAATAGCAGCCTTATGTCCCAAAGGAACGAAGAGGACTAACTGATAATAACAACAAGGTGCAAACCAGTGGTTACACTCAGGAACAGGGAGGCCAGATCAGAAAACATCTAACACTTCTGAAAAACAAGCTTGTACCAGACTGATGGCAGATCAAAGTATGAGGATGGAGAGAAGCAGCTCGTGATCTGCAGCATACCACAGGATCTGTTAAACATGGTGGAGGCAGCGCTGTGACGTGGGCGTGTACGGCTGCCAGTGGAACCGGGTCACTGGTGCTTATTGATGAGGTGACTGCTGACAGAAATGTGTGCACTACAATCTCTGCTCAGGTTCAGAGTAACTGCACAAGCAACCAGACGGTTTCTCAAGGTAAACATATGAGATATTCAATATTCAGTGGCCAAGGCAGTAATCTGAGAGAGAGACCCACAAACAAGCAGCAACCAAAGGCGGCTGCAGTAGCAGAGCAACTCAAGGGAGGAAACCCAGCATTTGGGGATGCTGTTGGATTCTAGGCTTCAGTCATTGACTGCAAAGACTTTCATGCAAGTATTAAAAACAATCCCTACATTTAAAATAATGGCAGTTGGTCCAGTTAGATTTTTTGAAAATGTGGGACTACATTTAAAGCTTTTACTAAAGCTGAAAGTCAGGAGTTCAGTCACATCTTACTTTATGTCCCTCCTTCTTTGAGGCTGTATGGAACAAATAGCCTGTCACTCTGTTCACAGCTGGTAATCCATCACACTGTCTCAGTGTGACGTTCTGTAGATCCACATCTAATCGGCATAAACAGAAAAATCAATAGAATAGAATAGAATAGAATGCCTTTATTGTCATTATACAGGATGTACAATGAGATTGGAGGGCCACTCCTGTTCAGTGCCATGTAACAGAAAATCAAACTCTCTAAAATAAAAATATTATAATCTAGTATGATCAATCAATATAATCAAGAGATAATCAAAACTTATTAGTTAATTTTTCTCTTGTAATGCATGAATCTGTGAGATAATATCCGAGTCCACGTCAGAGCGCTGAGATTTTATATTTGTTCCTCAGTTTCTGTGAACGTGCAGAGTTGAAAAGCAGAAAGCAGTGAATCGCACTCCAACCACACATCTGCTGACGAGACCAGGCAAAGATTTACTGCTTTGTGTAGCTTCATCTAATCTGGTTTTATCATAAGTAAAAGTCATGCTGCTGAATCTCAGCTGTGACGTGCAGCAAATGTTTATGTTTTTCCATGTGAGATTGTCAGGATTGTTTCATAATAAGCTGAGGGTGCCCCCGTGTCTCCAAGCCAGGAAACAAAACTGCTGAACAGCACACAGAATGACAATTATGCTTCTTGTTGCAGCACCTGCAGTGCCTTCATTTGTATATGTTCTCCATCAAAACAACACAAGCTGTCACGCAACAACTGCTACACAACAGGACAGGGTAAAAATACAGAAAGTAGGGCAGCTGTGTGATGTTTCATTAACAGCACTTTCTGTCACATCAGCGTCACAGACGGTCCCATTGTGATACGTTCAGACCTGCACTGATACCCGCGTGCTCCTCTTCTTCAAACTCATCATTGTGTCTCATCCTGCAGTGTTGTTGTCGTGGTCCCAGGGTTTTTGTGTATCAGAGTTAGGTTTTATTATCCTAGTGTTCGGACTTTTGGATTGCTGCTTTGGTTTCTTTATTGTAAAGTGAGTTTGATCTCTTGTGATGTGTCCTGGTTCATGTTTCCGCTGGTGTTCTAGTTTGCTGAGCTTTCTTTGTTGCAGCATTGAATGTGTGTTTAGATTCTGGTTTATGTTCGAGGGTTAGTTCTGAGTGCAGGTCCCATTAAAGGATGTCGGGACCTCATACCGACCTCGTGGAGTCTGTTTCAGGCATGTGAGTAATTCACTGGGGGTCATTTTGTAGAGCTCTGGCAGCGTTCCTCCTCCTGCTGCTCCTCACACTGAGGAGCAGGTACTTAAGACTGTGCTTGGAGATGCAGCAAACTTTCTTGTGATGGCATGTATGTGTGTGCCATCCTGAAGGAGCCGGACCTGCAGGGATGAGGAAGATAGATAGATAGATAGATAGATAGATAGATAGATAGATAGATAGATAGATAGATAGATAGATAGATAGATAGATAGATAGATAGATAGATAGATAGATAGATAGATAGATAGATAGATAGATAGATAGATAGATAGATAGATAGATAGATAGATAGATAGATAGATAGATAGAACTTTATTGCCATTGCTCAGTGCAAGGCAATGAAATGCAGTTAGCATCTACCATAAGTGCAAATAGTAGTATCGTGCAATTACAGACAGAGTGCAAAAGTAACAAGTATTGTATAATTGTGTATAGAGTGCAAGTGCAGCATAGTGCAGGAAGAAAAGCTAGAGGAAAGGGGCGTCTGAAAAATCACTGCTTTCTGGAGGTTATCTTCTTGTTGCCTCTCCAGTGCACCTCTTCTCACTTACATTTGCACTAAAGAAGGTGAAATGGACTCACAGCGCTTAAATGGTTTCCATGAGAACACTAGACGTTTTATCTGTGAAGATCTTCCTAGATATGCACAACTGTTTGTAGTGGCTGTGAGTGGTAGATAACTGCTGTTTGAATGCTTGTTGTGCCCTGTGTGTTCTCTTTTAGCGTGATAAAAAAAAAGGCTGCTGCGAGTCATACAGTAGCAGATCAGACTAGTTCCACCAGCAGTGACAGGCTTTCACAGTGCTGTCACAGATCAGGTAAAAACATGTTTTTTACTACATCTTTTTCTTCCCGACAGTCCAGAGGCAGGTTATGTTTCTGTGATGTCTTCTAATTATGTTGGAAAGAGGTAACAATTTTGCACACTAAGAATGGCACCTAACATAAATAGAAAAGAAATATCTTTTGTTTTTCCCAGAAAAGACGGAGTGATTACATTACAGCCTTTTGTGCTGCTGTCACTCTTCCAGCATGGCGGCGTCTACCTCATCGGCAAGCATTCTCTGAACAGCAGCCTGTGCTTTGTCATGCCAGAA
Source organism: Archocentrus centrarchus (assembly GCF_007364275.1). Classification (NCBI taxonomy): domain Eukaryota; kingdom Metazoa; phylum Chordata; class Actinopteri; order Cichliformes; family Cichlidae; genus Archocentrus; species Archocentrus centrarchus. Next base: position 1,536,918 of record NC_044355.1, on the reverse strand, counting down.
GACGGCAAAATTATATCGACATCGTTCTTCTGCTTTTATGGTAATACATTAAGGATAACCAAGGCCTCATTGGTATTGTGTGGTAACACCACTCCTCCCCTCCCTGTCCTCTCTGCTTCCCCTCATCACTTCCCAATATATTCCTCCATCTGCAAAGGCGAATGAAGCCGACCAGGATCTGCTGTGTTCTCGGTGCCAATTTCATTCGCCATGTGGATGGGGCTCACGGTGGGATTATGTCATGATTGGCCAAAACAATCAAACCCAGGCCTGCAGTCTGAAGTGCTGCTGCACTGTGCACCATTATCATTATAACCTTGAAAGACCTTCACTGGCAGAAAGAGGGGAGTCAAGAGGGCCTTGATGTCATTACTGTGCAAATAGCACCCCCTGTTGGCCGTGCACGCACTAAACGCTTCTGAGACTCTGGTGACACACATCGGTGCTTCGATGCCTTTTAATGAGACAGGAGGAAACCCACTCTGATAAAACCTTTATTATTGAAATAACCACCCAAATTAATTTTATCATTAAACTAATTTCTAAAAGAAAAATTATTCTACTGTCCATTAGAGCACACTCAAGGATTTATGACTTTTCTGGAGTTTATAAATAACTGATCTGAGGATTGTTAATCTACAAAATGTGAACATTGTTGTGGAAGGATGAATCAATGGGTGGATAAATTGAATTAAATTCTAATGAACCAAATTAGCATGAGTATTTGATCTTTTGGAGGCAACACTCACTAAAGACCAATTAGTGAAAATTTAAACAGGACAAAATAAAGCTCTAACTTCTTCAAGTTATCAGGTTGAGCTAAAAATAGTAAAATGAAGTTTGAAGTGTGTTGACAACACTGATTTACATTGATTTTGATTTTATCTGGGTCATTTCCCATCAGTTAATCAAAAAATTCCCAGCCTGACCATTTCTGATTTTCCTGGAAGAATTCCAGTGTGATGATACACTTCTTAATAAGAAAACTGTCTAACTTTAGCTCTCTACTGTAATTAATTAGTTGGCTAATAAAAAAAAAGGATTTTTGTGATGAGCCTTTCCTGAGCAGTGTTTTGTTTGGATGGTGCACTCTGAGGCCGTGGCTGCTGCCCGCAAACAAAAATGTAAAAATTTCAGAAGATTTGGGGAAAGTGAATCAGAACACCATCACAAATGTTGGATATGTTACCACCAGACACTAAATCTTTCTAGAAAAGTCAAATTGAAGTTGTTAGATGATGTAATTTTTTGGTAATATCACAATAAAAAAAAAATTTTATTTTCATTTTCAAGCTCTAATATCTTCAAGACAATTCATCTGGTCTGAGTAGTTTCAAACAGATGGGAATCTGTTCAACCCCTTCAAACTCCTAAAGTCATATTAGTGGATATTTGGCCTAAAAAATTGGCCCAAAATAGTTCTTTAGATATAACTATTTGAAATGGCTCCACAGAAAACGCTGCTCAGAAAAGGCTTGAAAATGTCACTGATTTCATCACAAAAATAGTTTTTCTGAGCAAACTAATAACAGTGGATAGCTAAAATGTGTCAGTTTCCCTGACTGTATCACCCCACCCGCGTTTCGTTTTTCTTTTTATCTTGTTTTTGTTGTTGTTGTTTATTGTTGTTTTCAGGGAGTCGGATGTGGTCAGCAAGCTCAGGGTGACTCATCTTCGTAATGATTTTAAATACGATCCAGTGCAATTATTTTGGTGTTTTTATTTTTAGTTAGGGTTTGGGTTTTATTATGAAAACGTGGGAACGTGAACATTTCCGTGTTCTTGAGCGTGAGTTGAGGCTTTTATTTTGAAAATCCCCTTCTCCTCCTGTTTCTTCCGTTGCCGTTGCTGCGTGTTTTTGGCGTTTCCTTCTGCTGCAGATTTGGAGGCTGTTTTAATATAAATAATCATGTCCCTGGAGGTGGAATCCGCAGAGTAAGTAGTTCGTCTAATTATTGTTGAGACAGGGTTATATTTATAATACATTCCCTTCTTAAAACTGTATATTTGATCATGTTTTTGGGCACTGAGGCCTGCAGTAAACTGCAGTAGCGGTAGATAGCGTCTTGAGCTAAGCTAACGAGCTAATCTCAGTCATACCCGAGTGAATGGTCTGGTTTTTCAGCGTGGTAAAGAGCAGGTAGTGTCAGTTGAATGAGTACCCAAGTTATTTGAAATATTAAGTTATTTCTACTTTAATCACTTCAGTACTGCAGAAAACTGAAAGGCAGGAGGGGTGAATTAGCATTAGCTAAAGATGTGCACTTCTCAGTTGCCGTGATCCGTGAATGTAAAAGAGTCAAACAAATTCAAACCCTTAAAGTAGTCAGATTACTCGGCATGTTAAGTCTGCTTCATTTAGTGCCAGTATCTCCACTTCTTATGTTGACAAAGTAAAGTTTGAGTTATTTTACAGGCTGGGTGGCTGGAGAAACACGGTGCTCCTGATTTGTGACACAAATATCGTTTATTTGATAAAAATCAGATTTGATTAAAGTTGTTTCCAAATACATCCGAAACGGTGCTGAGTTGTTGACGTTAATATTCAAAATCCCGCATGAAACATCAGGACTGGCAGTTTCCTGCTCCAGTGAAAAAGTGTGAACACGTTAAAGTGAAATTATTTAACAGATTTATGCTTCCCCTCATTTCTCTAACCCATCTTCTTATATTGGCTGTATTTGTGTCAGTGTGAGTCAGACTTAGCAGCAGGTAAGAGCCAGGCATTTATTTTCTGTATCACTGTCCAAATGCACGTCAGTCCCAGTGGTTACGGCTGTGGATGATAAACCACTCAGAGTCTCTGACTGAAGATTAAAGACTCTTCCAGGCAATTTTAAACTAAAGCTCTGAGCAGAGCAGGTTGTGTGTTTGGTACCAGTGGACCATGGTGACCTAACCAGGTAAAAACAGGGCCACCTCTGTGACATGAAAACTTGACTGTATCTTCTGCTCGTCTCTTTTCTCAGCGTGATCCGCCTGATTATGCAGTACTTAAAAGAAAACAATCTGCACCGGACACTAGCCACTCTGCAGGAGGAGACTACGGTGTCTCTGAACACAGTGGACAGTATCGAGAGCTTTGTGGCAGACATCAACAGCGGCCACTGGGACACGGTCCTGCAAGCCATCCAGTCCCTCAAGCTGCCAGACAAGACCTTGATAGACCTTTATGAACAGGTAAGGCCTGGATCCGTTTTGGTCGGCATATCCAGAAGAAGAAGAAGCTTGCATTTTATCGTTAGCTGGGATTATACAAGGGGGTGAAGGTTGGTGTCTAGATAATACATAAGAATCCTCAGAAAGGCTTTTTCTTAATCAGGTCTTCCTTGAAATTATTTGTTGTTTTTAGGTTTTGTCTCATTTTTGACTGTTTCTTGTGCCGCTGCTGTCACTCGTGCCAGCAGATCTCGCAGTGTTGGACATGATGGATCATTTTTTAAGTCGAGCCTCTGTGTCGTTTCCCTGACCAGGTTGTGTTGGAGCTGATTGAGTTGAGAGAGTTGGGTGCAGCTCGTTCACTCCTCAGACAGACCGACCCCATGATCATGCTGAAACAGACGCAGCCGGAGAGATACATCCACTTGGAAAACCTGCTGGCTCGCTCCTACTTTGATCCCAGAGAGGTGAGTTAATCCCAAACGTGAAGTCCACGTTTTGTCCTCTTAAGCACCAGTTTATCCATAAAGAGAAACCCTGCTTTTGGATCAGATTTATAAGTGGCTGCACTGAGAATTGTTTAAAAGGGCTGTGCAATATTATAACATTTATTTTTCCCCTTTTTTCAATTTTTCCTTCTCAGTAGAGTGTAGGCTGCTCTTCTGAAATGGGAAAACAAGGTTTCAGATACGCAGGAACAACAGATTAAAATGTGACGTCCATGTTTATTAATATTTATGCGTTTGTCTTTGATACTCAATGTTTAAACTCTGTCCAGGCGTACCCAGATGGCAGCAGTAAGGAGAAGCGCCGGGCAGCCATCGCTCAGGCCCTGGCGGGAGAGGTCAGCGTGGTGCCTCCCTCTCGTCTCATGGCTCTGCTGGGACAGGTAAGTGACCTGAAAATCTCCAGGTGTTGTACTAGTTTATGAAAGTCATTGTGGGGAAAAACTAACACAGTTTTGTCCTTCTGGATAAATAATCAAATTTGTGTGTCTATCCAGATAAAAATGCAAATGCTGTCTTTTTTGTCCCCTTTTCCTTCTCCAGGCTCTGAAGTGGCAGCAGCATCAAGGTCTCCTGCCTCCCGGTATGACCATCGACTTGTTCAGAGGCAAAGCTGCCGTCAAAGATGTGGAGGAGGAGCGCTTCCCCACGCAGCTCAGCAGACACATCAAGGTACCCACACGGCAAAATAGCTGATGCACGAGCTGGCCTCTTCACTACCTCAGACTGATCACACACACACACACACACACCCCCCCACTTCCTGCAAGTTCAGGGCTTAAACTTGTTCTGATGGGACTTCTTTTTCCTCGCTGCACAGTTTGGACAGAAATCTCATGTGGAGTGTTCCCGATTCTCCCCTGATGGGCAGTATCTGGTCACTGGCTCTGTGGACGGCTTCATCGAAGTCTGGAACTTCACAACTGGCAAAATCAGGAAGGTAGGTGAAGGAAGAAGAGGCAGCTTAAATATGACTCTGCTTATGCCAATGATTTTATTCTGAAATGTGTTTGCTGTTTGCAGGATCTGAAGTACCAGGCTCAGGATAACTTCATGATGATGGACGATGCTGTGTTGTGTATGTGCTTCAGTCGGGACACAGAGATGCTGGCCACTGGAGCCCAGGATGGAAAGATCAAGGTATAGGGGGCGAGCTGTTCCTCTCTCTCTGTGTGCTTTATTCCAGTTGCATTTTAGAGCAAACTGTGTGTGTCTGCGTAGGTGTGGAAGATCCAGAGCGGTCAGTGCTTGAGGAGGTTCGAGCGCGGCCACAGCAAAGGAGTGACGTGCCTCAGCTTCTGTAAGGACAGCAGCCAGCTCCTCAGCGCCTCCTTCGATCAGACCATCAGGTAAACTCGACGAAACCCCTTCAGCTTTATTTGTAGATGGTGGCTGTTTGCAGGGATTTTACTGATCCCAGCACCGATATTGCTTATTGATGTCGAGCGATCTGCTCTGTATTCTCATCGTCCTGTCGCTGATGACGGCATCGTTGGCAGGGTGGGGCAGCAGAGGAGGTCGTGTAGCTGTTAGGGTGCCGTTTTCCAGCCTCCATAATGCGCAACGTTTGACTCAACACACAAAACAACAACTTGTGAGAGAGAAACACACACACACCAGGTGTTTTTCTCACTTCCAGCACGAATCACTTTGACCGCCATCGATCCCTGACATCGTCCATCTGTAGAGCCCGACTGACGTCCATATGTTGGTGTAAAATAAAGATATTACAGTGGTTATGGCTGCTTCTGAAAACACCACACACTGCTGATATTTCTCATTAAATCTCATACTGAGCATGTGTGACGGTGTTTAATGTTCATACAGATGAAAGTATTAACTTTGGACAGTTGTCATAAAACAAGTTATCTTTGGTCAGCCTGGGCTAACTGTGGGCTGTGGGTTGTGTTAAAACATATGGAGATGATGGGGCAGGTGAACATATCATTTTTTACAAGGTTAAGGGTGTCGAACTGGTGGTTTAATAAGGCCTCTGATCAGCTTTTTATCAGCTATGATCTTAATTGTTTAAGAAGAACCACCGTTATCGGCTCCGCCTCTTTGCTGTACTCAGTGTGGCTGCTGCTCGGTGTAGCCGATCTGAAATCCCCTCGTTTAACGACACTTTTAGCATCTTCAGAGACGCTGTCGCTGCTGCTGGTCACAGAGCTAACTGGGTTATTAAATGGAGACTTTTAAAAACTACAGCAGCTCCATTTGTAGCTCAGCGTGTCCCATCGGGGTCGGTGTGGAGACGCTGCTCAGAGGAGATGTCAGACTCACTGATGAGTTACAAAGTAATGAAGTTGTTACCCTGTTGCAGTCAGTGTATCACTTTTAGCTGCATTTAGCCCACATGCTCTAACAGTCAGACATGATCAGGCTGATACCATAAGTGCTGTGGGAAGTGTATGCACCAAATAGGGTTGTCAGAAAAATCTTTACTCAGATACCGACGGTGCCGTCTTCACTTCACCTACACCCTGGTAAACACACAGTGACTTTGAATATATCCATCATTATAAGAGGAAGGCTCTGACATACAGACAGCAGCACTGTTTATCCAGGTTCTTACTGATGACTCTGTAATGGCGAGGCCCCTGGTTCGTGAAATACTGGGCTCAGTAAATAATGTTAGGATGTCCACATCCTCCTCCCTGTTTGTTCTCTGCATAAGAATCCATGGACTGAAGTCGGGGAAAACTCTGAAGGAGTTCCGCGGTCATTCCTCGTTTGTCAACGAGGTCACTTTCACTCCAGACGGCCATCACATCATCAGCGCTTCCTCTGACGGCACGGTGAAGGTAAGAGGAGCAGCCGCCGAAAATTAGCCGCTCTCATGCCCCTTTTCTCTCGTGATGACTCTTGTTTTCCTTCTTGTGTTTAACCTTCAGTTGTGGAACATGAAGACCACCGAGTGTTCCAGCACCTTCAAGCCTCTGGGAACGTCAGCTGGCACGGACATCACAGTCAACAACGTCCTCCTGCTGCCCAAGAACCCCGAGCACTTTGTAGTGTGCAACCGCTCCAACACCGTGGTCATCATGAACATGCAGGGACAGGTCAGTGCATATCGCCGCTCTGATATGTGCACGTGCTTCACAGTGGAGTGTGGGCTTGTGAGAGCTTTAATTAAAGGCGTTACTGATGACATCACTAACAGTCGTTCAGGTTGTTCTCCTGAACTCAGAGCCGTAGCCCGGGGATCGTGCAGGTATTAAGGTGTTTGTTTGCCATGCAGATCGTGAGGAGCTTCAGCTCCGGTAAGAGGGAAGGCGGTGACTTTGTGTGCTGCACTCTGTCGCCCCGTGGCGAGTGGATCTACTGCGTGGGTGAAGACTTTGTGCTCTACTGCTTCAGCACAGTCACCGGCAAACTGGAGAGAACGCTGACGGTAAGTCACTGCATCCTGGATTAAAGCTTCCAGAAATATCCCAGCAGATTCCCGCCGCTGTTCCTCCTGCGAGTTCTGTCGCATATACGACTAAATACATATGCAGAAGTGTTGGAGCAGTGAGGCCCTTTATTCTTTAAAGGATGAATATGAGACACAGTTCAGACGACTACATAATGTTGATGTAGCCTATTGAGAAGAATCATTTTCACGTCACACTGATGTATTAAAATATCCAACCAGAAGCCAGCAGCAGCTTTATTTAGTGTCAGGACAGTCACTCAGTATGTAACAGGTCACAAACTAAACATGTACATAAGATATCATAAACGTGGTCATCTTCAGAAACCACTGTATGCTGATGCTGTGTGGGTCTGTCTGCATGTCAGCCATCGAAGTTTCTTACATTTTTAAGTTAATCTGTTTCCATCTTGATGTTAGTGGTGAATCTTGCTCATATCTCCGTCTCCAGATCCACGAGAAGGATGTGATTGGCATCGCCCACCACCCCCACCAGAACCTCATTGCCACCTACAGTGAGGACGGCCTGCTGAAGCTCTGGAAACCTTAAAGAAGAAGAAAGCTCATGAGAAGAGACTGGAGGCTGTCCTGACTCTGCACACAGCTCTGCCCGCTGTGCTTTCTCTAACCTCCTGCAGCCTGATCCTGTACAGACGGAGGTTCAGGGGAGCACAGTTTTTCACAGTAATGAGAGGAATGACTAAAAATGAGGATTTTAGGGTGTTTTTTTGTATCATTAAAAAAAATGTTGACAGCTTATGAGAGTGTGAGGTGTTTGCACAGCAGAGCCTCATTTACCTCAGCGTCTGAGATGTGTTGCAAATAAAGTTTTCATTTTGCGAGTGTCTTAAAGTCTGATTAACGGAGACGGCATTTCTCGTGCCGTTTGTCATCACGGCTTCTCTAACTGAACCGAAGCTGCTTCTGCATTTGATGGATGCTGAAAGAAAGCTTTCTGCACATTTTCGGTGGCTGCTCAGTAAATCAGACTCTGCTGTTCAGCACCTGAGCCTTTATTTCAGAGCCCTTTTTTTAGATATTAGAAACAACTCTTGTTTTGAAAGTTCAGTTTTGTAAATATATTTTTTGTTTTCAATAAGATCTGGTTAAATAGTTTGTGGCTGCATGTTGCTGATCTTTGATGCTAAACAGCAGATTTGTGATGTCTGTCAGTGACCTGTAAAATAAGTTATTGTCATATGTCTGTGCCATTAAAGCTGTTTAACCAGAGCTGTGAAACGTGACATCTGTAGTAAAGAAATGTACACACAGTGCTTTGAATCATTGGAATAAGAAACCCTCATTTAAAGGGTTTGATAAACTTCACTCGAGTGTTTCTGGGATGATGAGGCGGTCTGCGTCTCTGTGAGCTGGAGGCAGGTTCGGTTATCCTGCTGGGTGTGTGATTCCCAGTGCAGCAACTCTGCGGGGGGGGGCATCCGGTCAGGCTGAGGTAAGGCTGGTTTGCAAATCCTTCAAAATAAAAGCTCAGATCAAATGAAAGGCAGTAATTATAATGCACCGGTAACTTTGGAGAACAGACTAAGAGTGAAGGCTGATATTAATGTCAAAGATCGTTCATCCTAAACTTTTATCATTTACCTTTTTTATCTTCCTATTATAATGGCAGGATGTGTTAACAAAGCAGCATATTTGTGGCAGTTTGATGAAAGTTGTGGTTGGTAACATTGTTTTCAGCTTTTTACTTTGCCAGTAGCACAAAGTCTGAAGGTTTATTTTAACCTCTGTGCAGCAGGAAGCTGTTTGCATTGCTGTGGACTTGCCGGAGTTGCAGAGCAGCGGGTCACAGAGGTTGAATGAGAAGTTGGTGTCGGAGGGTTTTCTGCAGGGGAGAGGGACTATGGCAGGATTTCTGCTCATCACCGTGTTTCTCTGTCTGAACTGTGGCTCATTTCTTGTTGTAAGCAGACCTGCAGTGACACCCACTGTGGCTTTAAACTCAGCTCTAACTTCAGCTGAGAGCCTTTTTTCTGCAGGGAAGCCCAGCGCCACTGAGGTCCCCGCGACCAGTCATCGTAGGTCAGTGAGCAAACCCTCCACAGCTCCGGGACGTCTGAGTGAAGCTGCCGGTAAAAAAGAAAGAGAAGAAGAAGGTCCTCCAGAACTGGGTGAGTGGATACAAACTTTCCTTTAATGCTGTTTAATCTCTGCTGAGGAGGAAAGAATGACTCAAAGTGTTAAAGGAAAAACGTTATGAGAGCAGATGAACTGATGTATCTCAGTGACACTGAAGGACAACAAAGTGGCCAAAACTTTAACATAAACTCTGCTTTGAAAGTCAGAAGCAACAAACTGATCATTGATCACTGATGAAGCCAAAGCAGACCTCAGTGTTCCTCAGAGTGTTAAAGGAGTCACTCCTTTAACACCAACACACTCCTTAGGAGTGTGTTGGTGTTTTCATGTCTGTGCTCAGAGATTGTCCGAGGGCTGGGGGAGGATGTTCCTGGGGGATGGTATTCCACAGTCTGCAGAGGGTGCCGTGAAACGTTTCCTGCTGATGGAAACCAGATGGGCTGTGAGGAAAGGGCAGGAAAGAAGAGGGCAAAGGCTTCTTGAAGCCAGTCGTATGTAATGCTGGTAATGCAGGAATGTTCCACTGCACGGAGAGCTGAGGTAGATCTGGAGCATCTACAGCAGCATTTACCTGGATGTAGTCTCAGGTCCCAGGCCCTCAGAAATGAAGCTGCACGTTATCATCACATCATAAATGATGCACAGCTGGCTTCGTCCTTACAGATGTTTAACAATCCTAAAGTTCATGAGAAACATGTCTCCATGGAAATATATGAGAGTAACATCAAACATTAAAGTTTAACTGTTTTTCTTGAAAGCAAAGCTTTACTGCATCTATGAACAGCTTTAGTCTGAAGGGATGTTCTATGAGGAATGAAATGATTTGCCTTTTTTGTAGTAAAGAAGTCCACCAGGAGCATTAAGGTAGCAAAGAAGCCCAAACTGGTCCTGAAGAAAGTCTACAGCAAGATCTCAGATGCTGCTGAGAGAGCCAAACTCCAGGTCAAAAAAGGAGTGAGGCCGTCAGTGGGCCCAGCATCAGTCCTGCGTATGTATGAAGTATACAGTATGCCCATCAGACATCTGTCAGATATCAGCAGCAAACAGCTTTGGTTGCTTCTGCCTGCTTGGAGGAGGTGAGGCTAACAGGGGCACTCACACAAGAAAGCAGCAAACAAGCCAAAGCATTAAGAACATTTATATTTAATGAGCAGTGCTGGATGGAGGCATACTGTATATGTAAACTTAACTCTAACTGCTCCGTGAATGTCCTAAAACCTGCCGCTGCTGCTAAAAACACCGATGTTCATAATATGAACACAAAGCTGAAACCAGCTTCATTTCACTCTCTGGCTCTCCTGATTTTTGGCCCTCTTGTGTTGATCACTGTATAACTCGGTCCCGTTCTTAGCACAGGAGTGGAAGCAGCTGCTGCTGTAAATTCTGCACACATTGGTTTCTGCTGTGTGGATCTTCCCTTGTACATAATATCTGCGTCCGTATTTGTGCACTGGACCGGAAGTTGAGCCAGCTGAGGAAGCGTGTGTGTGTACAGAGCATCTGTCTCCATAATCTGTGTGCACAGAGGCAAAGATAGAAGATTAGCTCGTTGGAGGCTGGACAGAAATAAATGCTTAGTAGGCAGCTTGTCATGTGGTGTCAGATCAGATCATTAATATCCACTCAGGCCTGTCAGACAGTGGGGGGGTGAGATTAACCATGAGTGATATGATGACCTGAGCTTTGATATTAACCTATTTTAAATGAAAGATGAACTCTTTAGTGCTGCAGATCAATAAAGAGGCCGAATGAGGGTCGTCCACCCCCCGAAAAACGAATCATAGATGTTTTTTTTCCCTCAGGCCAACAAACAGTCTTCAATCATTTTCCCTCCTTGTGGAATTCATTCTCACAGGTAATCGGCTGAGGTGTGGACTCCTTTAGTGTCAGTTTGGCTCAGCTTCAGCAGTTTGAGCAGAACTTTGTGGTTTGGCAGGAATCCAGCGGTCAGCAGCAACAAAGACACAGTTTGACTCACGAGCAAAGAGATCCTGCAGGACTGCAAGGCAAACCGGGGAACGGGCCTTTACAGGAAACACCAGCAACATTTAGCATTCATTTATGCTGCTTCTGTTCTTTACAGCAGCCGGTAAAGCTTCCTGACAGGAAGAGGCATTTTGGAGCGGGGTGAACCCCGCACACAGCGAGAGTCTGTCTGAGGATTTGAGACGGTTGTAACGGCGCGCTGGACACGTTCAAGTCTTAAAACTTTGTCATCGCTCATTTTATGTTTCCTCTCACAGTTTGTACAGAGAGGGTGAGATTTGGCCAATAAAAGCTCAACAAATGACTCAGTTTCCATACTCATCATATTCATCATACTCATCAGTCGTGTATGGAAGCATCTGCCTTTATTGAGTTTCAGAAATCTTTAATTATTTAATCTGCTACCAGCAAATTTTCTTATTAAATAATGTGAAAAAAATGCATGTGCGAGGTCACCTCTCAAATATTTATTCACAGGAAGTTTGTGGACTTTGTTCCTCTGCGCTGACCTGTAACTGATGGTTTTGATCATTCCCAAATATCTGCTCTTTTAATAACTGCCTGTGCAACTTTGCCTCACACTTGCTTTGCTCTCTTAGCCTCTTCTATCATTTTATTAATAAGACCTGTCGGTTGTGTCAGAATGCCCTCCGCTGGGTCTCGAGTCACTGAAGGTCAAAGACGCCCAGCTGAGGGCTTCATCCTACAAGCGCCGAGGCCTGGGCCCCCACCGGGGTCGACTCAACATCCAGGTGACCGCACAGAATAACAGCTTCAGACGAGTGTTGCTTCAGACGATGCTTGCAGAGCATCGACACTACTGTGTACTCCATTTGTGTGCTGCAGTCTGGAATAGAGGATGGAGATATCTACGATGGGGCCTGGTGTGCTCAGCACAGAGATAAGAAGCAGTGGCTGGAGGTCGACGCTCGGCAGCTGACTCGCTTCACCGGTGTCGTCCTGCAGGGGCGCAACTCCATCTGGAGGTCAGTGCTGGTGGGTTAGAGCTCAGTAGGCATGCTGGGAAACGGTTAATAGGCGATAATGTTCCTATGGTTAATAAAAATCACAATAACAGTGCATTAGTGCCTGTAACATTACTTAATATAAGATGCATAGATACATAAAACAAGGCTTCCCGCAGCTTCTTATTTTTAATTCAAGCTTCTTCTTGTATCACGTGTCATGTTTACAATCCAGATGTGTGTGTTTTGTTCACAAACAGCTGGGACGTGGTGCACACCTACAAGGTGCAGTTCAGTAATGACACGCTGGTCTGGAAACCATGTCTGAACGGGACTGAAGAGGCTGTGAGTGAAGACCCCCTCGTTTGTCTTTAACTTGTGTGTCCTGTGGGTGAGTTAGCCTGCAGCGTTTTCCTGACACTGAATCACAAGGTTTTACTAAAGAAACACATCAACAGCAATATAATACATTTAACTGTGTAAGAACTAATGTTTATGTTTGACATCGTTCTGATACACATATAGCACTGCGCAAAAGCCAACCTTTGTTTCTTTATATTTTGTTAGGATGCTTTAGGTGCAGCAGTTTATTGAAACATGTGCAAGCATGCATGGAGATCCAGCATATGAGGCAAAAACAGTTTGTACAGTTCTGAAGTCCATATTTAAAATGACCTCCTTTATCCTTCAGCTCAGCCTGAACCCTCTCAGGAGCTTCCTGTCAGTGCTTTCAGCAGTCTGCAGGAACCGTTCTCCAGGCTTCCTGGAGGACCTGCAAAGCTCTTCTTTGGATGTTTCTGCCCTTGGTTCTGCTCTCTGTCAGGATGATCCCACACTGCTGCAGTGATGCTGAGGTCCGGGCTCAGGGGGGGCCGATCCATGACTGATAGTGCTCCAGTGTGTTTTTATATCCTGCTTTTACTGCATTTGTAGGGTGTTTGGGATCATTGTCATGCTGAAAGATTAAAGCAGTCAGATGCTTTCCAGGTGGTGTTTCATGGTGGATCAAAATCTGCTGGTTCTTTTCTGCATTCATGATTCCATCAGTTTAAATGGCTGAGATGCAGCTTCAAACCATGCAGAGCCTCCACCGTGTTTCACAGCTGGCTGCAGACGCTCACTGTTGGACCTCTCCTGACCTCCTTCGTACACACTGATGGTGGTTTGGATCCATCCCTCCACCAGACCTGCTGTCACTGATATTCAGTCCAGTTCTTGTGTAATGTGACAGACCTCAGCCTTCCTCCCTTTTCCCTTCCTTCCCCTCCCCTGAGACCATCTCTGATGAGGCTTCAGTGAACAGCTGATGGATCGGCTGAAGGTCCAGATGATGTCTCAGGTCCAGCATCAGGTCTTTGCTGGACTTTTTTCCTGTTTCTTAAGGACGTCACTTTCAGATACTGTAAAGAGTTTTTTAGGTTTGCTACTTCTTCATTTTCTCTGGTTTCCTCAGTTTTTTAAGGACACGCTGCACACCACGCTGAGAAGTTTTCAGCTCATTTTTATGCAAAGAGCATCCTTTGTATTTACTACATTCTTAATGAGCCATTGTTCAAATGTAGCTACTGTTACAGTAAAAATGAAGTGTGCTAATATTAACTGACAGCTGGTTCCCACTGCAAGAAGAACTCCAACACAAAACTCCACATAAAAACACAAAAACTCAAATTAGTCTGGCTTCATCACAGCAACAACATCGGTGAGAAAGAAAGCTGCAACTTTGGTGTTAGCAACATGAGCTAACACCAAGCTAAAGCCTGGCTGTGTGCAGAAGTCAAGCAGGGTCTAATGCGCTCAAATAAAGACAATAAAACCGAAAAGCTAATTGCTTTATGTTCTTTCACACAGTCGTACCTTTAGGATGTAGAGAATGCAAATTTTCACCTTTATGCTGATGACTGTGTCATATTCAGCTCTGCACCTACTCCAGCACAAACACTGTCCCAATTACAGCTGGCTTTTGACACTGTACAACAAAATCTTTACAATTTAAAACTTGTTTTAAATGTGGACAAAACAAAAGTCATGTTTTCTAACACCAACTCCAAATCTAAACCTGTGAGCCTGCCCCAGATATCTACATCTCAGGGTACCCAAATAGAATGTGTATCAGAGTACAGATATCTTGGGATCTTAATAGATACATTTCTTTCATTCACTCCTCATATTCAGCAGTTAATAAAAAGACTAAAGTTGAAGCTGGGTTTTTATTTTAGAATAAAATCGTGTCTTTCAAATTCAAAATTCAAAAAGACCTCCCTTCTGCTAACACGGGGGTCACCGGTGATCCCTGTGGTAGTGAAAGGTAATCTACTAACACAGGGGTCACTGTTGGCCTTGACCCCTGTGGCAGTGAAAGGGTTAAGGACATGATCTCAATATGTGAGTTTAAGGCACATTTAAATAACCTGCCCACGACCGCAATGAGCTGTAGATGTTTTGTTTAATTTTTAATGACATTTTTAGATTTTAGACTTTTTTTTACTTATTTATCCTTTTGGCCTGTATGGCTGTTTTCTGTGTGTATTTGTCACATCCAGGACACACTTGAAAAAGAGATTTTAATCACAGTGTGTTTTTCTTCCTGGTTAAATAAAGGTAAAATAATCATGTAAATTGCTTGTAAATTTATTTTGTGTTTTGTCGTCTTACATTTCAAACCAGCACCACAGGAGCTTAAACCCACTTTATGGAAGAAGAAAGGAAAACGCATTAGAGTTTAATTCACCCACAAGCTGCTACCATCATTCCAACAGAGTCCTGTAAAGGAAAGTTGGGTCTGTACGAGGCACATGCAAAGACTCTGAGCTTCATTTTTACAGCGTGTGGGCAAAGTTTGTCCTCGCAGTGACGTTTGGTTACTGAAAAGACAGGAGGAGGTTTAACTGTGCAGCTTCGGTTAGCTCTGTTTGTTTCCGTGGTCTCTCTGGCATGTGCGCCTCAGCCACAGCTGGGCATGATGTGCCAGATGTGCTTTCTCCAGCTTTTTTTTCTTTTCTTTTATTTTTTTACACGGGGCTTCGTGATTCAGGTGGTCAGACGGGAGCGAAAAGCAGCAAAAAATGAAATTCAAAAGAGATGAAAATATGACAAGTGTGCACAACTGTGTCACAGGTGTTTGAAGGAAACCAGGATGCAGAGACGCCCGTCCTCGCCCTGTTCAACACTTCCACAGTGGCGCGCTACATTCGGATCAACCCGCAGACCTGGTACCAGAACGGGACAAAGGGGGACATCTGCCTGAGAGCCGAGGTCCTGGGCTGCGCACTCCCAGGTACACGAAGCCGCTGGCTGGAAATAGTCTTTACATTCACACACATATTTTTGGCCAAAGTGACACACCTGTCCTGTTTTACAGATCCTAATCAGATCTATCCGTGGCAGACAGAGCCCACAGACAAGCTGGACTTCAGACACCACAACTACAAGGAGATGAGAAAGGTGTGTGTGTGTGTGTGTGTGTGTGTGTGTGTGTGTGTGTGTGTGTGTGTGTGTGTGGTCTGACCAAGAACAAATACACAGAGGCTTCATTCCCATCCTCGCTGTGCTGCTACTACCTGATGGTCAGAAAACCCACCAAAGCAAACACACGTCCACCTTCCTCAAACTGACCCAGAGTTTGGACATGGCTGATTTATGGGATGTAGACATGTGGAGTGTTTGTGGTTCTCTTCAGTGACAAAGTTTCCCTTTGCAGTCTAAGTCTGTGTGTGTTCGATGCAGTGCGATCAGATGGAAGAACCTTCATTTATTTCTAATGATCCACTGGTGAAATACTTTACCCCACATCTGTTGTTACCTTTCATGTATTTCCTGCTGAGATGGATGGAGATCCAAAAATGCTCTCTAATCTAAGCTAAACACACTTCCATTGAGGGTCTAAAAGAGTTGACCGTGACACTGCCAAAAGTATTCACTCGTCTGACCCCACTCTGTGATTTTACGTGGCCTACCACTTCATGGCTGAGCTGCTGTCGTTCCCAATCGCTTCCACTTTGTTATAATCCCACTAACAGCTGACTGTGGAATATTTAGCAGTGACTGGACTGGGATTCACTGAGCTCCTGAGAGCGACCCATTCTTTCACTGATGTCTGTAGAAGCAGTCTGCATGCCTAGGTGCTGGTTTATACACCTGTGGAGGTGACTGGAACACCTGGATTCAGTGATCTGGATGCTGAGTGGATACTTTTGGCAGTATCGAGTATTTGTTCAGCGTAAGAAAGGTGAAACATATTTGGTTGTTTTCCCAGCTGATGAAGTCGGTTCATGAGACTTGCCCTGACATCACCCACATCTACACCATCGGGAAGAGCTACACGGGTCTGAAGCTCTACGTCATGGAGATCTCCGACAACCCGGGAAAACATGAACTAGGTGAGAACAAAGAAGTCATTGATGTTTATCGATCAGAGTATCACAAATCAAATATTAGTCCAGAGGTAGAGCTACAGTCTTATTAGTCAGAAGGTCGGTGGTTTGATCCCTGTCTCCTCCAATCTGGATGTCAAAGTGGGCAAAACAATGGACCTCAAATTGCCCCGATGCATCCATCAGAGTGCGAGTGCATGATAGTTAGAAAGTGTTATATGAGGATGGCACCGGCGTGTGCGTGTCGTTTTGTAGCTCTGCCTCCTCAGTATCTGCTCCGTGCCTGTCCACATATGTGCGTTTTTTCCACTCACACATCTTACCGCTCAGATCATTTTCAAAGCCTGGAGTTTGGCATCATGGGATAAAAGATGGATGAAATCCGTGAAGTCTAACAACTCTGTGACTGACGAGGTTGAGCGGTGAGCATACCCTGCTCCTATCTGCTTCTTAGAATGGCCAAAATTTACTGCTGGACTTCATGTTTGACTCAGTGTGACCTGAAACTAGTAAAACTAACGATGGAGCTCACGAACCCATCAGTAAAGCGTTTCCTGGGGTCAGGGAGAAAGGGAGGTCACGGCTGTTTTCCCGCAGGCTTCTGTGCAGCTGGACGTCTCTCTGCAACCAGAAGAGTCGCCCCCTGGTGGTCATTAGAAAGAATGCAGGTTTAAGGCTCAAAGAAGCTGCGTCTGTCTTTTATACGGCCTGTGTGGAGCATTTTGGCAGTTGCCATCTTGTTTGTGTAACTCAGAAGTGACCATATTTGGTTGAGAAGGAGGAGTTAGCAGGTAACACAAGACAAATAAAAGTGTGCTAGTGCTGTTGTCTCCTTAGGGCTAGTAAAGGCTGAGATATCTTTGCACTCCAGATCATTAAGGATGAAAGTCTCTTACATACACCTGCAGTCTAAACCTAAAGCTTCAACTAAACCGTGAATCTTCCACATGCTGCTGTGCTGCCACGCTGCCTCTCCCCCAGTGAGACAGCCATCTAAGAGGTCAGAGGGTCAGCACACTGCTTCTTACTGTGTCTTTCAGCCCTGCTACACATACAGTGCAATACTGTGTGGCACATAAACGGACCAGAGTTCTCCTTCATTGGCTCTGAGGTGTACAAATGTTGTCTTTGGCCTCGTCAGCTCAGCCCACATGGCAGCAGAGCGCTGGGGATTTCCCGCCAGAAAACGTGGCAGTGAATGCAACACGGCCAGGCAGAGGGAGAGTGGGAGGCAGACATGATAATCACTCAAATTCATCAATAAAATCCTCTCTCGGGTGCACAAAGCTTGAAGTTAGTGACCCCGTCATTTAATGTGACACATTAAAAGTTTATGAAGGAAGAAAACTCCACCTTGAAGTCTGTTTTTCTCCACAGACCTGTGTGAGTTTGGTGTGATCGTAAATCCATTTTTTCAGTATTTATCATCTCAGCGGTTACTGTAGGTGGTGTCTTATTTAGTGACCTGTGGCTTCATCAGCCTTCTTTTCTCTGCTTCTCTTTCTCTGTTCTTATTGTTGATGCTGCTGTCCTGCCGGCTCACCGGTGGGTTTTTTAATCGTATGAATATGTACAGCAGAAGAATCACGAAAATACTGCCGTGTGCTGCCTGGGATATTTACAGACACATCACAAATATGAAGACATATTGTGAGCAAATATAAAATCTAAGCCTGCTTTTCTTTCTTGATGTTAGTGCTTAAATTTAATGAACATTTCAGCTGAATTCAGCAACAGTCACCTCAGCGTGCTTCATGCTCCCCTGTGAGCAGCACTTGGTGACAGCGGGGAGTAAGAACTCCCTTTTAACAGGAAGAGACCTGCAACAGAACAGGCTCAGGGAGGGGCAGTCATCTACAGGGAGGGGCAGTCATCTACCTCAGCCAGCTGCAGAGTGAAGTGGGGGGGTCAAAAGAGGAGCATAAAAAAAAAACAAGGCTAAATATAAACTACAGGAGATTAATGACATGCAGCAGTGCATCATGGGAACCCCCCCAGCAGCCTGAACCCATAGCAGCATAACTAAGGGAGGGTTCAGGGTCACCTGATCCAGCCCTAACTATAAGCTTGATCATAAAGGAAAGTTTTAAGCCTAATCTTAAAAATAGAGAGGGTGTCTGTCTCCTGAATCCAAGCTGGGAGCTGGTTCCACAGAAGAGGGGCCTGAAAGCTGAAGGCTCTGCCTCCCATGTAGCATAAAGCATCCTCACACCCAGACAAACAGACTTGAATTAACTGATCATGAGAACCATGAGAGTCGGTGAGCAGCCAGATTTCAAGCTGTGCTTCTCATTTTCTGTCTTATGACTAAAGAACCAGAATCTATAGAGAGAGAACATCACCTCAGCTCTCCTTCATCAGCATCTGCATCCTTCTCATGAAGAACATACAGAAACCATTTTGGACCAAATGCACCAAAAACTGAAAACTATGATTTTACAGATGAGAGAGAAACATTTTCTTGCACATGCTGCATAAAGTTTTACTCTGCGGCTCGTCCTGAATCATTACAGGAACCTCACTGAGCAGGTGTCTCAAACAAAGGCGACTGGGATCTTTGGAAGGTTTTTGGCTTTCAGGATCTTTTATAAATGAAATGAAACCGAACGATCTATGATCAGTGATCTAAATATGTTCAAGTTTGCTACACACAGAAAAACCAGAAGGAAGAAGATTTAGAGATACATACAGATTTTTATTTTGTTTGCTTTTAACTAAAAAAATCTTTTTATTTAAGTTTTGCGTCTAAATGTGTTGACTGCAGATTGTGAGCCCAGTTATTGATGTAGAGTGCGTATCTATCAGGAGCTGCATGTTTCCTCTCTAATGCAGAGGGATCATTTGGACTAAATTCTCGTTTGTTAACTTGCTAAAAACAGACTCAAAAAGTGCTTAAAGGGTATTTAAATATTAAAAAAGTTTCACTTTTTAGTCTGAGAACCGTTTTAAGATTCAAACTGTGTTTACCTGCTAAACTAACTGACTGCACACAAACCCAAATCAGCCACAGTGTGAGAATCTCACCTCAGCGTGCGGAGTTGTTAGCAGTGAGCTCAAAGTCCTCCTCACAAACAGCTCTGAGACGAATGTGTGAGATTTCAGAAATACCTCAGAGTATGTCGAGTATGTGGACCACCTGCAGCACTTTCACGGCTCTGTGCAGCTCTGCTTTTGAAACATCAAACTGCAGGTGTGTTAAATGTTGTTGCATATGATGCCCACTGTACCTACAGGACTGTAGTGTGCTCAAAGCAGATTTGTGTTTACATTTTAACAGGCATTAACCAAAGGATGTGTGTGAGAGCGAGCCTCACTTACTGTCTGTGTGTGTTTGGCGCCCTCTGCAGGGGAACCAGAGTTTCGATATGTTGCAGGGATGCATGGGAACGAGGTGCTGGGCCGAGAACTTCTGCTCAGTCTCATGCAGTACATCTGCCAAGAGTACAAACGGGGAGACCAGCGCATAGTGCGCCTGGTCAAAGAGACCCGCATCCACCTTCTGCCCTCCATGAACCCCGATGGATACGAGATGGCCTTTAAGAAGGTGCAGGAAGCCATAGCATCAGCTCGACATATCAGAGCGTCAGATCCTCATAGCTGAAAATAATGAATCCCATTTTCTTTCACCCGCAGGGCTCCGAGCTGGCAGGCTGGGCCCTGGGACGTTACAGCTACGAAGGCATCGATATGAACCACAACTTTGCTGACCTCAACTCGGGGATGTGGACCGCCATCGAACTGGAGACGGACCGCTCCAAACTCATCAACCACTACTTCCCCATCCCTGAGCAGTACACCACTGAAGAAGCTTTTGTGAGTATAACAAACACATGTCACACACACACACTACAGGCATGTTCCTATAATCTCATTATTTCAGTTCTTAGCACTGTTTCCATGTTTTATATTCAACGTGTTAAATATGTCATTGTTTTCATTAGTCCTGGAGAACGAGGAAGCAGGAGGTGTGCTTCCTCATCTCCTCTGTTCTCCTGCCCATAATCCCAGAATTACTCTCAGTACACCACACTGAAGGCTTCAGTCCAAAAGCATCTGGGGGGCAGCTGCAGGAGGGGCTACAATTAGAAGTGCCACAAGCTTGTAAACCATGGACAGAAAACCACAGGAGCATGTTTTTCTGTTTCCACTTTTTACTGGCGCACTGACATTAAAAGGTGCCCTGAATGCCTAAAACAGAGTCACGTCTATCCTAACTTTAACACCAGGTGGCGTCAGAGACCCGAGCTGTCATCAGCTGGATGCAGAACATCCCGTTTGTTCTGGGCGCTAACCTCCACGGTGGAGAGCTGGTGGTCACCTACCCGTACGACATGACCCGGGACTGGGCGCCCCGCGAGCACACGCCCACTCCCGATGAGAGCTTCTTCCGCTGGTTGGCCGTGGTGTACGCCAGCACCAATCAGGTCTCTGCTCCTCCCACTCTTTTACAGTCATCGACATCTTCGTGAAAGTGAGTGAACAGTGTGCGTACTTTGATCTTGTGATGTAATACAAACAGGTGATGTCCAACCCAGACCGGCGGCCGTGCCACAACAAGGACTTCCTGAGATACAACAACATCATCAATGGAGCCGATTGGCACAATGTACCAGGAAGTAAGAGCGGATGATTTTACAGTCTGAGTGGGATTTAAAGCTGAAATCTCTCTGGGTTTTTTAATTAACATATAATTACTGTATTTATGTACTCTATATTACCAAAAGTATTCGCTTGCCTGCCTTCACATGATGGAGCAGGAAGGGGCCAAACTGTTGCCACAAAGTTGGGATCATGAAATTGTCCCAAATGTCTTGGAAAACTCCTGAAACACCCCCACACCATAACCCCCCCCTCCACCAAACTTTACACTCGGCACAATGCGGGCAGACAGGTACCGTTCCCCTGGCAACCACCAAACCCAGCCTCCTCCATCAGATTGGCAGATGGAGAAGCATCACTTGGTGATGGAAGGCTTGGATGCAGCTGCCATGGAAACCCATCCATGAAGCTCTCACTGTTCTTGAGCTGATCTGAAGGTCACATGAAGGTTGGAGGTCTGTAGTGATTGACTCTGCAGAAAGTTGGTGAACTCTGTGCACTATGACCCTCAGCATCCTCTGACCCCACTCTGTGATGATACGTGGCCTACCACTTCATGGCTGAGCTGCTGTCGTTCCCAATCGCTTCCACTTTGTTATAATCCCACTAACAGCTGACTGTGGAATATTTAGCAGTGACTGG
Source organism: Archocentrus centrarchus (assembly GCF_007364275.1). Taxonomy (NCBI): domain Eukaryota; kingdom Metazoa; phylum Chordata; class Actinopteri; order Cichliformes; family Cichlidae; genus Archocentrus; species Archocentrus centrarchus. Next base: position 1,515,179 of record NC_044355.1, on the reverse strand, counting down.
ACTTGTTGCACAGGTATCATCCTATCACGGTACCACGCTGGAGTTCACTGAGCTCCTGAGAGCGACCCATTCTTTCACTGATGTCTGTAGAAGCAGTCTGCATGCCTAGGTGCTGGTTTATACACCTGTGGAGGTGACTGGAACACCTGGATTCAGTGATCTGGATGTTGAGTGAATACTTTGGCAGGATAGTGTATGTTTAGTTAAACTTCTATCTGCCATATTTCCCTGCAAATATTTCCACAAATGTTTATAAATGTTGAATGTAACTGTCAAACTATCAAATGTCTGTCAGCTTTTTAACAGCCCTTATTACTTAAACTGATTATACACACATACATCCCCATGTAAAAGTAAATAAGATGTTCTGCAATGTTCTGCTGGGAAACCTCGGGTCCTTCCATCCATGCTACTCTGACACGTACCACCTACCTCAGCATTGTTGCAGACCATCTACACCCTTTCATGGAAACAGTATTTCTCTTTCAGCAGGATAATGCTCCCTGCCACGAACAAAACATGGTTCAGGAATGTTTGAGGAGCACGAGTTTGAGGTGTAACCCAAGTCAGTCCAGCAGTTTTGCTGCGGCTCTCTTAAGAGTAGCCATCCCCTCGCTTTGTTTGGAGTTTGGAGTTTGAGGTGTTGACTTGGCCTCCAAATTCCCCAGCTCTGAATCCGACTGAGCATCTGTGGGATGAGCTGGACAAACACGTCCGATCCACGGAGGCCCCACAGCTTCCAGGACTTAAAGGGTCTGTTGGTAACATCCTGGTGCAGATACCACAGCACAGCTTCAGGGGTCTAATAGAGTCCACGCCTCGATGGGTCAGGGCAGCACAATATTAGACAGCTGCTCTATGTTATTGTTGATCAGTGTATATCAATAAAGATGTGGTTTGATGACCATTAGCTTGAATAAAGGAAGAGCGGACGATCGCGGTTTCTCTTTACTTTCAGGTATGAATGACTTCAGCTACCTGCACACCAACTGCTTTGAGGTGACGGTGGAGTTGTCCTGTGATAAATTTCCTCATGCCAGCGAGCTTCCTGTCGAGTGGGAAAACAACAGGGAGTCTCTGCTGACGTACATGGAGCAGGTTTGACTGTCGATCCTCAGAACTGAAGATTTATTTCGTAAACTGGTTTAAAAAAGCAGCACGTTTACAGTCAAAGGCTCTGCCATCTCCTCTTATTATTTATGGCTACAGCACCGACCGTACCAACATGTTTTATTGTAGGTCCACCGTGGAATTAAGGGTGTGGTTCGGGACAAGGATACGGGAGCTGGAATAGCAGACGCCATCATCAAAGTCGACGACATCGATCATCACATTAGATCAGGTACTTTTTTTTTTTTACTGTTTTACTCGATCCTCATTCAGAATATTATGTGTTTTTTTCGAGACTGATGTCCAGGTATCTTCCTCAATATGCCAAACTAGATTTTTTTGACCATGATGTGAAGTGGAAACCTGATCAGGTGACAAACCTCAGTGTGAATCTTGGATTATGTCAAATATCGTCTCGTTTTATGTTCCAAATTCATTTGAAGGTAAAACAGAAGAACTTTGTGGCTGTTTGGCTGATAAGCTGCTAAAGCACCAAATAAACTGTAATAATCAATCAGACTAATATTTGTCCTTTGTCTGCCCTTCGCAGTGGCTGACGGTGATTACTGGAGGCTGCTGAACCCCGGCGAGTATCGGGTGACGGCCACCGCGGAGGGCTACCTCCCTTCCTCCCGCACCTGCCAGGTCATGTACGACCACTACCCCACAATCTGCGATTTCCGCCTCACCAAGGTGCCCAAACAGAGGCTGAAGGAGCTTCTGGCAAAAGGAGGGAAACTTCCAAAGGACCTGCAGCTCAGGCTGCGGCAGCTGCGCATGCGGAAGCTCCGCGTCACCACCAAGGCGATCAACCAGAGGCGTGCAGCCGCCGCCGCCAGACGGGCGAAGAGGGTGTGATGATGATGAAAGATAACGAGAACAAAGCGGGACTTGGTTCAGAGACCCACCTTCACTGGACTCATGATGATGGACGTGTTACGTTCTGCTGTGGAGCAGCAGAAACAGTCTGACAGTAAAAACCCGTTAATAAAATAAAAGGATGTGAAATAAAGTGGAGACAATAACTGAATCTTTATTACATAATTAGCATTTGGCCTTACAGTTAGAAATCAATTAAAAGTAAACATTTACTTCAGAACGCTGAGCTTCCACCTGACACCGTTTCTCATCTTCGGCGGGGTCGGGACCTCGGTGTCTGCAGAGGAAACAATCAGACTGTTAACAGATACAGTCTGAAATAAAGCATTTAGTTTGTATGTGACCAAAAAGGTCAAACTAAGGAGCAACAACTGAGGTCACATTAAAAATTCGGACCTTGCTGTGAAGCTGCTGGTCTCTGCTGCTGCTGGAAAGAAGCCATGATGCTGTTTGCAGTGGAGTTCGGCCCCGTGAGCTGCAGAGCAGGAAAGAGGTTTCATTTTGATTATTTTTATGACACAGTGGTGCAGTGGTTAGCACTGCTGCCTCACAGTTAGAATAACATCTAGAAGGCCTGGGTTCGATTCCACCTTGGCCCAGGCTCCTCCCTCTCTGTGTGTGTGTGTGTGTGTGTGTGTGTGCGTGGGTTTCCTCCCACAGTCCAAAGACGTGCACTTACTGGGGTTAATTGGCCACTCTAAATTGCCCATAGGTGTGAATGGTTGTCTGTCTCTGTGTTAGCCCTGTGGCAGACTGGCGACCTGTACAGGTGTACCCTGCCTCTTGCCCTATGTCAGCTAGGATAGGCTCCAGTCCCCCCCCCCGCGACCCTGAATAGGATAAGAGGATGGATATTTTTATGACAGTCCAGGAAAAAATGGAACGATATGCAGGAATCGAACCCAGAGCCCTGAGCTGCACTGGCACCCCGTGAGAGAGCTGAACACAAATACAGTAATACAAATGAGGCTCACAAATCAAGCGCAGGTTCCACTGATTCACAGAGGATTTATGTCAGTGCTTCATCTTTAGCTCCAAACTCATCACAGTGACCTTTAATAAAAGAACCATTTATGTACCGGGCCCTGGCTGGTCTGCAGGCCTTCGGGCCACACCTCAGGAACCGCTGCCTCCATCACCTGCAGCGCCTCCTCGTAGGTCTGCTGCAGCTTCTCTGCCTGTTTGTCAAACTGGAACAGCACCAGGACCTTCAGCAGGTTGTGGACCTCCTCTGTCACACACACACACACACACACATTACAGCCAGGCGTCCACACGAGCACTGAGTGTTCCCATCCATGATGCATTAATGGTTTCATCTAAAGCTACAGCACTAAATCTGGACAAACATGCTTGCTGATGGTTTTGTCTCGTATTCGTACCTCTCATCTTGTCCACAGCGGTGATGATCTCACCCAGGGCGAACATCAGCGCTCTGTCCTCCATTGGACTTCCTTCCTTCAAGCTGAGCTTCTTCCTCTCTGCTTTCCGCCGGTTCTTCGATGATCTCCTGCAAGCACATCGACACGCTTTACGTCAGCGACGACGTTCAAGTATTTTCCAGTTCTTGAGAAGAACTTTAGTTTGAGGTGGAAGCGTCCGTCTTACGAGGAGATGCGGGAGTTACTCTGAGAGTATTTGGAGCCGGTCATCACGCTGCTGGCTTCAGAGTAAAGTTCAGCATCCACGCAGTCTGGACCGTCTTCATCTGAGGAGGCGGACAGAAGGTCGAGTCACAACGTTCATGTCAGATAACACAAAAACTGCCGACTCGTTCAGATTCTCACCGAGCATGTCCAGTCTGGCTTTCTCCTTCTGCTCTCGAACCACAGCCAGGCGGGTCTTGTGTCGAGCGAAGGTCCCAACCTGAGCCTCCAGGAAGGAGGTCTGAGTACTTACAGCTGATGGAAAAACATCATCATCATCATCATCATCATCATCAGGCAGTACCTCTGTGTTTGGCTGCACTCTTTCCTTCTTCCTTCTCTACTGAAATACTTGACAGCAGTTTTACTTCCACAGTTAAAGCTGCACAGATGTGAACCAGAGCGCTGAACATGTCAATGTTTTTATCCCAAAGAGTTGCAGCAGTCCAAACTTTAAACACAACCTTTAACAAAACTGTTTGAATAAAGTTGGATGGTTCAAAATGATCAGACAAAATAATGACACAGGTAATGAAAATATAACACCGTAAAGGACCTGATATGAACCTGCTGCAGGTGGGAGACGTTTCTGAGCGTGAACTCTTCTTACCTTCTAAGATGGCAGGTTTCAGGTTGGTTTCAGTGATATCTCGTCTGTCGTGCATGTAAATCTGAAGCAGGCAACGGAAACATTTGTGCTTTAAATCCATATTTTAGTACAAAGAAGGGACAAGAAAGAGAAACGGAGCAACACTGACCAATCGGAGCGCCTCCTCCCAGACTGCACCGGTGATCAGAGCCAAAATGGCTTCCTCACAGTCCTGTTGTAAAGAGGAAAGTGTTCAGAGCTGAGCTGTAAGCAGGAAGTGCTGCTGGATGATCTGTATTAGTATTTTTCACGTGGTTCAGGATCTCTTACTTTAGCGTACTGGTCCAGCAGCAGAGCAGCTTCTGAGTAGCGCCTCTGCTCATGCAGCTTCTCTGCAAAAGGCAGAAGCAGAAACATTATTATAATCCAGCCGCGATGTGGCCGCTTTGACTTTCTACCCGATGATTACCTGCCAGGTCTCTGGCCAGCAGAGCCAGCTGGTCGGGCGGCAGCGGTATCTGCTGCGCCACACAGACGGCGTTCCTCCAGCTGGAGCTGGTGGCGAAAGCTTGCAGGGCGCGCGCCGGCTCCCCACATCGCCACAGCAGCAGGCCGGCCTGCTCCGCCTGCTGCTGCTCCACCAGGTGCTCAGCGTAGGCACAGCTCAGAGTCTGGAGGTCAAAGGGCAAGAAAATCAAGTTAGCCTTAAAGCTTCGTGTCAGCATAAGATACAGACTTCCTGTGGTTTCAGGAATGTGGTTTCCTGTGGTGAATGTTAGCCACATTCACCTTCATTTAAAACTACCGTCTAATAACGACAGGTGTGTGAGACCAGTCTGTCCTCGTTAGTCAGCACCCACAACACTGGTTATGCTAATTATTCATTATTATATGAGGCTGCAACCACTGCTAATAACCTACATATGAAAATAAATATTCCTGTTTTCTTTCATATTTAAGGTCTGAGGACCTCGAAAAGGCGCTGCCTTCATGTCAGTGCTGCAGACTGCAGTGAGGCTGCACTTTCATCGTGATTCTCTGCTGATGGTTTGTAGCTTCCTGGTGTGAAAAACAGGGAACATCTCCTTTGCATTTTCCTATAAACCCTCCTGGACCCTGTGACGGGTGGATGTTTGCATTCCCGCTCTAAGTGACTTGATGCTGCAGTGTAGCTGCTTGGTTTGAGGCAAAAATGAAGCAGCCCTCAGCGGAGTGAGCACCTGGTAGTGAGGGCTGTCTGCTGGGTACAGTCTCAGAGCTTCACTGTAGAGTTTCTGCTCCTTCACGAGCTGCAGAGCTTCAGGGAAATGTTCCTCTCCTGCACATAAATACACAGCACCGGTCGTGTAACTTAAATTATCGTAGCACAGTTTCCAAAAACGGTGAGCACGAGTAAAACAGGACCGAGCTGACAGACACATTTGGACTGACCACACTTGCTGAGATGGTGCAGGGCCTTTCTGTAGCGTTTCAGGTGTTTGTCGATGGTGTAGCGCTGGTAGTTTGGCTCCAGGCTCTTCAGCATGTTCAAGAAGGGAAGGTACTCTTTAGGATCCTGCAGGGAAGGAGGAGACACAATAAACCATCTAGAGAACCCAATGAAGCCTGTTTTATTCCACTGTAACCAGTGCAAAAGGACCTCCATCCTGTGTTTGGCTGCCGGAAACAGGAAGACCTCAAAACTTTGGATATGATAAACTTTTTAATTCGCACCAAATTTGATCAACAGAAATGCAACAAATGCTCTTTCTGCTGACTACACTGCAGGACTCACACCAGAGCTTTCAAAAGTAAAACTATCACGTGGGATATGAAGAGAAATGATGTGGAAATTAAAAACTTTTATTCTGAATCATCCTCTAGCTTCAGTAATGCTCTCAGGACTCAGAGTCCTCAGGCAGTTCCTCCTCGTACCTTCTGGGATTTCTCCGCCACCATGAGCACGAGGTCAAAGTCGTACGTTCCCAACGAGTAATCATAAAGCTCGTTGACATTGACGAGGAAGAGGAGGTACTTTAACGCCTCTTCAGCGCTCACAGCAGCAGGAGCTTCAGGAGGGTTCTCTAGATACACACACACACACACACACACACACCCTTCAGTGAAGGAATCAGAGGGTGTAAAGACAGCGAGGTCATCGCTGTGTCCGAGCTGTGCTCACCTCGAAGCTCGTGGACCTTCTGCAAAGCGGTTTCCAGCTCAGGAACCGTCTTCTTCACATGAGCAGTAAGGATGGACAGACAGAACCTGAATGGAGAACACAGTTTATGCCCCACAGCTTCCATCAAATGATCCAGTTACTGGTCCTTATATTTATTTGTGTTTCAGTTATTTAATGATTTAGATTTGGATACATTTCACTGTATGAACAACCTGTAACATTATGCTGTATTATGATGTTTAATAAAGAGTAAGAGAGGTTTCACTGACTTGTTTGGATCCATAGACTCCATGGCGCTCCGTAAAGCATCACAAACCACGTCTACTTTCTTCTGGCTCGAGGTGGGCGGAGCCTGGACCGGGCTGCTTTCAGGACGGGGGTACATGCTGCTGGTGGTATCCTCCTCTCTGGGAAAAGAAAAGAGGAGAAAAATGGAGTTAAACAAGCTGCAACCACCAGAGATTAAAAAAGGAGCTCAATGCTGAAGCTTCTGATGCTTCTGCAGTTCCTCTAACGTCCACTTGAGGCTCCAGCACTGAGTCAGTCTCCATAGACTTCCATGTTAAAACGTCCAACAGCACTAAAAAACAGTCTGAGTCGGGCTCCACCCTGGACAGGACTCACACCTACAGCCAATTTAGAGTCACCAGTTAATCTGCATGTGTTTGGACTGTGTGGAGTACTCGGAGAACCTACACAGGAACGCATGATATGACCTGATGTGTGGACCAACATCCAAAATAAAGGTGTCGGGGGGTCAAATTCTGTTATTCTATTAGTCTGTTAGCACTAATCTGTATATGTGCTGCACCTATACTACACCCTCTCTTCCAACAGGCTCTAAAAGTTGAAATGACTGTGGCTGAAATGTTAATGTTGAGTCTCCAAAACGCAGTAAAAACAGTAGATGATGCCACAGTGGATACATCCAGTTTGAATGTGAGACTCTGCTCGTCTGACCCGTTTGAAAAAGTCTTACTTGAGTTCAGTGAGGAAGAGGTTGATGTGGTTGATGGAGTTGAGCTGTGTGATGAAGGTCTCTATGTTCTCCAGGAACACCTTTAGAAGAAAAATAACATCATTTTTACTCATACAGCCCTTATAGCTCAGAAACATCCATCCATCCATCCATCCATCCATCCATCCATCCATCCATCCATCCATCCATCCTCATCCAGAGAAGCCCAGACCTCCTGCAGCTCCTCCATGTCTCCACATGGGAACACCAATCTGAGAAACACTCTCCATCATCTCCTGGATGATCAGGAATGCAAGCACGTGACTTTTGATGACTAATGGGCTCGACACACGGGGACAAACGGCAGCGACAAATGGACCGCATCGCCTCAGGGGTGAAACCGAACACACGGGACATGACAGCAGCTTTGTGAATCGCGCTCTCACGTCACTCGTCTCCAAGAAATGTGATTGGTTGTGAAACTGGAGGGATTTAGACATTTTCAAAGCAGTCTGTGTCAGACAGACAAGAAAGATGAGGAGTCAGAAGATTTTACTGGAACTGACAGAAATGTTGCTGTTAAGTCTGCTCTACAAAAGAAAAAGACAACCTTGGGTTCATCCTATATTAGCACTGAACTCCTCTCTATCCTTCTGTTTAAGGTCAGCCTGGTGCCAACACGTTCCCATACGGCTGCCTTTTATGTGTAACCCAATCACTGCATTAAGTGTCATATAATATAGCTAAAACACACAGCTAAAACGATGCTTTCCTTCGTGCTGAAAGTGGTTGCAGACTGCAGCGTGTAGCATACTCTCCGCTCATTGGTCAGTCAGTGAAACCCTCGCTGATTGGTTTAGTGCCACGCGACAGCGACAAAAGTAGAACATTTTTCAACTTTCTTGTGTAGCCTGGTCGCGTGTGCACATCTACGTGTACGAGCTCGAAATTTCACATGCACGAATGTCGCCGGTCGCTTAGCTGGAGGAGGGCAAGCGATTGTCGCCTCATCGCACAAGCTCCACAGAAAATGAATGGAGAGCGAGCGACGTCGCTCCCCGTGTGTCGAGCCCCTAACAGTCAACATAACTGTAAACTTTAACTTCCCTTTAAATGAAGCGCTCTGAACAACGAATGAAAGTATGAGGTCATAAAGGTAAAGACCCAGAACATACCTTTGGGTTGTGATCATAAATGAAGTTCAGGCTGATCCTCAGCTTCCTCATACATTCAAAAGCTTCTCTGAATTTCAAACTGATTAAAAAAAAACACACAAAGTTTCTAAGATTCGGTATTAAAAAGTTTTCAGTAACGTAACAGTTTGTGTTGTTGCCCAGAGTGTGGCTGAGATATCAGCTGCAGTACTGAGGGATGCACTTTTATGTTTCACAGCAACAAACAGAAAGAAATGTCAATCTAACCACATTAATACCAAATATGCACTTTAAACATACAGCCAATGCTTTGGCCATCAGACCCCACAATGGAACGTTCAAGATCACATGATGTGTAAGAGCAGGAAGTCAAACTCACCCATCGAGCCACTTCCTGAGCTGAGCCAACACCAGAGCTCTGTGATGTATGGTCTCCAAATTCCCACGAGGCATCTGGGCGAGCACGACAAAATACATCAGAGTGTGTGTGTGTGTGTGTGTGTGTGTGTGTGTGTGTGTGTGTGTGTGTGTGTGTGTGTGTCTGTGTGTGTGTCTCTGTGTGTGTGTGTGTGTGTCTCTGTGTGTGTGTGTGTGTGTGTGCATCTGTGTGTGTGTGTGTGTGTGTGTCTGTGTGTGTGTCTCTGTGTGTGTGTGTGTGTGTGTGTCTCTGTGTGTGTGTGTGTGTGTGTGTGTGTCTCTGTGTGTGTCTCTGTGTGTGTGTGTGTCTCTGTGTGTGTGTGTGTGTGTGTGTGTCTGTGTGTGTGTGTGTGTGTGTGTGTGTGTGTGTGTCTCTGTGTGTGTGTGTGTGTGTGTGTGTGTGTGTGTGTCTCTGTGTGTGTGTGTGTGTGTGTGTCTCTGTGTGTGTGTGTGCGTCTGTGTGTGTGTGTGTGTGTGTGTCTCTGTGTGTGTGTGTGTGTGTGTGTGTGTGTGTGTGTGTGTCTGTGTGTGTGTGTGTGTGTGTCTCTGTGTGTGTGTGTGTGTGTCTCTGTGTGTGTGTGTGTGTGTGTGTCTGTGTGTGTGTGTGTGTGTCTCTGTGTGTGTGTGTGTGTGTGTGTGTGTGTGTGTGTGTGTAACCTGTAGGATCACTCTGGTGTCTTGCGGCACCACAGTGACGATCCTGGATCCTCTCTCCACTCGCCGAAGCGTCTCATCATTCTGACCTCCATCGGAGGCAAGAGCCGCCTGCAGCCCTGTGGGGTCAAAGTTCATTCAGCTCAGCTGTACTGCGACACACCAACAAGAAGACCTTCCTCTACAAACAGCAGATGTTCGTGTCATCTACAAGAGCAGCCAGCCAGACAGTTAGCAACAACGCTAATGATAGCAGCTGCAGAAAAACAACGCACACGTCTGCATAATTCACTCCTTTGACCTCTGACCTCCATCTCCCCGTCACTTCCTTCAGCTGTTCCAGGGGGACGCCGAGGCGTTCGCAAGCCCACCAAGAGATGCAATTTCTCTTGCGTGTCCTGGGTCTGCCCCGGGGCCTCCTCCCGGTAGGACACGCCCAAAACACCTCACATGGAGGTGCCCTGGAGGCATCGCAGCCAGATTCCCAAAAATCCTCAACTAGCTCCTTTCAAATGTGGAGGAGTAACAACTCTGAGCCCCTCCTGAATGACCGGGCCCCTCACCCATCTCTGAGGGACTACCCTGAAGCCAGCTCCAGGGTAGTTACCGGGCCTTAGCCCATGGGGGCCCAAAAAAAAAAAAAAAAAGCTTCTGATTGAACAGCCTTCAGTTCCTTCGCTCTACAACCTCAACCAACACGTTCCTTTGTGTTTATGGGCTCCAAACACAAAGGAAGATAATCCACGGTGTGGTACCACCGTGAGTGTGCAGTGCAAAAACACTCAAGTGCTTCTAAACAGGTGACATCACGGTTCTTACGTCCTACCTTTGACCGTGAGCGTGCTCAGCTGGAGGCATCGGCAGGTGTGTGAGTGAGTGGTGACGAGGAGGAAGTCGTTACAAACAGCGAAGGAAGAAACATTGGAGGCGAGCTGGAAAACAGATAAACGTACACACGTCTAAAAAGCTCTGCTGCTTCCTCAGTGCCACTAAAAATGAGAGAAAGATGGAGACAGGACGCTTAAAGCAGACCTCTGAGTCTCCGGCATACAGGTGGGATCTCTCCGTCAAGCCGAGCAGGTATTCCTGAGGATGGAAAGCAAAGACAAACATGTGCATCGAGGCCTGCAGACTAGAACTTAGAAATAATTGCCCGTGTAATCATATGCTGATGTGCTTCTACCTCCCCACTCATGCTGCAGAGGGCCATCTGGACACAGGGAACAGGGAAGTTGATGCTGCAGCCCCTGGAGTCACACCAACCTTCCACTGACGGCTCAGGATGATCTACACAGAAATGCCCAAAACTCAATCAGCTACCATGCATCTACGACAAGCTTTAAAAGCAGGCATCAATGTATGCCAGAAAAATGTAAAAATGGAAGCAAAAAGGCTCATTTATTTACTTAAATGATGTAACCCCCACAGAGAGGCTGTTTAAATCATGAATGAATGTGTTTCCTGACCCCAGAGCAGTTTCCTCATCTGTCCATCTTCCAGCTGCAGGGCCACAGTTCCAGTCTGAGAGGAATGGACCACACTGACCACAACGCCGTCCACTTCCACCTCCGACCTGAGGCATGAAAACAGCGTTAAACACTTCTAAATGATTTCTGTAGCATCTGTTCACAAGCTTTACGTGGCTGGAGAAGCTTTCTCAGTTTGCAGACCCGACAGCGAGGGAATCACCAGCATCCCGAGTGGGGCGGAGCATCAGCAGGGTGGAGGAGGTTGGCAGCAGACCGGGAATGACCCCCAGAAACAGCTCATCCTGCAGCCACAGCAGCTGCCGCAGAGCCAGAGGAACATCCCGAACAACTGTGGGTCTGCAGGAGGGAGAATCGTTTCAGGAAACGATGATAAGAAAACAGTCAAACTATGACAAACGAGTGCATGAGGTCAACAAAAACACAGGTGCTGCAGGTAAGAGCCGTGTGTGTGTGTGTGTGTGTGTGTGTAGCAGCATCCTGTGCAGCTCTGCAGGTCTCTGCTTCACCTGAAGGTTTTCTGGAGGACGAGAGGACGAGACACGACCCTGAACCCGTCTGCTGATTTGTCGTCTTTTTCTCCTGAATCTGGAATCACGCAGAAAGACAAAGATCATGTTTATGAGACAAACAGATAACTGGGAGAATCAGCTGCATCTGTATGACAGTTTGTTCTGAGCACTTTGGATGACAGTTCAGAAGTGACCTCTGGTTTTAAAATCCAGTGAGCATCAGGATGTTAATCCAGATGTTAAGAACAGTGTTATTAACGCACCTTGGGCGTAGACTGAAATCTGTCCATCAGCGGTGAGCGCTGCCAGCTGATTGGTCCCCTGAGGTCGGCACAGGAACGTCACCTGGTTAACTGGTGATTTTAACTGGAGCTCGAAGGAACACATGGGAGGAGGAACCACGGACTGCCGGAAGGTCGTCACCAGGATTTTTTCTAGGCGAGATTTGGCCAAATATGAACCCCACACTGGAATAAATCTACAACTGAGCGCCTCTCGGCTTGTACTGAGCCTCACCTCCATCTATGACGGCTACACCGGCGTCGTCGTCGGCATCCAGCCCGGCGCTCCGTTCTGTCGTCCAGCCCCAGTCGTAGCTGACGCTGGTCCAGCTGCGGGTCACCACGTGGAGCCGTAGGGGGCGCTCGGGGTCCCAGCAGACGCAGACCGGAGCCTTCTGAGGGTCTCTGCCGAACTCCAGGCTCTGCTTCAGGTACCAGTGGTAGTTTCCCACCGTCCACAGCTGGACTGCAGAGGGAACGGTTCCTCTCCGTGTTAGCAGCATTTTTCCTGTTCCTGCTTCTCAACATAAATGACTTTGTGACATCACAAAGGTATTGGTGCACTTACTGTAAGTGTTGACCCGTCCGTCCTCTCCGGCGGTCAGGTCCTCCAACCAAATGGCTAAAACAGTGGAGTCACTGTTCCACAGCAGCTCCTTCACCTGAAACACAGAAACACCTGATCTGATTCCACTGATCATAAACTGCAGCTCTGATTACTTCACCTTCAGCGGGGCTTCTTTCAGGGTCAATAAAGTTTAGATGAACGTGCCTTCGCTTCGTCTTTGCCGAACGGCAAAGCGAAGTCTCCGTGCAGCAGTCCGTTCTTCTCCATGAACACCACACTGTGCTTGTTGGGATGCCGCCGAGTGCTCGCGATCAGGCTGCCTGAGGGTCTGAAACACAGGCAAAAGTGTGCTCAGCTTTAGCATTAACTGACGCAGTGAGAAGCCCTCCACAGCTGAGCGCTTACTTCCAGCAGAGCGCCTGCTCCAGGCCGTTGATGGGCTCGCTGGTGGCCTGCAGGACACCCTCTCTGTTCCAGACCCGGACCTTTCTGGCTCCGCTTTGAGGACACACGGCGCTGACGGCAAACAGCTGCCCGTCACCTCGCCACGTCACCCGCGGCCTGCGGTCGTCCCAGGCTACGGCGGGCTGCACCTCCTGTGGGTGGATGTTCACGTCACTCAGAGTACGTGCATATTTGAGAAATGAAACTGTACAGCTTCCTTTTCCAAAGTAAAAGTATTTAATAAAGCACCTGGATCTTCCTCTGTGCCGCCTGTTTCCCCTCTGAGCCATGAAACTGAGTCTCCTTCTTCCCCCAACCCACGCTGATGAACTTCCCTGCAAAACACACACTGTGGGTGAAACACATTCATTAACCGGGCGACCGCAGATCCAATCAGAGTCACCGCACCTTCACCGAAATCGTCCTGGTGGATTCCGACCTCTGTGATTGGCTCAAAGTCTTTGGTCATCATGATGATGGTTTCCTGACCTGTGAACACAAAACAGCCGTGATTCAGTCACAACGCTGTTAAATACGTTTACATTTTTAAAATTTCTGTTTATCTTTCAATAACTTCTGAGCCGTTCTTCTTCTCTGATGGTTTCTAAACCAGGAAATGAAGCTACAGCGTCTCACAGAGACCATCAACAGTTACATAAAACACTGACCTGTAGTGAGGATGACGAGCTCTTCATCAGGACTCCAGCTCATCGAGGAAAGGCCGCTGTCAACGCTGCCGACACACTCCAACTGTGGATCAAACACGCTTACTGAGGACAGTCCCGATGTCCAAACCACAGCTGGAGACTAACTTCAACGTTCTATCAGCTCTACTAACCTGGCAGGTGTTGAGGTTGAAGAGAACGACGTCACCGCCTGCCGTGGCCAAACACGCTGACTCCAGTTCAGCCAGGTCCTGAAGTCCGACCACGGCGCCGCTGCCGTCCTCCGGGAGGAAGGCGTCCGCTGTCAGAGAGGCTTCGCTGACAACCTGGGAAAGAAGAACGGAGGAAAGCTGAGAGCCGCAGTTTATAAGAAAGAAGTACATCCCACGTGGTAAAGGTAAGAGGAACTTCCAGGTGTGCCTTGAAGCAACCATTTGTTAGTTTTTTGCAAACTACGCAAAAATGTATCAATTAATTGACACATTTAGTGTCACAGTTCTTTGTGTACACACACACACACACACACACACACACACACACACACACACACACACTTCTAAACAAACAGAGGTAATTATCCAAGCTGGGTACTAAAGGCAGAGATGAAGAAACACGTCACCTTCTTGTGTTAAAAAAACCCACAACTACACACTGCTGCAGACAACCCAACACAAAAGAAAGTGAGGAGGGTGCAATGGTGGCTCAGCGGTTGAGCAAGCGACCACATGCCGTGTGGTGGTGCAGACGGCGCAGGTTTGAGTCCCGACCTAGTTGCGATTTGCTGTGTGTCTTCCCCCATCTCTCCTCCCGCTTTCCTAAAGTAATTAAAAAAAAATCTGACTTGTATTACACCTCAAACTCGTTGTTGTGCTCCTCAAACATTCCTGAACCACGTCTGCTTCGTGGCAGGAAGCATTATCCTGCTGAAAGAGGCCACGGCCATCGGGGAATACCGTTTCCATGAAAGGGTGTAGATGCAACACTGAGGTAGGTGGCACGTGTCAAAGTAACATCTACGTGGATGGAAGGACCCAAAGTGTCCCAGCAGATCGCTGCCTCTGCTGGCTTGCCTTCCTCCCATACTGCATCTTGGTGCCAGGTGTTCCCCAGGTAAGCGATGCACACGCACCTGGACACCCACGTGAAGTAAAAGAACAGCGAGCATGAACTTTTTCAGCAATATGAGCAGCAGTAGTTCGTCTGTTGGATCGGACCACACGGGCCAGCCTCCGTGTGGGAACACCCCACAGGAGCTGCAGGTTTGGAGATGCTCTGACCCAGTCATCGAACCGCTCGGCCTGAGCGCTCTCTGATGCACTCATTTCTAATCCTGTCCTGGTCACTCCCCATAATCATCAACATCTCCAGCTCGGCCTCCTGTCTTTGTGTCAGCAGCACCGTCTCCAAACCATCCACAGCAGGTCTCACTACCATCAGAAAACCTTCCCTTTCACTCTGGCTGCTCTCCGTCTGTCACACTCATCTCCACCCGGCCTGCACTGCACCCTCCTGTGCTCTGTCCGTTGCTTTGGACGGTTTAAACTCTCTCTGCTCCTTCCAGCTTCACCTTTCCACCTGTCTCCCTCTCATTCACGTTCATGTATTCTGTCTTGCTTCTACTGACTTTCCTTCCTCCTGTCTCCGGAGCACACCTGCACATCTCCAGCGCTGTATGCCGTCAGCTGCTCACCTGGCCAGTCCGGGGGTCGTACTCTGTGATGGAGTACTGCGACGCGATGAGCAGCGCGCCGGTGTCCGCCCGCACGGAGAAACACAGCGGCGAGCCGGGACCCTGCAGCTCCGAGCTCCGAAGGCTCTTCAGGAGCTTCAGATTCCTCATTTCCCCTCAGGAGCCTCCAGAGGCCGAGCAGGACCTGACACAGCAACAATGTCACGTTTTCAGTATTCATTTGGTACAAAAAGAGAAATGTTATACTAATCTTTTATTTTTTCATTTGCTCTCAAATGAGATGGCATGTCTGACTTTTGAAAATACTTAAATAACTCATTTGAAAACGAGGGATGTTCTCTTTAAAGCAATTCTTACACATAAGGAATCACGTTAAGCTGTTAACGATGAAACTTTTACACAACAAGACTAAAAGAAATAAACACGTGATAGTGGCGAAACCTTTTAAAGGCCTTCATCATTTTAAAGATTTTAAACAGTCAAGTTTTTGCTGCTCAGTCAGAGGGTGATGAAGACTCTGGTACGGGGTGTCCGAAAATGGAACCAGAGGCGCTAGCTTATGTTAAACTAAAGGAAGCGTTCAGGTGCAGCAGGAAACAGGAGCTCTGAAGCGCGACGAGGCCGAAATAAAAACGATAAAGAAAACAGAAACCCACCGTAAAGAAACAAGCTGAGGTAATAAAGCCGCTCCAGTCTCCAACATCAACAACATGCGTGTGGCAGCGTCAGACTCACAACCTTTAACCTCTGACGGAGATACTTGAAGTCGAGGCGTTGTCGCCCCCTGGCAACGCGGAGTGAAATAACATCATTTGTGTGCGTGAGAGAGAGAGACACAGTTTCAGGGTATCATCAGGGATTTACTCTCAAACTTCTGAGAAAATAACTCAAACATGTGGAAACAATTTGAAATTTTGTTATTTTATCAATTCTGAGTTCTATTCTCTGAAATTAGTGTTTTGAAGACTTAAATCAAACTTTTGACTCATGGATGCCAAAAATATGATTTTTTTTTTTTTCCAGTGGTGGAAACGAGCTTCCATTGTGTTTAATGAGACTGACGTCTGCAGTGCATTCAAGCTTTCTCCTCATAAATGCACTCACCTCTGCAAGTCCTGCAGGGGCTGCAGAGGGGCATAACACTTCCAGCACAGACTTGTTCAAAGATGTTGTTGAACTGAGAATTTTAGCTTTTCAGATGTGTACAGAGATTCATGATAGCACATAATACAGGCAGCCCAGCAGCTGTGATTAGCACTGCCTCAGAGTGGAGAAGGTTGGGCCCCTTTTTTTTGCAGAGCTCCCCCTGGTTCCATGTTTTTCCTCTGAGAGCTCAGGTTTCTTCTGCCATTAAAAAAAAAACACAGCAGGAACATCTGTGCAGCTGCAGTCACAGGGTGGGTTGAGGGGGGGTGTGTCTCTGTGGGAATGAGCTCCATGAGGCTTTGACTGCAGAGCATGGAACAGGTGAGGCATTCAGGGACACATGTTACACATGTTGTTGTGGGAGACAGAAGATTGGATCAGCTGCTTCTTCACAGGCCTCCTTCCATCAGTGAAACAGAGCCGTCACTCCCAGCTCATCATGTTTCAGTTTGAAGCCAAACTACAATGTCAAGGTTCACCTGAAGGACTCGAACGCAGGAAAACCTCAAGAAGTTCAGCGGGTTTAACGAACAGCCCTTCAAATAACAGCAAGGAATATTTGCAGGTGGAACAACAACTGCTGGGATTTGAATCAGGTAAGGAATCATTCAGGTAAGGAGGCTAACGGAGCCGAGGCAGCTCACCTGTCTTTCCTCAGGGTTAGAGTTTCCTGTACTTGAATCTTTGGAGCAGGAAGACTATTCAGCAGGCAGGGTGAGAGTGGGTCAGGCAGAGTTTCCAGCAGGTTCCCTGAGAAGAACCAGGCGAGTAATTAAAACAGCAAAAGAAATAAATAAAAAGAGCCATCTTTAGTGTATAAACCTAAATGCAAGTAAAGCTGCATCTTTTGTCACCACCGCCCCTCCAGGATCTCTGCAGGTTTCTAAAATGGGACTAAAACATCGAGGCCAAGCATCATCCTGCAGGGCTGAGGAGCAAAGTCAACACTGAAGCACCAAAAGCTGCAGTTCCTCTAACGAGAGTCGGTCCCTCCTCAGCTGCAGCTGTGGGCACTTCAGAAAGAAGTCTGGAAGAACTCATTGTTGTGATGCCTCACTGAGGAGCTGAGGGAGAATTGGTGGAAGAAATAATAAGATCTATAGTTAGAGTGAATCATCTGTAAAGCCACCTCATGCTGACGGAGCTGCAGCTTCCTGCTGTTTTCAAGTATGGAAAATTTCAGGATACTTTTGTTAGAGGAACTCGAGCGCACCGTGGAGCTCCAGTTCCAGTCCAGTTCACCTTCTCCTAACTGCTCCCATCATCTCCTCGAGCAGGTTTATATTCTCTGTTGGTTTCCTGCTGATAAAATCTGCTGTGTGGGGAAATGAGGAGCAGCTGTAACACAGACTTGGTCACTTCCTGCTTTTCTGCAGAGGGATTTTAAACGTGGAGCCGTTTCCGCTTTCACAAATACAGATATAAAAATCACATCTGATGAAACATGAAAACAGCTTTTAGCCCCAGAAACTGAAGATGTTTGCACAAAGAAGCGATCTGAAAGCTGAAGCAGACCCGGTGAGCTGACATGAACCTTTGAGCCACTGTGATGTGTTTGCACACGGACTCACAAAGCAAAAGCCATCAAAGAAACAGACAGCAGGAGACGTGGATGACCCTGAGCGCGCTCTGCAACACTCACAGGCAATCACTGTGTGTAATGCAACACATCTGCCTCACATCTGCTCGTCTCTTTGGCTTTTATTTTGTATCATTATTGTTATTAATTTTAAAGTGGATGCTTTTGCATATTCCTCATGTAACATAATGCTCACCTGTAAACGCTGGAGATGGTCGTGTGGGGAAATCTGAGCACATCAGCAGTTTCTGAGGTACAGACCTGCTGTCTGACACCAACAACCAGTCACTTCATTTCCCTTCCATCCCAGCTCTGGTGCTCAGTTTGAACTTCAGCAGGTCATCTTGGCCATGTCTGCATGCCCAAGTGCACTGAGCTGCTGCCATGTGATTGGCTGATTGGCAGTACCTGATAAAGTGGTCAGTGAATGTGTTTGCTTTTCTTTTTTGATTGGAGGACAGAATAAGCGTGATGGTCCTCTGTGGCCACCATAATCTGAACATGAGGGTGGGTGGAGACAGTGATGGGTGCCCATTTATGTCCATTTACTTCATATTATTGTATGAGAGCGCGTGAGGGCAAAAGAATTAGACAAATAAAATTAAAACGCCTTTTGCAGCCTTTTTGGGTGTGGAGACATGAACATGTTTTAAACATTAATTTTTTCTCCTGGTTAAAAGCTGCCCTGACTGTGTGAGATATATATGGGGGGGGGGGGGGGGGGGGGGGGGTGTCGTCAGCATCACGATGAACACAGACGGAAAAACTTCAGCCCTGCCTCTGCTCGCAGAGATTACGTGGGCCGACGAGCTCCAGGAGCTGATGAGAGGAGAAAAATGGTGTCATCTGTATGAGGTCGAGTCAGAAGAGAAATCTGAGCTGCAGCTGTTTATTACCCCGGAGAGACGGAGGCCAATGAGATCATTTGCAAATCTCTCCTCATCATCTGCACTTTAAATAATCCTTGTTTGTTGGAGCAGCAGCCCAGAGAACCTCAGAGACCTGAAGCATCAAACCAGCTCCTGCCACACGTTACTTCAGGCTCTGAGAGAGAAAAAAGGAAAACAAGCGCAGCTAAAGCTGAAATTTCATTCTGACACATTTTATTCGTGGTTTCAGATTTTATTCTGTTTTCTGAAGTTTTACAGGTCTGTGGGGCCCTGAAGGTGAAGTCTGTTGGAACAGTTAACTCGGTGCATTTAAAAATCTGATGAGTGAAGATGCAGAAGGTCACACAGTGACATTCATAGCACTGCCCAACAGGCCTTCAAACAGTCCTTCAGAACCGCGAATTATGTCTGTGAGAATTTTAAATTATAACAAGTGAAGCTAAAACTTGACTATCTACACAAGATGATTCCTTCCAAAATAATCTGAACAAAATAACTCGTGTGTGATATAATTGGTTTGCATGAGATACACCGTTTGCATAAGATTATAACTCATTTGCATGTGATCATAACTCATTTGCGTATGACAACTAATTTGCATAAGATAACCAATTTGCATAAGACTCATGTGCACGACACGTGTTCTTTGATTATTCACTAGATCATGTCTGGTTTGCACAACACATTAACTCGTTTGAACAACATAATAACTTAGTCACAGCCTGACTGTCCGCGTGGAGTCTGCGTGGGCTCCCTCTGGGTACGCTGGCGTCCTCCCGCAGGCCAGAAACAGGCGCGCTGGGTGGGGTTGATCTGGGGAGTGAACGTGAGCGTGAATGGTTGTCTGTCTTTCCAGGGTGGACCCCCTCCTCTCCTCCTGGGACAGCTGGGATTGGCTTCAGCCCCCCACCCACCACGACCCTGAACTGGATACGCGTTTAAAAAAATGGATGGATGGATGGAAGATAATAACTCTAATAATGCAACAATAATAATAAAATAATGACTTGCTCATACAGTACGGTGTAAATAAAGTAACTGATTGGAACACGATAGAAGACAAAGTCGATCCATTAATGACGAGTAATCCATAAATAAATCGATCATCATCAGTGAATGATCAGAATAACAGCTGCGTGTTTCTGCAGAGTACTTTCACAACTTCAGCTATTCGGGGAGAATTTTGCAGTATTGTAGTAGTACTCCTCTCGCAACAAAGGATTCTTCAGCCAGCACTGCTCTGGTGCGCCCCTCCCCATCTTCCTCGCCACTCCTCCTCATCCTCCTCCTCTTTCTTCGGTCTATAAAGCCGGACTGTCCCGGTCCCTGCAGGGACCGAGGGCCGCGGAGAGGGAAGGAGGAGAAAGCAGAAGCAGAAGAAGAAGAAGAAGAAGCGGGATTTTTCTCCAGAAAGTGAAGATGAAGGTGTGCGTGCTGCTCCTGGGTCTGGCCCTGGTTCTGACCGTGTGCGTGGCCCGGTCTCCTTACCAGGCGGTCCTGCAGCACAGCCGGATCAGAGGCCGGACGCACGGGTGAGTTTTTCTTTTTTCCTCTCCCGAACCGAAGTGACCCGAGCCGCGCCCGGTGCCGTCTGAACCTCAGCTGTTACTGAGCTGATCAGCAGTGATGATCGGAGAGTGATCGATCATCTGTGGGAGCATCAGTACTCTCATCCTTTAGTTACTGCAGTAAATGCACTAAAACTGTCCAGTTTTAAAGTAGCCGAGTAAAAGTCCTGCTTTGGGACCAGAGTATGGAAGTAAAAGTACTTCAGTATGCAGGAACATGACGGGTATCGAATATTTTTACTGCAGAAATAAAAAGATGACTACTGGGAATCGACCCGCAGCTTTTTGTTTATCGATTAATCATGAAGATAATTATTGACTGCAGATCAAAACAAATGTTTGGATGATTTTTAATGAAGGTTTTTTTGTGTTGTGCAACTTACACTTCAGGTAAAACTCACATCTGTCTGACAGCTGTGCCTTTCTGTGCTCATGGCTCCATATGGAGAATGTTTGTGATGGAATAAAGAAGTTTTTAATGATTTGCCACTTCTCAAAAATAAAAACAGGCTTTTCCCCCCTGATGATCTTAGTATACCACTCATCTACCTACTACCTATGGGATAAGGCACTCCTGCAGATATACAAGCAATATACAAACCATTAAATGATCAGAGATGATTAAATAAAAACATAAAAGCAAATCTGAATGTCGGATCATTTTCTCTGAAGGCAGTTTCTGCCTCATCTCCTTGCGTGATTGGTTCAGTGTGTGTTTGGGAGCAGCTCTTAAAGGAGTGTGAGGGATTTTTTCCTAGAGGTGAAATCCAACTCAGAACTGATGAACTTTTGGAGTCAATCCAGATCTGGATCTGGGAATTCTTTACCATAGTGAGATGGGACATAACTGGAGATCCGGTGTCAAAGCTTCACAATTGCAAATCAAATTGAAATAAGAAAAAAATAGGAGACATCTTGAATTTCTGAAGAAAATATTACAAACTAACCTGGTTCAGGTATCCGTGTGGATCCAGGGATCTGGTTCATGTCCGTGTGGAGGTCATTTTAAGTTCTCAGTCTCTTGTTGAAGGATCTGAATTCTTCTTTGTGTGCTGCTGTAGAAAGTTCTCTGTGTAAAGTACTGCAGTACAACATTAATATCCAGGGTTGGGGGGGGTACTTTCAGGGTTTAAACAGCTGAACTTCCTTCACAGACAGGAAACGGTCTGTGTGAGGGTCTCACAGAGAGATGGGTTCTCTGTGGATCTGTTCTGCTCTAACTCTTTATCTTCAGTTCAGATTAATTCATAAAAACTCTACGATGTTAGCGAGAAAGCTCCAACCATCAGGTTTGCATCATTTGAGCAGTTCTTTCATTTCTGCTGAGTTTTGCA
This sequence comes from Archocentrus centrarchus, assembly GCF_007364275.1. Lineage (NCBI taxonomy): Eukaryota > Metazoa > Chordata > Actinopteri > Cichliformes > Cichlidae > Archocentrus > Archocentrus centrarchus. Next base: position 1,493,447 of record NC_044355.1, on the reverse strand, counting down.
TCTTTTCTGCATCAATTTATGATGAAATGTTTTTATTAATGCAAATAAAAACACAAAAATCAGGTACTGAATACAATTTAATATAAACTGGAATATAAGAAAGTGTTTGAGATTATAGAAACACTTTTATTTATACAAAGAGTCACTGTTTACAGTGGTCAGAACTTCTGCAGTCCTGGATGGGATCAGGATCTGAGGGACTTAGTGATGACTTTTGTTTTGTGACTCGGCGCTCCGTCGTGCTGGAAGATGCACAGATTCTCCTGGATCGCTGGAAGTTGGTCTTTGAGGACATTTGGTGGATCCTAAAAAGCAGAAGCCGACGTCCGGCATTGCACAGAAAAAATGCAGAAGTTATGAAGAGGGCAATCTTTGAAAGATTTATGATTTTTCTTCATTAAATTATATAAACAAGGGGAAAAACTGAAGTGTGTGAAACCAAATTTTCCTTCTCTGTAGGAACTTTGACTTTATGAGTTTAGTTGGTTTAGAAAAGGATCACAGAAAAATCCTCAGAGGACTGAAGTGAAGAAAAGTGATGCTCACATTTTCAGAGCTACTTCACATTTGGCCGTGAGCCCAGGCTGGAAGGGAAGAAGGGCAGGCAAACTCCTTCTTAGTTACCAAACTTCAAACAACACTCGAGAAAACTGCGGCTTACTCGGTTTCCGGGCAGAAAAATTACCTAATATCAGACCTCCTCCTCCTCCTCTTCCTCCTGGCTGCTCCGTGGATATCATCACATGGAGCCACCGGGGGGAACTGTAAGGTGCCATTACGTAAATCCTCATTTGGATAAACAGCTTTGTTCTATTCGCGCCAACAATGTGACAAAATCCTAACCTGCAGAACGCCAACGGGATCCAGACTGGGATCATTTTAATCATTTTAGCAGTTGTTAAAGAAAGATCGGGCCTTCAGTTATGGATGATCTGCTTTCTCCTGTATCTAACTACAGTTTGTGCCTCGTACTGTTCTGCCTGCACTTTATACTTTGGATTTCTGCATGATTTATTGTATAGATTGTTTTGCTTATTAGTGTGTGTGTGTGTGTGTGTGTGTGTGTGTGTGTGTGTGTGTGTGTTTGTGTGCGTGCACGTGTGTGTCAGGCTGTAACTTCTGTGCTGCAGTTTGTCTTCACTTTTGCCCCTTTACAAACAGAACAATACCCAAAGAAACGATCTGCATCCTGACAACACTGTGTTTGTGTGTGTTTGAGTATGACATGAGGTGACATGAAGTAAATAAAGTATGTTTTTCTAAGCAGATCTTTTGCTCCTGCTTGTTTTTGGTTTAATGTGCTCCGTTCTATGAACCCTGTTCGTCCACCTGATCAGAGACTCTGACTTTGACCTTTAACAGAGCCTCTACATGTCTCTGCTCTCACTCGGTTTATTTAAGCCGACTGTCTCCTCGTGTTGTAAATGAAGAAGATAAATTTCAAACATTTATATTAAACTAAACGTTCCTCTTTGTCTCTCTTCTCCTTCAGACCCAACGTTTGCGCCATGCAGCAGATCAAAGGCACCAACAAGAAATATTTCACTAACTGCAAACAGTGGTACCATCGAAAGATCTGCGGCAAACCCACGTGAGTCCCACCCACTGCGCTTTCTACCATCGGAACCATTTTAAATACATTCTTAGTTCTCCGTAAAGCGGCGCACAGGTCGAGCGCTCCTTACCTTTGGTCTTCTCTCTGTTTCTGAGTAGATTTTTGTGTCTGGTTTGATGCTGACTCTATTAGTCTGACTTTAGTTCTGCTGGAAAGAGAGTTTGTGTTCAGAGGAATGTCCTTCTCCGGAGGTGTCCTCGCCTCTTACGTAACCTCAGAGTAAGAAAAGACATGAGCAGAAACTTCAGAGTCAGTTTATATCCGAGGCTCAGACTCTGCTGCTGATCTCAGGGTTCATTTAAAGGACACATACAAACATTTACACTTTCTTTGGAGTCTCCAAGTCCGAGTCTGAAGTCTTTGAGTCCGAGTCTAAAACTGGAGTCGAAGTCCAGTCTGAATTCCTCCAACGTTACCTACTGGAAGCTTCATTCCAGACCAAATACGGCTGAAACAGTGAACTCTCTGGACAAAATGGAGTGATGGTGTGCTTTGATGTGTATGTATAAAGCTTTTATTAAAAATGCTTATTCCTCCTCTGGAAAGCGAGTTTAGCTTTTAAAGTCATCCAGAAAGTTTTTGGAAATTAGTTATTTAAACATGATTGAGGCCAGCTCAATTTAAAGACATATAAGGATACAACATAAGAACAAAGCAGGTGTGAAACTGCTGCTTCCAGCCTTATAAACAGTAAAATGTTTACATCATGTCTTTAGGACTGCAGAGACCATCTAGCATTTCCAAATAAGTGATGGCTGCTATAACCATTGGCAGTAATAAACCAGAGAGCAGAACGATAAACAGCACCCAGCGGTTTAAGAGTGGAGGCAGAGGCCTGCCTATAAATCACACTGTGGTCCAGGACAGAAAAAAATCAACTTCAAGTAATGTTGTCCTACAAAACATGGGAACGTAGCTCTGTTTCTGTGCAAAAGTTTTTGTTGGTGTATCTTAAGATTTTTATTTTAAGTTTATTTTCTGTTACATATTCGCTTGGTAAGTAAAAGGTCGCTGGTTTTGCTCCACCCGGAGACACAAATCCCCTTTGTGGTTGCATCAGGAAGGATAGCTGGTGCGCCATGCTGAGCTACCCGCTGTGGCGACCTCTTGTGACAAGGGAGCAGCCAAAAGTAGCCATCATCTGGCCAAATCCCACCAACATTCCCACATGTGTCTTTTCTATTTTCTGTTCTGAAGTGCTGAATATTGGATCCTTGTACTGTCAAAATGTGAACCTTAGTAAACCCAAAACCTGGATTCAGTGAACGTTTCAGGTCACTACGTACAGCCTGGACGGCATTAAAATGGGGGAGATAGAATATTGCATCATCTGCATATAAATTTACATCACAGTGACTTGAAAATTAGAAGACGTTATTAATATAAATTATGAAGAGAACTGAACCTCGAACTGAATCCTGTGGGACACCTTAGAAGGACCCAAATGCAGGACTCAGACAAAACAGAGTAAATAAAAATGAACCTTTAATTAGGTCAAAGTCTGAGCAAAAATAGCAAAATCCAAACTCTTAGACAGACACATGCAGCACACACAGAGATGACAAACACGCCAAAGGAAACCGAGGCCATATATACACACAAATATATACACACAAACACACTGAGAGCAATCAAGGGAAGAGGAAACAGGTGTGGAGTGAGGAACAGCTGAAACTAATCAAGACACAAAGGAAGTAAAGTGAAATACAAGACGCAACCGATAAATGACTGTCAAAGAAACACTACTGGAGACAAAGACTTTACAAGAAGATAGAAAAAGGTGCAGGGGAGACAAGAATCAACTAATCACAAAGAGAGGAGGTGGAGTTTGAGTCCCACCAAGAATCTGTAACTGTCCATGGAAGCAAAGACCTAAAGTCAGGACACAAAAGGCAAAGTAGAAGTTTAAAATCCAAGTCTTTGATCGACATGGAGGTCAGGTACCATCATTAACAAGCCCTTCAGGTGAAAAGCAAAAATCCAAGACATCATACACGAGGAAACCAAGGAATAATCTGAACACTGGGAACAAGGGAATGCCCAGAAAGCTGGACAGCATTGTACTGAGACAATCCGGGAAATTAGGAGTGGGAGTGTTGGACAGGATGCATAAAAAGTGCCGGAAACAGATTCAAGGTTGGAAACCAAAACAATGACAGAATCAATCATTTTTATACTATATTTAGGTTTGCTTTCCCCCAGCAGAGTTTTATTTTGCAGTTTAATTTTGTCTTCTTTTGTTCGGTTAGATTTAGGCACTGAACCTTCTTGAGCCCGGCTTAATGTCTCAGCTACAGAGTTAGAAAAAGGTAACCATTTGGGTTAGAATAACACGGTTGCCACTTTTCCAAAAGTTTATTTTCTTGGTTGCCAGGTTCTTCTCAGAGTAATCTCAAAAACATACAAGATGCAAACACAAAACATTTTTCAAGCTTCGCGTCCATGCACGTGAATAAATACTGCAGATTTTCTTGGCTTTCATGTTTTGCCATGAGGTCAGGCTGGCAGGTCACAGTAATTCCTGAATCATCCACAAACATGTGGATTAAAACCAACACCAAAGTGCAGTTTTATCCAACCTGAGCTTCACGAGTGCAGAGAAACAGAGTCTGCAGGCTGAAACACACACATCTGTACATCTGACCCATCCTAAAGCTGAATGTGAGCCCTAAAACCCAAGCCTGAACAGCCCTAACATCACAAACATCATCAGTCCCAAAGTCTAAAACTCTAGTCCTCACAGGTATAGACAGACACAGCGCTGTGCTTTAATCCTGTCCAGCATGAGATCTGCAGCACAGCTGGTTTCTGCTGCCTCATTAATAATGTGGCTGCGTGTTTCTGACTGTAAAACACTGAAATCCACTGTCTGCATTTACTTCCCAACTCCTCCTTCTGCCTATGAAGGAAAAACCTTTCCGAACATTAAACGCTGCATGTAGTTTTACTTTAAATCCGGATTTCTGTTTGGAAGGAAACGTGCTGCTAAATCCAAAAATCCTCCCATACTCTTTGTATGTGCACATTCTTGAGTGAAACGCAGCCGGCTGCAGCACATCCTTGCAGAGCTGTGAACACGAGGAAGGTGAAGGTGTGTGAGGAAGATTTAAGAGACAGGAAGCTTGTTTTTCACTCATGTTTATACAGACAGCACGGTTTAACAGGAACGCGCTGATATGGTTTATTTATGAAGCAGCAATCACACAATGCTGAATCAAAAAGAAGCTTTCACCTGTTTTAATCTAAGTAATGCACAATAATACAATAATGACTCCAGCTGTAGCTCGGGGCAAACGAAGTACCTTCAAATAAATATGTGGTGAATGTTATAGAAAGCTCTGTTTTAGTCCAGACATCAGCGTGGATGCTGTAAGGAGCTCTGTAGTCAGAAGCGATTTCCATCTGCAGGGATTTAGATTTGCTGGTAAAACGCTGCTCTGGGACCCCCCCGCCCTCCCATGAGTAGCACAGAGACCCTGTCAGAGAACAGAGCAGGCACTGGTGGCAGCAGATGTGACAGTGAGCCAAGAGAGGAGGGTTGCAATGCAGCTTGCAGAGGTATAACAGATGTGTGGACGGGCATCAGTAGAGCTGTCGGCTGGCACTGAGATCACAGCGAGAATGAGAAATACTTTATTTAAGCCATATCTGGGAAATTAGATCAGCTTATTTCCATATATTAATGGCCTGCCTGACTCCATCATCCATCACACCTCAGTGAGCTCTGCACACGCAGCGCTTCGTGTCTTTGATTAGATTGAATCCAGCCCAGATGCTCCAATAATCGGGAATCAGACAGACCGGAAAATTCTTTTGTTTTCATTTATTGTCTTTATTGGCTGATAGTCCAGTCTCAGCTGATCGGCTGAGGATTCAAACCGAGGACGTTGGTGTTTCTGTCACAGATCTATCGTCAGGCCAACTTCCGTGGAAATGGCTGCTCCAGCCGTTAAACAGCCATCATAACAAACTGAGTGATTCATCAGTTCATGTTCATTTACTTCTTCTTTCTTCTACTTTAATTTTTCTCAGTTAGTTTCTGTTCCCTCATCTTCTTCACCTCCCAGTCTGCTTTCCTCTCCCCTCTCGCACCTTTTAAGATGATCCTCCTCCTCCTCTTTCTGTCTCGCCTCCTCTCCTGCTTCCTCTGTATATTTATTCACACGTTTGTGAGGCTCGTCCTGCATGTTTGTACGTTTCCTGTCCTGAATGTGTCCTCTCAGTTCGTGTTCAGGATGCTGAGCGCAGCCTTGAAGCAGCTCACAGTTCAGCCCGAACGTTTCTCACAAACAGATTCTTTCAGCTCGCAGCAGCGAGGAAAGAAAGAGGAAGTGAGAGTTTCTGTGGGCGTTCGCAGGAAGGGAAGCTGCTGGAGGACCCTGACGCCCCAACACACAAATCGTACAACACCCACAGTGTGGGTGTAGAAACACTGAGCTCTTATCTCTGACAGTTTAATTGGATTTATGCTGGTGGGGGCATTTGAGTCGCACAGTCCCGTCTTTGTCTCTGTGGCTTTGGATCCGTGGGTTTCTGTGGAGGAGGATCCGGAGGTTAGAGGTCAGCAGAAGGAAGACTCATAACTCCCCTCATAATTCACAGCACCCCCCCGAACCCCGACTCTCCCCTCAGCCCTCCAGACGTCAAAGTACCCTCTGTCTCTGACGCCACATCTGTTTGTTTTATTGTTGATTGTTTTTAAACTTTAGGTCATACTGCTAATAATAATAATCATAATTCACAATAACATCACTTAAGGAACCATTTTATTTATACAGAGCAAAGGATCAGTAAAAAGAGTTAAAGTTTTCCAGGTCAGCAGGCTTTGAATGGCTGCTTTCAGCTGAAGTCCAGCAGCTGTGCAGACTGTGGGAGTTCATTCAGTTTGTTCCAGTTTAGGAGCTAAAACAACAAAAACGAAATGACACCGTGTCAAAAGTTTGGAGTCCAACTGTGAGGAGAGATTTTTCTGTCAGTCTACGACCGCTAAAAGATGGCTCGGAGGTCAGAGATGGAGCCTGGAGCCATTTAAAGTTTAGCAGCTGGGTGAGATTTCTCCTCAGCTCTGTAAATGTATTTTTAATCTCTTTCTGGTGACTGGAGTCTGTAGTGCTGTGTCAGCATGAAAACTAAAGTATTCAGCAAATCGCTTTCACAAAAACTCCTCCAGCTCCACCTCCAGGTGCTTCAGTCTACAGGTGGTGGGGCGTTGCTCTTCACGCTTTCGTCTACAACCACCTTTGGACATAAGCATGATGGGATGTATCAGTTTCCACAGCAACATTGCACCAGCTTAATGCCTGTGATGTAAAGGAACAGAAACCAGCACTGGTGCCCCAGATGGTTGATCTGTTTTCTGATCATTCGCAGGAAAAACTTCAAAAAAGTGCATTTTGGGTAAAATTTTGTGGCTCGTATCAGCATGTGGGATAGCTGCCTGCTCAAAACAAGTTAGAGCATTTAAAAGTTCCCCTTTTTACCCAGATTCTGATACCAGGATCAGACACAGTCAGATTTTAACACTTTCCAAATGTTGAATTTGAGGTTCTACTGACTGAAGGAACTAAAACCATGAGAATGCTGAGCGACTGACCATCATAGATGTGTATAACATGGTTACCAAGCTTAGCCTTTACAGGCTACGAGACCTTTGGTAGCTTTTGGGTATTCCTAATTCTCTAAAAATAATCAAGACCATTCACAGGGCCTTGGTTTAGTAAATTGTGTTAAATAAAGGGCATTTAACCTCAGATTAAGTAGAGCTCTTATGTACTGCACTCTTAAAGTAATCGAGCTTGTGAAACGCTGAGATGTCTGGCTTTAATTCAGCAGTTTTTGCTCTGAAGGTTTCTCAGAGAGAATCTGTGCTCAGGAGTGTCCACCTTCTTTTTCCCCTCTGGAAATGACATCTAATCCCCGGTGAAACTTTTCCCAGGCCCTTCATGGCTGGTGGGTTCATGCTTGAAGCTTCCTCTGACAGCCCGGAGGACGACGCTCTGCTGACTGGTGTTGAGGCGACAGTGTTCGTGGAGCAGCTCGACCCCAGCCGCTGAATTACTGCGACCTCGCTCGGTTTGTTTTGACAGAAATCCGCAGCAGCCGTCTTTATTTATGCGGAGAACAAACGGGACTCGAGTTTCCGTCTGGTTTGGTAATCAGTCCAGTGTGTGTTTGCGCACGTTAACACACACACCATCAGTATGATCTTCACATGTTTGCATTTAGTGAGGCAGTGATGAGGCTGCAGGAGCTCTGGGAGGTTCCTTTTTCTGTCTGCCGAGTTTAAAGTAGATTTTATTTTATTTGTAAGATGACCTGAGAGCAGCACTCTAGGCAGAAATAAGACCTCCATCTGCTGGCAGTTTAAGTGTTAATATGGGGAACCGTCTGGTCGGTGGTCCTAACCTAACCACTGAAAGATTTGATGAAGCAGTTCCCATGTCATGTAACCCAGAGGCGGTTTAATCTGATAGAAGCAGGTTGGCATCTGATCGTTGGATAAATTTGAAATAAGCTTTAACAAAGTGTCTTTTTCCACTCCTGCCACATGAGTGGTCAGATAAACAGCAGAGGGTGCTTTTATACCTCTGCAGGAAAAGAGAAAACATCTTTAAAAGAGCTTCAGAAGTCCACCGTCAGCTTTAAATCAAACTAAACACCAATGTGGAAGAATCAAAGACCTGCAGTTCCTCTAACGTCCAGCAGGGGCGCCAGCAGTGCATCAGTCCCCACAGACTCCCATGTTAAATAAACATGTTTACAGCCTGATACAGGAACTGCTTTGGGCTCTGTGGATAACTCCCCTTTGTAACAGCTGTTTGGGGGGAGGATGTTTCTATAACTATAACCTGTGCAAATAAAGTTTGCATTATTGGGGCGTGGCCTCTGCAGTGTATGGAGAATTATGTTCAGCCTGCTGAATCTGCATCATCTCATCTTCTCAAACAGAACCATTCAAACTTCTGATGCTTACACATGCAGTTGAGTTACCACTTTTCTCTTCACACTGGCCTTTTATTTTGTAGTGGACAGGAAGTGGGGCGCTGGGTGAGGGCTCCTGATAGTTTTAGTGTTTTTCCTGGCGGCGGGTGCAGGTCTCCTATCAGACGTCTGGTCTGGTTGCTGATCCTCCTTCTCTCTTCAGAGGAGCTTTATGAGGCCAGACGGCGGCGCTACATTTATTGTGTAAATCTTGACAGGAAGTCCTGAAGGCTGCTTTCAGCCTGCATGCTTCATTGCAGCCCGCCTGTGCCTTCAGCTGGAGTAAGGCACTGAGATTTTTCCAGCAGACCTCCACCTGGTCCACCTGGTCCCGCAGTCAGTGCACGTAAATCCTGCTCAGCTGGTGCACTTCCCCGAGCGACCACTAGGTGCAAAACCGTCCAAAAAAAAATACCATCCAAACTGCTGTGTGGGCTCTAATTCATCTTACACTGTTTCTTCAGTCAGTGAGAAACTGGAAGAAATCAGACAGTGATTAAATACTCTGGTCTGGTAAAACAGACTTCAAACTATGAATCCATAATACTCAGAGAAACACAAAACCTTCTCTTGTCTGCTTTTCAGCTCTTTTCCATAATTTGTGTGCATCATGTCACTCACCTCATCCACTCTGTGTCCAAATGAGTCATGTTTGGGCGCTCAGGAAAGGGTCGTCAGCAAAATTCAGTGTTCATCTGTCCCACTGGATGACACTGGCTGCAGTACAGCAGAGCGATTCTTTTTTCTTCTTCTTCTGGAACAACGTGGCCTCGATGGATCCTCTGACCGTCGTCTCTCTCCAATGAGTGTCCAGGGGGAGTGCCTTTGGAAGGTCACAGTGATGTCAGGCTGCTGTCTGATGCAAACTCTCCAAATGTGGTCTTCAGGTTCTGATGCATTGGTTGTGGAAGACAAAATGCAGTTCATCAGAGCTGATGTATAGACCTCTTTCTACAGATGGATGGCATATTCAGATGGGTACATCACTGTCTTTTGTACCCATGCACACATGAGTGGATGATACTCATGCCAAAAACATCCTCTATGTATTTTAGGCATATAAAGTGCTGATGCTGTAAATGAACAGTTCAGTCATAACTTCTTGTGAACGTGTGTATTGCAATAATAATCTGTGCATGTCACAAACTCTCACAGCACTCCATTGTAACATCAGGGAAAGGCTCACTGGTTACTGGAGCTCTTTGTTTCTCATCTCATGGGACCAGTTGGACTCCCTGCAGACTGTCTCAGGTCTGCTCCTGTAGCTCATAACTTTATTAGCATAGTTATGCTCAGACAGGAATTTACGAGTATCCTGTAGCAGAAACTGTACAGACGAGTTACGAGCTCCTGACGTGGAAGCTGAGATTTTATAGAGAAACGGGAGCGTGAAGTAAGACGCGACGGGACCTGTGGAGGCCTCTGCTCTGACATCAGGGAATACAAGAAGGTCCACATGGGTCCGCGAGGATCCTCATGTTCTTGTGTGTTTTTGTGTGTTCTCTGCAGGGTGATCACCTACGAGTGCTGCCCTGGTTATGAGAGGATTCCCGGAGAGAAGGGCTGTCCTGCTGGTATGACCTCTGACCCCACTCAACATGGCTAAAACATCTGTGGGACTTTTACTGTCAAGAATCATCAGCTGTGTGTGTTTGTGTGTGTGCCATTGCAGCGCTGCCTCTTGTGAACATCTACAACACTCTGGGCGTGGTCGGCGCCACCACCACTCAGATGTACTCCGACCGAGCCGAACTCAGAGAGGGCATCGAAGGTCCGGGAAGCTTCACTTTCTTCGCCCCAAGTAACCAGGCCTGGGAAGCACTGCCAACGGTCAGTACAGACTCACAACCACTCGCTGTAACCTCATGCTTCTTTCTGAGGGCCAAACAGGCACGGTTCTTATGCTAACTCGTGTGCATCGTTTGTCGTCACTCTGCAGGAGATCCTGGATGCTCTGGTGAGCAACGTGAACATCGAGCTGTTGAATGCTCTTCAGTACCACATGGTGAATCGCCGGCTGACCTCCGAGGAGTTGAAGCACGGATCCTCATTCCCCTCCATGTACCAGGACTTCCACGTCCACATACACCACTACACCAATGGGGTGAGTGAGCACAGGAGTCCAGTTTAGCCCTCACAGTAACATGAATGCAAACCAGAGCAATTTGAAATCAATTTACAAAAGGCTGTGGTTGAAGGAGATTTATCTACTTCTCTTCTTCCTAAAGCCTTCCCTGCTACTTTTTCATTAGCACCCCTGCTGGCCAGAATACCTGTGAAACCACCCCAAGAAGAATCATTAGCTGAGACATCCACATCTAAGCATTTATTAGCAGACCGACTGGACTCAGAGGTTTACGCCGGTCTCCCAGTAGTTGTCAACAGCCTGGCTAAGCTATTGCTTTCCCCACTCCACAGCAGATGCTGAGCAGGTGTCCCAATGCTTCTTAAGAGACTTTGTTCGGGTCAAAATGTTGATAAACCCACCTTTCATCTCTCAAAACTTTGCTCTGCCTTTTTGGACAGCCTACATTATCTCAGACTAATGACCAATCAGATTAACTAAGGTTACATGTGGTGTGATGACATTAACAGATTTGCTTCTCATCTCTTCAGATAGTGACAGTGAACTGTGCTCGTCTGGTCAAACCTGACCAACATGCCACCAACGGCATTGTGCACGTGGTTGACCGCGTCATCATTGCCGTCACCAACAACATGCAATCAATCATCGACAATAACGACGACCTGGAGACTCTGAGTGTGAGTGCATCGAATTTACAAGATAGTATTAACACAACCAAGAAATGCTGGTTTTTTATATCTGCTCATCTAGAAAACTTTTTGGATAAAGTTGTTACAGGAGCAACAAAAGTAACTGGAAAAGTTGTGTAATGCTAAAAAAAAACAAAACAAAAAAAAAACAGCTGTGGAACCTCAGACAAGTAATTTGGTTAATTAGTAACATGATCGGGCATAAAAAAAGAGCGTCCCAGACAGGCTGAAGGTTTCAGAAGTGAAGATGGGGAAGAGTTCAGCCAAAACTGCTGGAGCAAATGATCTGGCAATTTAAGAAAAACTTTTGTCACTGTAAATTGTTGATTCCATCATCTACTAATCTATGATTAAAATATACTGCATCACAAGTGAAAAAAATAAGCAAAATATATTTAAAGATATCAAAGTCCCACGACCCTTCTACACCTCCTGACAATCCGTCAGACTTCCTTTCCAGCACCCTGAATACAACAGTATCCCCACTAACTGGAGCTGCTACTCCAGAGGTACTGTCACAGACCTCCACGCAACAACAAGAAGGCACATCAGCCCAACGATATCCAGAGTCTAAGTGTGCATAAGTGCACACTGCATTCGCATCTGTGAACGTCACATTACTGCTGAACAATAATATGAAATTTTTTGAGTGACAAATGCTGACATTCAGATTTTTCTTATTCCAAACCACATTCTGCACGTGTTCCAACAGTATCCAGTATCCAGTCTGTGGTAAAAGACTCCCAGTGCTATACTGGCCTGTGCAGTCCAGATCCACCCCTACAGAAAACAACTGGAGCACTATGAAACCAAAAATGTGACAAAGGTGGCCTTGAACTGTTGAGCAGCTGAAATCCTGTTTCAGTCAAGAACAGGAAATGTTTTAGCTTTACCCTAGCAGTAGGTTTCCATGTTCCCAAACACTCCCAGTAGTTATAATTTCTGATGGAATAAGCATCAGTTTACACTCTGGGTCTCTGATTTCCTGTTTCAGATGGCCTTTGCTGCTGCAGGTCTCACCGCCATGCTGGAGAGCGAGGGTCAGTACACTGTCTTCGCTCCCACCAACGACGCCTTCGAGAAGATTCCTCGGGAGACCCTCAACAGGATTCTGGGAGACCCCGTAGCTCTAAAAGGTGACTGGCAGAAGGCGCTGTGACTCCTCCTGTCTGTCTCTGATTTATTTCCTGGTTTTCAATCACTGATCTGACATGTGCCCCTCCCCCCCAGACCTGCTGAACTACCACATCCTGAATAACATTCAGTGTGCGGAGTCGATCGTGTCAGGAACGCCGATGGAAACGTTGCAGGGAACCATGCTGGAGGTCGGCTGTGATGGAGACCAGATGACCCTGAACGGCAAGGCCATCATTACCAAGAAGGACCACCTGGGCACCAATGGAGTCATCCACTACATCAGCGAGCTGCTCATCCCTGACTCAGGTGCTCTGACAAACTGATGACTGTGATACCAATTATATTCTATTAAATTCTAACAAATATGAGTTACTGTTACCTTTTTAATAATGTGCCATGTTGCTAGCTTAGCTTTGAAATAAAAACTGCCAAAAAGTGTGCACTCACTTTTCAGGCCATCTGTTTTGGCCAGCAACTTTTTTTTTTTTTTAACTTGCTGTCAGTTAGTTTGGAGCCAACTCAGTAAATGTAAACATTAATTTAGCAAACGGACACTGTTGGATTTTGGCAAGTCCACATTGTGAAAACATGAGGGTAGTGCCAAAAAAAAAGCACTAGCAATTATCCAACTTCTTTGCCTCTTGCAGCTAAAACTCTCCTGGAGCTAGCTCAAGATTCATCTGTTTCCACTGTGACCAGGCTGTTTGTCGAAGCCGGTCTGACCCCCCACCTGACGGGATCTGAGGCTCTGACCATGATTGCTCCTCTGAACGATGCTTTCAAAGGTAATCTGCGTCCCTAAAAACATATGACCTTTCCTGACTCCCTGCAGAGAAAATAGGTGAAGAAATCGGTATGAATGTTCAATGTTTCCTTGTGTCTAACAGGAAGTGTGACAATGACTCCCAGCATGAAAAAATTAATGAGCAATCACATCTTGAAGGAGCAGCTGTCATCCAAGTCTCTATACCATGGGCAGGAGCTGGAGACGCTGGGAGGCCTCAAACTCAGAGTCTTTGTCTACAGAAAAGTAAGATGTTATGTTTCTTTACTTGGTGTTTTGTTCCACAGTTTGTTAGAAACAGTTTTTAGATTCCTTGTGTTGCAGGCTCAGTGGTGGTTATTAATCGTAACCCCGTGTTAGGGTCACTAAACAGCCAAAAATCACAAATTCTGGAAATGTACAGATGGGATTAGGAGTACTTGGACCTCACAGGGTAAAGAAGCAAAGTAATCCTGTTTCAGCATGTGTGAGAAATCCAACAGTGAGACTTTTTAATTGGAACTGAAACAAGTTAAATATTCTGAATGCAGAACAGCCGACCGGCCGACTGTTCTTACTGAATGAGTCGCTCTGAACTGAGTGTTGGTGGTTCTCTGCTGGATCAGGAGGTCGCTCACAGCAGATGTTGCTCCTTCATGTGGTTTTGTTCTTTGTGATTGTTTGAGGTCAGAACAGGAAGCTGCTCCCGATGAATGAGCCTGTGATGGAGCTGCTGCCTCTGTCTGTTCCTGCCATGAGGAATTAAACTGCTTCCATTTCCTAATGAGATACTGGTTTTAATTTCTATGGAAATCCCCGTTTTTATTGACTTTAACTTGAAACATGCCCACTAAACTTCTGAAGTTCATTGAAGTCAGAAATGAAATCCAACAAATCCTTACGCCTATGACTGTTCAGAGCTGAACACTCAGACTGCATCACCTGTTGCTGGGTAGATTAGGAAGATTGTTTTTGTTCACTGGTCATACCTGCTCCTCTTCGTCTTCCTTTCCTGCATCAGTCAGTTTCATTTTGGCTTTTCAGAAGTTTCTTTATGTTGTGTACCTTCTGTTTGTTGTCAGCACTTGTTTGACTTGTGTTAGTCCTGCTTGATCTCACTGCTGCCTTCGACACTGTTGATCATGGCCTAAAGGCCTCATGATTCACTTGGTTTAACAGGTCAGGTTCTTGATTGGTTCTCATCATACCTAAAGGGTAGATATTTTTATGTTTCAATTAGTAGTTTTACATCTGCACAAATAAAAATTCAACCAGGGGTTCCTCAAGGGTCCGTTCTCGGTCCATCTCAGTACATCTCTGACCTGCTCAGAGTCTGTAACTCAGTGAGACCTCTCAAGTCATCAGGTGCAGATCTTACACAGGCTTACACTTAATAACTTGGAGCCTGTTTGGCCCACACTGGCCCCTGTTTTGTCTCAGTTTTGCCCTTGCTGGCTCCTATGTGCCCCCTGCTAGCCCTTGTTTGGCCCCCTGTTCAGCCATTGTTTGCCCTGTGTTATCCACTGTCTGCCCCCTCCTGACCCTGGTTCTCCCCTTGTTGGGTCCCTCTCTTATGTGGCAGTTGTTTCCTCAGGCTCTCAGAAACAGACTGCACAGAAGTGAAGTCACAAAACTGATTAATGTCAGAAAAGTGAATTGATTTGATAATTGATTAGCTGCCTCTCACACTGACGCCTCACTCGTTGATGCGTTTAACCTGTTGCGTTATTGATTGTGATCAGAGCACGATCAATAACGCCACGAGATGTGAGGCATATTCTGCTCATTTCCACATGTTCCAGGTCTGGTTTGTGGGTGGCTGTCTGCTCAGTAATGAACTCTGCAGACCACATCAAGCTTCCTGCTTCCCACAGTGGCTAAGTCTTTCCAGATTCTGTGTGTGTGTGTGTGTGTGTGTGTGTGTGTGTGTGTGTGTGTGTGTGTGTGTGTGTGTGTGTGTGTGTGTGTGTGATCCAGGTATTACCTAACATCAAGGGGACCTAAAACTGTCTAAATGGCTATGTTACAACATTATTACATTAAGGATAAGACCGATACAATAATACAGACCGTTAACCTGGAGACAGCACCATGAACAAATTCCCTCAGGCCTGTGGTCGGGTTTCCTCCACAGACCAACAAACACTGCAGAGAAGAAGCTTTAGTTGGTCAGTAGTTTCACATGAACAGCATAATAATAACTCGAACTCGTTCTCTGATGCCACAGCCCACTGTTGGGTATATGTGGTCAAAAATTGTCCAGTTTTTTCATTGCTGACAGCATGACTTTGAAGTAATTGTATTTCAGTAAGCAGATCAACACTGAAGACAAAAGATGGAGTCTCCATCTATAGTGTAGAACACCTTCCTGTATCCTGTGGTCCACCTGTATTGGTTCAGACAGACCAACCAGAGCTCGGCACCTGTCAGGAGCAGGTACGGTCTGTGTAACCCCAGCAGTACTCTCAGGTGTTCCACGTTTCTCTTCACAGAACCTGTGCATCGAGAACGCCTGCATCGCTGCTCACGACAAAGTTGGACGCTACGCCACCATGTTCACAGTGGACAGAGTCCTCACTCCGCCAATGGGAAACATCATGGACGTCCTGAAGGCTGACGACCGCTTCATGTGAGGATCTGTCCCCTCTGAATCATGTTTATCTGATGGAAAAGTACAGCGAGGAAGCTCCCAGCAAAATATTTAATAACTCTACAGTGCCCCCCAGAGGCAGAGAGCACCAACTGCACAAACAGAGCTCCATAAAGTCTTTTTAGATAAAAATCTAAACTTAACATTTCTGAACCAAAGATTTATCATCATTATCTTTAAATAAAAAAAGAGTCTAAACACAATAAATCTGTCAGCATAGATTATCATGACAGTGGGGAAGCTGTTAGTTTGCTTTAGCATACAGACTGAAAGCAAAGAGAAGTGTGAGTCTGTTGTTGTGCAGCAGTCACCATTAAAGTTAACACAAGTCACTGCTGTTTCAGCATGCTGGTCAATGCCATCCAGACAGCAGGTATGACCGAGCTCCTGAACCAGCAGGAGCCGTTCACCTTCTTCGCTCCCACCGACGAGGCCTTGAGGGCGCTGCCGCAGGATGAGCTCAGCAGGCTGATGCGTGAGTTTCCTTTAGACCCACACAGTTTGTTTGTGCACAAATTCATCCACACACGGTTTGCAGCCACGTGTGTGTAAAGCATCTTTACAGCAGCTTGTACTGAGAGGTGGTTTGTTGCTCAGTGGGTATTTTTCTGCTGCTTGTTGGGAGGAACATCCTGAACGTTTGTGTGACTCAGCGAGTGTTCCTTAATCTGCTGCACAAACCTCAGCAGCAGCTTCCAGCCTAATAAAGACATGCAGAGACTCCAGCCAGCTACAAACACGTGCAGAGGGAGGCGCGGCTTAGAGCCAAGCTCATCACGAAGAGTGAAATGAGATCGGACGTGCAGTAAGAACTGTTTGTGTTTCTGGGACCAGGTGACCCTCAGCAGCTGTCAGGTGTGCTCAAGTATCACCTGGGGAAGGGTATGGTGGTCAGCGGAGGGGTCTCCTCTCACACCAGATTCCAGACTCTGCAGGGGGAGAAGCTGGAGCTGGCTATGGTCAGTGCAAAAACTTTATTCAAACAATGATGAGAGACATTTTTGTTGTTTTTAATATTCAATATTTATGTTATTTCTGTATTTCAGATTTTTGTTTTAATGTTTTAGTTCTATTAGTTATATTTTTAATTACCTAAAATTAATTAGAATAAATTTTTTTATTTTTATTATTCATTTTTTAAATTTATGTTCTACTTTTTAATTTTTTTTTAAATTTCTTATACTTTGTGTGTTGATCTTAAATATATCACCATATTTCTGCACAGATATTTTTCCACATTAAATCATCAAATCTCAGTGACTTTTATTTTATCCTCTCTGTCGCAGCGTAACTACACGGTTTACGTCAACAAAATCCCCGTGACCGACACCGACCTGATGGCGACCAACGGAATCGTCCACGCCGTCAACAGCGTCATCCGACCTCTGCGTGAGTCCCACGTTAGCAACATTAACCATATAAAATATGGACCTTTGCTTTAAAGCTGTGACGTTTGTGTGCCTGCAGCTCCGAAGGTGGACAGAGAGCAGAGCGACGGGCCTGCAGATCCTCTCAGAGCCGCCGCCACCTCACGGGTGAGAAAGGTTTGTCTTTATGACTAAAACCTCCTGGACAAACAATCTGAAACCTTCACCTTTGCCCTCCTCCGATCCCTGAATGAGCCCTTGGTTTTAATGCCCTTCTCTGTGTCTTGCAGGCAGACTCCAGAGGCTTCAGGAACGGTGAGTGTTTGTGATTTCTTCCTGTTTGGGTCCTTTTCGGGTCACACTGATCTGAATCTGCTCTGTTTCTGCAGACGAGCTCTTCCAGAAGGTTCTCAACAGCCGCTCCAGCAGGACGATGAACCAAAGGCAGTAACGCCGCCGAGAGGAGAGAAGAGGAAGAGGTTCTCACTCCAGAGGGTGAAAGGTCACATGTTAAATCCTCTGCTGAGGCTGTGAGAGGATCTGAACGCGATTTTCTGGAGAAGAAGAAATGTGTGTGAAGACTTTTTTTTTTTTTTTATCAAACCCGTGTTGTTATTTCTATGTGCTGTAAAAAATATATCACAGCTCGTTTTTACTTCCCAAATTCAGAGTGTGGAGTTTTGTAAAGTGTGTTTTGTACTCGTGTCGTTCTGCAGCATGTTGGAGCTCGAACCCAACAAAGAGCTGATGGTTTCTGTGTGTGTGTGTGTGTTTTGTAAAATAAAACCGAAAAGTGAGACCACACAGCATAGTCGTTTGGCCCCGTGTGTCCTTCAGCCTCACCTCGTCCATCTCTAAGAGCTGAAAATATGAACGTCTCTTTTCCTTCTGTCTCTGTTTGAAAGTGAAGTTGAAGCACGTGTTGCAGTCAAGACATCATTGATTGTAACTGTAAAAGTGGTTGTGACTCCATCCTTCTAATATTTGTGATTTCTGCATCATCCTGGGTGTGATCCAGGTTTAAACCCGAGCTGCTTTTTACCCAGTTTAATGTGAAGCAGTGAACACCTCTCTGAGACCAAGGCATCAAAAATCAGCCATGAGTTTCCCATCAGGGTCAAATTTCAGACATAAGCACCAAACAAACTCATATTGAGCCCAAATGAAGACAGTAATTTAGCTTCATCTTCATCATCTTTGCTTTCAGGCTGCAGGGATGTGGGAAACGGCGAGGACGGCCTCGCCCTCTAAAAACATGCTCTCCCTCTGACTTTATTAAATTACCAGCCTTTTATTTTGCTAGTGTCGGTGGACTCTGGGACTTCCTGTCAGTCTGCTCTGTTTGTTTGGCTTCTTTTAATGCAGAGCAGGTTTGAAGCTGCAGCTCAGGTGTCACGTGTAGAGATGAGTGACAGCAGCAGGTAATGGAGGACAGCTGCTGCTCACAGCAGGGCGCCGCACAGGAAACCGGCCGAGGGTGGAAAAGTTCTTTAACTCAAACCTTCAGCTCAGCACAACAACATGAACCATCTGACAACATCTGACCCCGTGCAACGGAGTCACATGACCCTCATCTGACAGCATGTTTGTTTTAGACTTTTAAGTTCAAGCTGATAAAATGGCTTCAACACTGCACATCAGTCCATCCAAGAAACACATCAGGGCGGTTTCTGGGCTTCTTCTTGGTGTGACCGTCTCACAGCTGTGGAAGATTCAGTTAAGAAACACCAACATCTGCAGCTTCTTTCTCTGCAGTTTGCAGATGTTTGTGAATCCATGCATCCATCCTGGACCAGACTCACACATCTTGCAGTTCCCTGAAAACTTTATAACAGTACAAAACTGAGAAGCTGTCCATCCAGAGTGCCCTCTGATCCTCTATATGTCAGATAAAAGCAAACCCTAAAGTAATCACATTACTGCTGTAATGTGATTACTTTAGGGTTTGGTATCCAAAGCGATCCAAACCTACCTGACTCTGTGTGAACAAGTACTTGTTAAGTCATGAATTAACTGTGATTAACATGTTTTATAAAGCTGAGTTTCAGCACTCAGACCTGATCACTGCAGAGCTGCTGAAATAGGTCCTGTCTGACAAAGTGAAGCAGACTCAAAGATCTCAGAAAGCAGCTGAGAAACAAAGTCAGTGACATCTGTCAGTCTGAAAGGGTTACAGAGACATTTCTGAGGCTTTGGGACTCCAGAGAACCACGGTGAGCGCCGTTATCCACACATGGAGAAAACAGTGGGGAACCTTCCCAGGAGCGGCTGGCTACCAAAATTACTCCAAGAGCATCGAGGACTCATCCAGGAGGTCACAGAAGAACCCAGAACAACATCTAAAGAACTGCAGGCCTCACTTGGCTCAGCTAAGGTCAGAGTTCATGATTCAACAATCAGAAAGAGACTGGGCAACAATGGCCTCCATGGGAGAGCTCCAGGGAGAAAACCACTGCTGACCAACAAGAACACAAAGGCTCGTCTCACATCTGCCAGCAAACATCTGGATGATCCCCGAGACTTCTGGGAAAATATTCTGTGGACTGACGAGACAGAAGCTGAACTTTCTGGAAGGTTTGAGTCCCGTTACATCTGCAGAAACTAACACAGGGTTTCATTAAAGAACACCAACAGTCAGACATGGAGGTGGGAGTGTGATGGTCTGAGGCTGCTGGAACTGATGGAACCAGGAATTCTGCTCTACCAGGAAACTGAAGGAGGACGTCCACCCATTGGTTTGTGCCCTGAAGCTCACTTGGGTTATGCAGCAGGACAATGATCTGAAACACAGCAGCAGGTCCATCTGTTTTTGACTCCATTTGAGTCAAAGTCTGGACTTAAATCCGATTGAGACGCTTTGGAGCAATTTTAAACATGCCGAAATCCCCCCAATGTGACTGAATTAAAAAAGTTTTAAAATAAATGATAAATTAACCAGACGTGATGCCCATAAATACATAAATTAAGCCAGAAAAGAAAAGCCGACTGGACTAAAGTATTGAGGACGAAAACCACCAAAATATAAAATATAAATGGCAATTAAATTTCAAATGATTTTTAAATGATTTATATAATGTGACATAACTGTATTTTTGTGAAGGAATTTAGATTACAACCTCTGTTTAACTACTTATTTATTTTATTTTATTTTATTTATTTAGGTCTACAATGATCCTCACTGTAAATTAGGGTCATTTTTTTCACTATTTATTTACTTATATATTCATAAAATTTTGATTCACTCTTGGACATTTTTTCTCAGACTCATCCCGTTTTTAGTTTTGTTATATTTTAATCTAATCGTACAATCTGCAGAATAAAATAAAGCTATAAAGTGATTTTGTTCTTAATTTGTAATCAGTTTGATTTAAACTTCGCATTTAATCAAGGATAACGGTGTAATTCCTCCTGACCGACAGGGGGCGCTGCTGGTCGTTTCCTGCGTCTCATAGTCGTTTACTTCCGGCGGAGAACAAAAACAGCAACCTGTTAGTGAAGTTGTTGCTGAACAGGAGGCGGCAGGATGTTTTCCAGCTTGAAGGAGAAGGTCGGTGAGGTCCTGCTGCCGGGGGATGAGTTCTGCTTCGAGGCCGAAGAGAACATCTCTCTGACGGCGCCCGTGAAGTCGGAGAAGGTGGTGTGCGGCCCGGGCCTTCGGCGCTGCGGGGACCGGCTGGTGGTGTGTAAGAGCGGCGTGCTGCGACACAAGGAGCCCAACGTGTTCTGGATCGACTCCCAGCAGAGAAGGGTGAGAGAAATTAAAGTGAAATAAAGTCAGTGTGGTTCCCGCTAATATCTTTAACCGACGGGAGCCGTTTTTCTGCTCTCTGGCTGCTGATTTATGACAGAAAGCCGGAAGTGCGACAACTCAAGTTTCTGTCAGTGAACAAGAGCCACCCCGAATTATTCAGAGCACCGAGCAGAACCCCGAAAGCTTTTGGTCTGAAACGCTCTGCTGATGAACCACAGCAGGGTAAATTACAAGTATCTAGATGTTTAAAGGGAGTCCGGCAGTGTCCAAAAGAAGCCTGTAATAAAACTGTCTGAATGGAAGCAGTGCATGCTGGGAGCTGACTGTGTTTCTCTCTGTCCTCAGTATGTCCCAGCTAAAGGAGAGAGCATCATCGGGATCGTCACAGCCAAATCCGGAGACATCTTCAAGGTGGACTTTGGAGGGAGCGAGCAGGCGTCTCTGTCCTACCTGGCGTTCGAAGGGGCGACCAAAAGAAACAGACCCAATGTACAGGTGAGACTCTGAGGGGGGGGCTAGGTGAGGGTGAAATGTGACGTTTAATAAAAAGCTGGAGGATTCTAAAATTATCCTAAACCAACAAAGAAGCCTAAGGGTGAACTACAGTTTTAGGTTTGATTCCCTCTATCTCCTTCCTGTGTGTGTCACCTATTCAGGTAGGTGACCTCGTGTTTGCGCAGTTCCTCATAGCCAATAAGGACATGGAACCGGAGCTGGTGTGTATCGACGGCTCAGGACGAGCCAATGGGATGGGAGTGTTTGGAGCAGGAGGTCTGCTTTTCAGAGTGTCTCTGGGACTCGTCAGAAGGTAACACACACAGCGCCCCCTTCTGCTCACCTAATGGCACCAGCGTTTGTGTTTGTGTTTAAAGTCAAAGTAAGCAAGGTAAGGTCCTTTTAAATCAGCCTAAACTGAGTCCTGTGTCCCTCCCCCCCCTTTCAGGCTGCTGGCCCCCCACAGCGACATCCGCTCAGACCTCGAGCAGCTCTTCCCGTGTGAGCTCGTGGTTGGGATGAACGGACGCGCTTGGGTCAAATCGTCCAGCGTGCAGCAGACGCTGATCATCGCAAACCTGCTGCAAAGCGCCGAAACCATGACAGCCCAGCAGAGGCAGCAGATGTTCAGGAAGATCCAGCAGGGGGCGTTCTAGACCGCTTCAGACCACCAGGACCATCTCTGAACCAGCAGAGGTGGTGCGCAGGTTGCTTCTGACCGGGATCCAGGTGTAATGCTGCAGTGATGTCACTCCTCGGCTCTGTGACATCACACGGAGCTCCGTGGCTTTACGATGAGACACAATCTGAATGTTCTGGTGGCACAGCGGTCAAAGAATCTGCCAATCAGACAGCCACAAACACGGCAGACTGTCAGGGTAAATAAACTGGAGCTGGGAGGGGGCGTAGGGGAAATCATCTGAAAAACGTATTAAAACTTAAATTCTTAATGTTCAGTAAAGTGAAGGATTGACTAAAGACCAGCTTCTTCCAATGATCCAGGAGTCAGTGCATTTTCCAGCATGATGGAGCGCCACGCCACAGGGCAAAAGGGATAAAAGCTTAGATCGATGAGCAGAAACTCGCCCGATGTTAATGAGTTTGAGGATCTGTGGTCGGTCACTTGGAGGGCTGATAAGGCAGGAATGGATCTGCAGCACACAGAGAACCTCAGCTGTGAAGATCAAGTCTGTAAATACTGACTCTGTGCATACATTTGATTTAATTTCCAATAAAAGTCTTTGAAAATTATGAAATGCTCATGATTGTTCTCCACTGTGTCAAAGAGGCGAGTCAGAAACAGGGTTATTATTAACGAAGACTCAAATTGGAAAAACATTTTCATTAACTGAAATAAATAAAAACTATAATTAAAGGAAAAAACGATAACTAACTGAAATTATAGATAAAATGACCTTTGTTTTCATGTTTGTCATTTTATTTAAAAGCCTTGTGGATTGATATCAAATCATTTTTTCTGCTCTACCAGTTTAAGCTGGGAGCGCCGTCAGGCAGCTGTGTGTGTGTGTGTGTGTGTGTGTGTGTTGGTCCTCAAAGTCATGGCAGCGGTCTGCAGAGAAAGCAGCAGAGTCCCACATGGAGTTTCTCTGAGGACGACAGCACAGATAGAAGCGAGTTGTGGATGATGAAAACGTGAGGAACACTTTCAGGAATAAAAACCAACATCAAAGTCCAGCTGAGAAGCGCACAACAGAAACCGCTCTGATCCTACGAGCTAACCTGACGCACCTCTGGAGAAACGTGACAGCTGTGGGGGCCACGCAGCCACAATGTGATTAACCTGTTCAGTCTTTGTGCGTTTCCGGTGTTGTGCCAAAAAGTGATCCTCTGTATTTAAATGGCTGTAAATGGCTCGTTGACCTATAATCTGTGAAACATGTCAAACATCTCTCTCATGAATGATTTCAGGTCATTTTGAGTGAGAAACAGCATTTCTATCACAAGGTGGAAGCTGCACTCAGTTTTTGGCAAAGTGACTTTTATATATTGGTTTTTATGAAGGTAAAAACTGTTATTGACATTAAAAATGTCTTTTTAAACAGAAATCTGGCTCAGAAGGCTGCAGAAATCAACAAATATGACATCACAGTTTTATAAAGATATTTGAAGTGGCCAAAAAGCTCTGGATTGATTATAATGTAGGTACAATAACACAGACTCCTAAAGATTGTTGAAAAACAGGTTGTTTCTGCATTTTATATATAAGCCCTTCATAAATCATGCTGACTGCACTCTGTTTACCAACATAAGCAAAGATGTTTCACATAAAAGCACACAGAAACATCAGGATCACTTTATGACAGACGATCACAGTGTTTGAATTTATCAGTCAGGGAATAACAATCAGGACTAATAATCAAAGCATCAATATAAGGACTCTCAAACGTCAGCAAATTCCTGGAGGGAGACTGCTGAAACTATCAGGATGGATGTGAGGGAATGAAAGTGAAAAAACTGGAACAAATATGTTTGCAGCCAAAAAAACTGAGCACAAAGAGCGAGAAACAAAAAGCCTGCACCGCATATAAAACACCGGCACACGACCACAAGGTAATAACACACAATGCAGCTACACAAGCATAAATGCGGACATGACGTCGGACACTTCTGTAGGTTGTGTACAGAGGCCGCAAAGAATAGAATAGAGTAGAATAGAATAGAATGCCTTTATCGCCATTATACAGGATGTACAATGAGATTGGAGGGCCACTCCTGATCAGTCAAACTCTCTAAAATATAAAATATAAATGAGAACTTCTAAAAATATACAGAAAATAAGAGAATGTATGAAAATATATAAGTTGTAAAAAATAAAATAAGTGTATAGATAAAATAATGAAGATGGTGAGTATTGCACTTAGTGAATGAATACTGGATATTACACAATATAGGAGTGATAGATATTGTTCAGTATGAATAATATAATATTGCACAGTTAGATTGGGTGAGTGTGTGAGCTCAGGGCGGTGAAAGACCCTGCAAGTCTTATTAGCGAGCAGCTAACCAAGCTAGCTCCACAACAGAAGCAGCTTCACGTGGTGAGAACATCAGGAAGCAGCTGGATTTGACCTTTGACTCCTTCAAAGAGTTCAGTTTGTTTTTGTCAAACATTTGCTGTGTTCTGATGTTACACATCACATGTAGGTGTTGTTAATCTGCTGCACTGACGCTGAACTCTATTGTAGAGTCTATTGTAGCGTTTATTGTAGAGTCTATTGAGTTTTGGAGCTCGTGTTTTTCTTTGTTTCTCTCTGTTGATGTTCATGTGTGCTGCAGTCTTGGGAACAGTTGGTTGTTCAATATATTTCTTTAAACTGTATCATTTGTGACATTTTTATTACACAATAGTCACTCTTGCACCTGACAAAGTATGAAAAACTAAAACTAAGCATTAAACCAAAAATATAAACAAGCAAAACTGCTCTGAAAACCAACTAAAACTCAACTATAATGTAAAATCCAAAACTATAATAACCCTGATCAGAAATAATTAAATCAAAACTGAAACTTCAAAGTGTCTGAAACACTAAATTTGTGCCACCGTCAAAACTTTTGCCATTTTTTTTTTGTGATCAGCTCCAACACGAGGAGCTCAGCTTCATCCTGATGGTGCAAAAATCATTTTTACATTTTGATCATTATTGCAGCTTTTTTCAAAAACATCCATAAATTAAATAAATTACAGCAACATTCAACATTTTTATGTAAATGGTAAAAAAACACAAATGATTATCACAGCCTCCCACCCGCCTGCTGTAGCACATTTCAAACTGAAAATCTTCTGCAATTAAAAAAATTAAATAGAAACTGAAGAGTAAGATGTAATGTCTAAATGTCGTGGATTTGTTTCATTATTTCTGGGTTTTATAGATGTAAATATTACACAGATGTGGCAGCTGGGACAGGCTCCAGGCTGGAGCAGCTGAATATGGGTACCTGCAGTACCCATATTACCCACCAGGGGGCAGTGGAAAGTGGCAATTCTCAGAACTAGATTTCTCTACAAACAAGAGAATGAAACAAAGAAAATAATTTAAAAGCTGTATATTTGTTTATCTCCTCATGAATACATGAGCTTGTGAATTCACACATTAATGATGTTCTGCCTCTGATGACGTCTCTGGTGGAGTTTGAGCTCAGTGGGTTTATTTTGTGTGGAAGCAGAGAAACGATGCCCCCTTTTCTACGGCGCGCTCAGACACTGAAGCACAAAGAAAGCTGGAAAACGCTGAATGTGCAGAAACCACCAACTTCCTTATTGCCTCGTATTTTTGGCTCGTTAGCTCACAGTTTTCTCATTTCGTATCACCCCTGCTGAGATATGATTCAGTCCCCTTCACTTCACCTGGGGTAACTAGTCTGATATCAGGCTTATTTTGCTGCTTCTGTTTGAGGAAGTAACCTGATAAAATGGTGCAGCTGTCACCGAGATCTGTCACCCCTGGACTTTAAAATCTTTCTCAGTAAGATTTCAACTGGTCTTCATGACCTTTTACACATCCTGCCGTTAGTGTGTTTATCTCATACCTAAAAAATTAATTAGCACACTGGAATCGACACTACTATCAGTAAAAACGTAGATATGATCAGGGCCGCTGTAGTGAGGGTTAAAGTGAGACTGGGTTCATGATGGGAGCGATGCTGCTCAGACGGTCTTTGGGAAACAAGGCGTTTATTTTAAGGAAGTCACTTTAAATATCACAGTGAGCAAAGGTTTGTAGGTAGGCAAACTCAAAGGTCCAGTCCAACACAGAGCTTTACTGTAATTACAGTACAAGCTGACCTGTGTATTACGCACTAAACTGCAGTATTTTCATACAATCTTTGAATTACACAAAGTCAGCATACCTGTTTGTTTTGCAGTCCTTCCCTTTAAATCTGACCTCTCTTCTTCCTCTCCTGTCCTCTTTCTCCATCTGTGAGTCAACTTCTTTCTTTGCTCTCCCTGAAATACAGCAGCTCTTCTTTTAGCTCGCAGACACACTGTGTGACAAACTGCACACACTTTGTGTGTTTGCTGATATTTGTTGAGCATTTAGAAAAGCTGCATTTAAAATTACCTGCCACAGTTACGCCCTTTATGCTCGCTAGCTGAGATGCTGAAGTACCGCGAGCACGACTTATGTGATGGAGGATGCTCCAGTATGATTGGCTCTTATGTGTTATTGTTCCTCCATTCAGATTCAGATCGTCTGATGTTTGACGGCGCACTGACTGGAAATAAAAGCTTCTCTCAGATGTTAAACCTAAAGTAACGAGTCTGATTAAAAATGTAAGAAGGAAAAAGTACAGATACTTGTGTAAAATGTAGGGAGTAAAAGTCTAAAGTAGTCAGAAAAATAAATATTCAAGTCAAGTACAGATACCTGAAAAATCTACTTAAGTACAGTAACAAAGTATTTGTACTTCATTACTTCCCACCTCTGACCACAGCAGCTCACCTGCCTCCATCTCACTCCTCTGTCACACCAACCTCTGCACGTCCTCCTTCTCTTACATCCATGAACCTCCTCTGAGGTCTTCCTCTGCTCCTCCTGCCCGTCAGCTCCATCATCACCCTCCTTTGTCCAGTACGTCCATCATCCCTCCTCTGCACGTCCAAACCATCTCTCCAAGCCAGTGTACTCGTAGTGCCGGTGCCGAGCACAGATAACTGGGGAGGGTCAGTTCAGGAACAGCATCAGGCATAAACATGTGGCTCACAATTATCAGGATAATTACATTATTTACTTTTATTGTGGTCCTCAGCACCAAACAGGCTGTAGCAGGTTAAGAGGCTCATGTCAGTCCTGTAAGCTTCATTCCTATAGAGGTCTGTGTGTGCAGAAGGTAGTGAGCATGAACAGTGGATAGAGGATGATGGAAATGAAGGTTGCTCTGAGGCTGATGGGAAGGAGGAGCAGCTTCCTGATCTACTCACAGACACAGCTGTTTGCAGCTGTTTGCAGCTGTTTGCAGCTGTTTGCAGACCGGCTCCTGAAGGTGCAGAAAAAAAGAGATAAAATCAAAATAGTGAATGATTCCAGCTCATCTTCAGTATGCAGCCAACAGGCATGAGAAAATTAAAGCCCTGTGTTGCATCCCATGATGCTATCTGTTACTCAAACAGGTGACTCCACAGCTGATATATCTCACCCTGAAAGATCCTACAACGCTGTTTCCCTGGATGTTGAGGCTGCAAACATGCACGCTGCTCGAGGTGAAGGGGACCCCCCTCTCACCGAGGAGTGGCACAAACAGTGGAAATCCCTGCTCGGCTTCACGGTGAAGAGAGACGAAACCTCATGTTTTGTGTTGCATTGGAAAGCATTATCAGACTTGAGTGCAACGTTCCAAATCACAGCAATCGTAAACCATCTGCATGCATTCTGAGACTGAAGCATGACTGAGGAGCAGAGAAAGACAATGTGCCAGTCACCTGAAGGGTTTCTACTTGCCTACCAGAGGTTCACTTGCCTTAGAGGACATCCCAGAAAGATAATGGTCTGACACAGGCGCAAATTCTGTGGGGGCCAAACCTGCACTGGAGGAGCTTCACAGATCCCTCAGTAAGCTGAGTAAGACTGAGCTTGAAGAAGAAGCTTCCAAAAATAGGACAGAGTGGTACAGGAGGAAATAATCCAACTGACAAGGATACTCTGGAAAACACAGACCGCGGGAACACCACACTTTGGCTTGCAGGCTGCCCCAATGCTTTCCCACTTCCACCATTCAAGAAATTCATGGTTTGTGGCAGTTGTCAAATTCCCATTGGTCACATTTCTCTGGTCTCTGATGATTTCTTCATATTTAACAGCAGCTGTTCTCATAGAGCGAGCAAAGTGGGTCTTTGTCTCATGTGCCATCACCTCCACATCCTCAAAAAGCTCCTCCCACTGTTTTCCCTGATGAAAGAGTCTTTCTTTAGGGAGCAAGTCTTCCTTCTCTGTGGCTGATGAGGAGTTCAACCTCTTCTGGTCTCCTCAGTTCCTCCAGTTTGACCTCTGGGAAAAAAAAACATTTGCAGCCTGTCAGGCTCAATGACTCTGTGCACCTTGGCAGTTTCATCCAGACCATAGCATATAAGTTCGTGAGCTACCAGTTTGCCATCAGGTGTCTTAATCCTGACCTTGAGGAGGTATCTTTCAGTGCTGACTTTCAGGTCTCCTAGAACACTAGGAGACCTCGATCAACTGGACATTTGTCTTTATGGCAGCAAATCTTGTGAGTGAACGGCCCGTAGATGCTGGAGTGCAAAGTCAGGAGGACTGTATAGAATACACTCGTCCCAGGAGACTTTGCACCTGAAGGATATCCTTATAAGAGACTTCAAACCATCCAAAGAGAAGTAAACAAGTTCTGGAAGAGATGGTGCCAGTTAGCAGGTCCTAACCTCTTCATAAGGACCAAATGGCACACGAAGGAATGAAATGTAGCTGTGGGGGATGTAGTGTGGCTGGCTGACCAAAATCCTTTGAGAAGCCAACGCAAGCTGGGCAAAGTAGTCAGTGTCAACACTGACAGGAATGGGATAGTGAGAGATGTAAATGTGAAGACCTTTCCCAGGTATCCCATCCCAGTCAAAAGTCAATCGCAAGAAAGGTATCATGTGACTGAAGAGGCATGCTGTTTCTTGGAGACCTAACCAGCCATCAGTCATCCAGGGCTCAATAACTGGGTTATCAAATCTAACCCAGTTTGTTTTGCAGTCCTTCCCCTTTTTTTGCAGGGGCCGATGATTGTTGTAGAAAATCATTAATCTGATGATTTCGTGCACAGAGTGGTGAAATAAAGATTTTAATAACAGTTAATAATTTTATGGCTGAGTCGCTCTCAGTGCTGTTGGTTATTTCTAAGGTGACGGCTGCACGTCAGAGTTCTGACACTTCAACTTGGATCCATTTCCTGTGCCACAGCCTGATGAAGGAGACATCGAAATGACTTGTTTACCAGGGAATCTCACCCTGACCCTGCAGAGGAACCTGCCAGTGAAGCCAGTCTGATATTTGGTTACAAACTCTGTTTGAACACTTCCTTAAACGTCAGCCAGACTTTCCTGGAAAGACTCCAAACTTCAGGAGGAGCAGCGCTCCATCAACTCCACCAGCTGCACAGATTCATGCTGAAGCTTCTCTGAGGTGCAGAAACCACTCACGCTGGTTCTCTCAGAGTGGAGGTTGAAGGTTCAAATTCAGCTACAGCTTTTGTAAAGAGCTGCAGCTGGATTCCCGACAGCATTCCCGGATGTGTCCTCAGAGCGTGAGTCTTGGAACACTGCAGTTCATTCTTGTCCCCACTGAAAACTGTCTGGCAGAAGGACGTGGGCTGTGTCTTTAGTGAAGACCAATGGTACACTATATGCCAGAAAGTGTTTTCCTCTCTGTCCTGTAACAAAATGACTGAACAAAAATATAAATTTCTATACAGGGTGTTATTTATTCTGCATGCATATATATTAGGGGTGGGACTTTAACGCGTTAATTTCGATTAATTAATTACGGGGAAATTAACGCGTTAAAAATTTTAACGCATTTTAATCGCACTTTGCACCGTGGAACGTTTCTCAGTGCACGAGTTCCCGGCATACAGATTATATCGACGCACAATGTCCAAATTAGGGGCCGCATCCTGCGAAGGACCCGGCCCACGTCTTTCGCAGCCCACGAACACCACAAAGGCCGGAAGTGAGCAGCTAGCCTTCATATCAGCATCACCTCTGCGTAGCTCATGTCGCCTAGCAACCGTGAGTGCGAAGCACAGCTGTGTAAAAGCAGCTGTTAAACAGAGAACGAACTTTTTCTCCTTTTTGTGGTTTAATTTTAAGTCTTTAATTCAAAATAAGCTGTTAAAACAAGCATAACACATTTCAACATCAAGGAATACAGCTGAGTGAATGATTAATTTTCAACTATAACAAGTGAGACATTAATGTTGAATAAAACTATCCAGTTATGATGCTTAACTTTAATTTCAGGAGTTTGCTTATCACAGGAGCACTTCCACCCTTCATTGGTCTGTGTAGTAGACTGGTGGGAAAATAAACAAAATTTTGAAGTTTAAGCTTATGTATATTGATTCATTCATCAACTAAACTTAAATTAATATTTATCATGTCAAATATTGAAATGCGATTAAAATGCGATTAATTTCGATTAATTAATTACAAAGCTTGTAATTAATTCGATTAATTTTTTTAATTGAGTCCCACCCCTAATATATATATATATATATATATTAATGTCTCACTTAATATAGTTGGAAATATATATTTCCAACTATATTAAGTGAGACATTAATGTTGAATAAAACTATCCAGTTATGATGCTTAACTTTAATTTCAGGGGTTTATCACAGGAGCACTTCCACCCTTGTTGGTCTGTGTAGTAGACTGGTGGGAAAATAACAATTTTGTATATTGATTCATTCATCAACCAAACTTAAATTAGTATTTATCATGTTAAATATTTAAATGCGATTAAAATGCAATTAATTACAAAGCTCCTAATTAATTAGATTCATTTTTTTAATCAAGTCCCACCCCTAATATATATATATAGACCATAACTATATAATGTTATTCAGCACATATATTTATCACACTGTCATATTTGCACTATATCCATAACTGCACAATACTTTTTACTTTTGCACTCTAACTGCACAGCTTTCATATTCGCACTAATATGAATTTGCACAATGCAACTATTTGCACTGCATTTTGTTGCCCTGTACTTGTACTGAGCAGTGACAGTAAAGTTGAATCCATCCATCTAAGTTCCCAGCCATCAGTCTGCTCCTCTGTGTGGCACGACTCCACTCTCTGCCCTGTAAGCACATTAGGCTGTGCCATAGGCCACAAAGGTTGCAGTCACAGGTTTGATCCCTGCTTCAAATGCAGGCATGATGAGCGAATCCTAACATACTAAAAGTACCGAGTGTGCTTGCGTGGGGCAGTTTAAGGCTCCTCCCTCTGAAGAGGTTTTAACCAGAGCCAAGCAGACATCACCGTCACTGCAGGAAACCGTTTCATTTATAGAAGCCTAACAGACGTGTGCACCAACAGACTGACTGCTTTCGACGTCTGATCGTGCCAACATGCAGGTCCCATAAAGGCCCATTAAGAGCCAGAATACGGGCCTGATGTTAAAGGTTTGGCACGGCTCTCATGAAGGACTTTCCCAGCTAGTCGAGTCCTCTTGGGCCACGTCCACGTTTTAGATCAGTGAAAATGGAGGATTGAAAAACGTTTTCAGAAATCATTTCCATGCATGTTTTTTTTAACTGTTCAAACACCTGAAAACGGACCTGGGTCATCCCTCTCCCTGGTGCCAACAATGTCACCTTATCTTCCTGCTAATTTCAATCATATTCAAACGTACTTTTATGTAAGTGAAAGCAGAAAAAGCCTCTCTAACCTTCAGACTGCTGCAAGGAAACAAATAAGACAGGAAATAAGGAAAAGCCCAACACGTCCTCTTTAATGTCCACATACAGAAACATTTCACGGCCAACATCACTGCAGCAGGACAGAAATCTGATTTCAAATATTTATTAATTTAACTGGTTTAATGAAGCTGAATTTAGTGCTTTTAAAGGATCATTACACTTTTTTCCAGCTTGCTGTGTTCCCATTCACGTCTCGCCTCCGTGGGGCAGGCCGACCCCCACCCTGTGAACCAGTATCTACAGCACAGCGTGACCCACAGAGACGGGACGTCAACCAGCGAGTCAAACAAGACAAACAGAAGAACACACACGTCATATTAAAGGAACCCCCCCCCCGCACACACACACGCACACACACAAGATCTCCACCAGTTCAACCAGTCACACCATTAAGGCACATTTACAGGTGGCTTGTTCACAGAGGAGGAAATTGGTCTGCAGACAAACAAACATGCACGCTGGATCAATGTGTCGTCAATAATCAGAAACACTCGCCCAGCAGTCAGGTGACCTCATCCACAGGATCAGTAAAGTCTTTGGTACCAATAAGGACACTTGATACAATCAATCAATCGAGATGATTTACGGCTCATCGATCAGAGGAATCAGCCCCCACTTTCTTTTTCCTTTTGCTGGAATTGAAATGAGCAGATCATCAGTCAGTTTTGATCAATTAGGAATATAATCCACTGAACAACAGACACGTCTTTTATTTTGGTTTGAACTTTGGCTGTAAAAAGAAATTTGATTACAGAAACATTGATTATGGATCAAAACCCCTATTCTTAAAAAAAGGGTGACACACACACACACACACACACACATACATACATACAAAATCAATTACCCATAATCCCCCCCTGATTGTCTGATTTTCAAAACAAAAGCCCCATTCAGGAAGTGTCACCGCAGCCTCTGACTCGCAGACGGAGCGAGCTGATTGAGTCCAGCTGACGAATCAGAGATGAGTACTTAAGGCCCCAAAGAGGGAAACAAACTCCACAAACCACGAGTCTGTCTGTGCAAAAACTAAAGAGAGAGAGAGTCCAGCAGCTCTGGATCAGAACCAGAACTTAAAGCTTCAAGTGTCAGAGGCATGGTGTGGTCATGAGTCTGGGTCCAGCGCCACAGACCCTTCACGGCTTCCCCACGTCCACGGTGATCTTAGTGAACAGGTCCAGCTTCTCCACACTCACCACCCGGTAGCTCAGAGAGTTGATGCCGTCTTTGTGCATGGTCTCCCTGGTGTGGGCGATCCGGTTAAACCTGGAATCAGAAACGCATCCAGAACCTTCAGAACCAACAGCCTCACTCTTACAACCATTCCCACAGTTAACCTTTATTTAACCGAAGATGCCGTGGCTCTGCACCTCTGAGGGTTCGGCTCATTCTTCTGGTCTCTGTTGTGTCGGATCATGCGGCACTTCCCGATCTCACCGCTGGGTCTGGAGATGGACATTCCTCGAGACGTCACCCTGAAAACAACAACGGCAGCGTGAGGACGGCGGCGGAGGTTTCACCGTCGTTATAAATGTGGCGTCCGCTCCGCTGCACTTCTGTTCACGTTAAAGCATCTGCAGCAGTTTGAGTCTTCAGATTTAAAATATGCTTCTAACCTTTTAAACAATATTCATAGCATTTTATAAATTATTTTTATTCTTTTTTCCAGGCATTTTTAAAATAAAGTTTTATATTTTTCTGAAATTACTATTCTTCATCATTTTAAAAACTAATTTTCCATTTTGTAAATTTATTTTTATTTTTTTAAAAATCAAAATTATATGTAGGTAAAATGTGCAGCACTGCTTCAGAGTCATTTCACTCATAGTTTTTGATTTTCCTCTCGTTCTGCTTCATCTCATTTCTGTGTCGTCGGCCAGGCTTCATTTATTCTCGTGTCGGATCATCAGCTGATTAGCAGCACAGATCATCAAATACGTGCTTCAGACAAACGTGCACGGAGTATTCGTGAGAAGGAATCTGTTTCAGGAACGCTGAGCTGACTCGGATTCGCCCCGACTGACCCCGATGTGAACTGACGGAGGCCAAAAACAGAGAGAAGTGTGCTGAGTGTGAAGCAGAAAAACTGTTATATGACTAAACTGAATGGTTTTTATTGCTGGATACTGCAGCTGTGGTGTACCTGTGGACACGCAGAGTAAAGACTGCCTGTGAACTGTGTGTGTGTGTGTGTGATGAAAGGAGTGTGTGAAGCGTCAGGCGAACCTGTTGTAGATGTCGTCGTCCTCTCCTCCCCAGCCCCAGTAGTTGTTGGGAAAGCCGTTGATCTTCAAGTATTGTTCTTTACTCAGCGAAGAGACGCCTCCAAAGTACTGATTGTACGGTAACCTGCAGAGGACACACAGGTGGTTTGACTGTAAAAACACCTGAAGAAGTGATGATCGAGCCCCAAAGGAGAGAACACACTGATCCTGAGGGTGTTTTCATGGGCAGGCTGCTCTAAATGCTTAGTTTCATTTGGCATTTCTAATCTCGGGGGGAGGGGGGTCCAGAAACAAAGCACGGAGCCGGACATGAACAGAACAGGCACTCGGGCGGTAACAGCACGTGACCACAAACTCTGACAGAGCAGCAGCTGGAGGTGAAACGCACACGCCGGCTTCTTCAGGCTTCCTGACAGGAAACGCTGCTGCTCATGGAGAGCACAGACAGGAAACAGGAAAGGAGGTGCTCTTTCAGTACTGTCAAGAGCTCCGCCTCCACTGTCTACATCATTAACTCCGCCCACATCTATAAACACTGATTCAGTGCTGAGCACATCCAGACCTGAGCGCTGACACGTCAGCTGTGCAGCTACTCAGCAGCACCCTATAACATGACAGCTGCATGCTGGCAGGATGCTCTGACCAAAGCTGCTCTCTGGTTTTATGCCTCACAGCCTGTGTTTACAGACAGAGTATTCAGAGAAAAACTCAGACCAACAATCTCTGTTCCTCCCAAAATACCAATAATGACTTCAACCCCTTTAGTGTTAGACACTGCCACACACACAGTGCTACGATCAGCAGCTGCACAGCCTCTGCTGTGTTGCAGTGCAGGCTGGAGGAACCAGAAGAAGAGGATGATCTCTCAGAGCCTTCATGAAGATGAACTCATCTGCCTGAAATGACTTCAGCCTGATCTCTGATAATAATTACATGTATAATGTCAAACAGCATTGATGCTAGCCATCAGTAAATCATGTGAAGCACAAATAAACCTGTATAACCAACAGTAACAGCCAACATGGCGGCGGTTAGCCAACCAGCTGTGGTTTAGCTGCACAGCATCTGGCATTGGTGGCTTCATCGAATCAGCTTGGCTGTTATTACACTGATAATCAGGTACACGGTATATACTCTGCTCTCTCAGCTGATGTGCAACACGTCACAGACAGAACAAACAACAGAGCAACATAACTGAGCAGGACAGTCTGACATCATCAGGTCTGTTGTGACATCATCAAGACGCCTACCTACAGTTAGATAAGAAGAAAATGATTAACCATACTCTTTAACGAACATCTGCATGGCTCAGTCACACTAGAGTAAAAATTCAACTAGGAAAAAATAAAGTAGAATAAAATAAATATCGGTGGTTGCATTGAATTTTTTCACATTTGGTGACCAACTGCAAATATTTGTGCCGACCAAAGGTGACAGAGTCGCACACAACCTGTGATCGATCGCACAGGTTCCCTCGCGGGAAGCAACCTGTCTCCAAGCTCTCTCCGACAGATTATCGAAGGTTTGCAAATAACTATCATCTCATTTATAAACGCAGACAGACGTGCGCAACCCGTCTGCAAAGCATCTCCCTGAGACGGCGGCCTTGACTCCGCCGGCTGTGTTCTGCTTATACTCCCATATAAATGTGAGTTTGCTGAGCACCTGTGACATTTTGATCGCAGACCGACTCCGTCTTACGGCCGTGTTATGACGCACCGACAGGCAGAGTGGTCGCAGACTTTGGTCCCCATCTCTGAAGCAGATCACGAGTTCATTTCACACAGTCGCAATAATTTTGGTTGTGTTGCATCTCCATCCTACTGTGACTGCGGCACAAAGCAGCTTTACCTTTCTCAGCCCGTTATCACCTGCGGCGTCTCACCTGAAGCCGAACTTGTCCATGGACACGGACAGATGTCGAGGCTGGCTGAAGCACTTGTAGGTGTTGCGATCGTCCATGGGGATGAGGTCGACGTCGCTGAAGATGAAGCAGTTGTAGTCGTACTCCTTCAAGGCCTCCGTGTAGCCCACGTTCAGCAGCTTGGCGCGGTTGAAGGTCTCTTCGCCGTCCTGACGCACACCGACAAACACGTGGTTAAAAAACGTGAAGCCTCGGCCCACAGTGAAGACGTGCTTCATTAGATGAAACTGGATAATGTTACCCAACATTAACTCACCTGCTAACACTGATAAACTCAATAACTAATGTAGCAGTAACTAAAAAACCATTTATTACACTTCTGTTTATCATCTGTGCAGAAATAACAGAGGTCTAAGGCTGCAACTAAAGATTATTTTGGTAGCCGACTAATCTGTCAATTATTTTATCAATTAGTCAGCGATTATTTCAATCCTCCCTCACCTGTTCAACCCTGCCCACCTGTTACAATCACCCTGTTGTCTCTTACCACAATCAAAATAATGACCTACAAAAATACGAGTTTGAAACTAATCTAGTGTTTTTTAACATTAATGTGACATCACAATAAATATCAAATAAACGATGCATATTAAAGTGAACACAGTTTTTAGTTTTAATGAAAATATAAAGTGCAAATAAATAAAAATGTCCAAAAGTGCAAATCAGGCTTCAAATTAAATCAAAAATAATTTTTCTGTCCAAAAACCTCTGAAAAGTTCACAGATGATTCAGTTCATGCAGAGGTTTATTATTCAGCATGAACGCTGATAATGATGCAAGAAAGCAAACAGGAGCCAAAGCAGCCGCTCCTGCTGTCCTGCACTCGTTAGCCAACATCACTGACATGGTGCCGCTCAGCAAACATCATCCATGAGCGCTTGTCTCCAACAGGTAAACTAACAGAAACATGAGCAGGTATCGGCGACGCTCTGACGTACCCATCCAGAGCTGCCGTCACAGCTCCGGCGCGCCGCTCAGCGTCGCAGCGACACGGCCGTGGAAGGAAAGCTCTGCATTCAGCTTTATTTTGCTTTCACACCTCTGACAGTCTGTCTGCGTTTTCTTTCATTTCCTCCTCCCTCCTCTCTGCTCCGCCAGCGTTATGCTGCTTCCTGTACTGTACTGCAGTTATAAAGTCACATGATTAGCAGAAGAAAATGGATGGATGGTTTTTATAATATGACGATTCAACGTTAAAATTCCACGTCGACTCATTTTTTGCAGTCGACGTCATCGATGAATCGATGCAGCGCTGCAGACATTGTTTTTTAAGCTCACACAAACCTGTTGGCCTTGTCATGTACGCAGACACAAAGGCCTCTGTGATTCAAGGAAAAACCTGGTTTATTGTTGCTGTCACGCTGTGAGATCACTCGCCGAGAGCGAGGTTACTTCCTGCTTTATGTCAATACTAAGAGATTAAAGTCCGAGATTATCACGGTGAACACACTCCGAACGCCTCGGGGGAGAACTGCCGTGTCCGCTTTGTGTCACGCTGACAAAGGCCTCATGTAACATCCTTTAACCCACACACACCACACAGGTACACCCCCAGACAGCACAATAAGAATGTGAGTGTGACGTGTGAGTCTGTGAGCAGAGAGTGGCTGTAATGTTTGAGCAGCATTCAAATGTAAAACAAACATATCTGAATGGAGTCTGGTGTACACTTAAAAAAACATTTACTAAAACAGGAGCAACTGTTGGTGGTCTGCAGCTTTCATCAGTCACCCACCGATTCACAACCAATGTTTGAGGAGAGTGATGCTGACATGCACAAACTGGACATTAAATAATCTAATTGTTTCCCAGTGTGCATGTTCACCTACATGCACACTGGGAAACAAGCAGATATTTGAACAGGGTTTGGTGTTTTGGTATGATGATTTCTAAAGAGGAGGGAGCTGTCTGAGGCTCCGGGCTCTTTTTAAAGTGATCACAGCTGGACACATGTACAAACAGCTGGTCACAAACACACCTGTGCACAGAGATATCAGCAGATATCCAACATGCTGATCCCACTCCGAACTCTGACCTCTGCTTCCTCCCTCAAGATGAACCCTGAGCAGCCGCAGGAGCTGGATGAGAGAAACTTCAGGACGTCACGCTGCCGCTGCTGCCGAGCTAATAATAACTCAGGTTGCTATGATCCCGGTAAACAGACCTCAGGTGATCAGAGCTTACAGGTGTAAAGTGAGCCTGAAGATGAAGGGTGCATGCAGGGTTTGAGATTTTCTTTCCATCTGAATAAATGTGACCTAAAACTTCATCAGAGTTTCACACGTCCTGAAAGCACAGAACCTGGTTAATGGGTAGTTTTTAGTATCTGAATCTAACCGTGTAGTATTTACTAACTAAACGTAACCAGGTACTTTTAGTGCTTCAGTCATGTCAACGTCCATCCTCTAACCAAGTAGTTCATCAGAACCGTCAGATACTCGGGGTACCATTCGATACCAACATTCTGAAAACACGATGGTACTCGTTTTTCTTTGGGCTGTAGGTACCAAGCTGGCAATCCTTCCAGAGCTGTTAGTCTATCCTCACGTGCTGGAGAAGGAGAAGACAGAAAAGAAGAAAGCCCACAAACCTGTCCAGAAGTATTTAAAGTTTAAAGCTGAGACATTCATTATGACATGTTTGCCTTTACTGTTAAACTTAGAATAGAATAGAATGCCTCATCATACAGAATATACAATGAGACTGGAGGGCCACTCCTGTTCAGTACCATGCCTTTATTACAGACTTGGAAAGTTGCTCTGCATGTTCTCAGCTCAGTATGAATCTATGACTAACCTCTGACCGTTTGGAAACAGGTCTCTCTTGTAAATGAACCACTGAGTCTCAGTGGGACTACCTGTACAAACAAAGGTTATAAAAAAGAAAGGAACTCTGTGGAATTATCTCTGCTGTGGCTGTCAGACAGCCATTGTCCATCAGTGACGCTGATCTCAGATCAGATTAGAAAAGATGAGACTGGAAACATTAAACCTGTTTTTCTGCCGTGGTCACTCGGCGACACACCCGCCGAGGAACAAACTCTGGTTATTGGTGACTCTGTTTTGAGAAACGTGAAGCTAGAGACACCGGCGACCATAGTCAAATGTCTTCCAGGGGCCAGAGCAGGCGACATTCATGGACATTTGAAACTGCTGGCTAAGGCT
Organism: Archocentrus centrarchus; assembly: GCF_007364275.1. NCBI lineage: Eukaryota > Metazoa > Chordata > Actinopteri > Cichliformes > Cichlidae > Archocentrus > Archocentrus centrarchus. The sequence goes on along the minus strand of NC_044355.1, from coordinate 1,454,154 downwards.
AATCGTAGATTTGGTAAGATCGTTATTAACGTCGGCAGTAATGACACCCGGTTACGCCAATCGGAGGTCACTAAAATTAATATTGACTCGGTGTGTAACTTTGCAAAAACGATGTCGGACTCTGTAGTTTTCTCTGGGCCCCTCCCCAATCAGACCAGGAGCCACATGTTTAGCCGCATGTTCTCCTTGAATCGCTGGCTGTCTGAGTGGTGTCCAATAAATGACGTGGGCTTCATAGATAATTGGCAAAGTTTCTGGGGAAAACCTGGTCTTGTTAGGAGAGACGGCATCCATCCCACTTTGGATGGAGCAGCTCTCATTTCTAGAAATCTGGCCAAATTTATTAACCCTCCTAAAACCTGACTACCCAGGGTTGAGACCAGGAAGCAGAGTTGCAGTCTTACACGCCTCTCTGCAGCTTCTCTCCTCCTGCCATCCCCCCAAAACCCCATCCCCATAGAGTCGGTGCCTGCTCCCAGACCACCAAAAAACAAAGCTAAAATCAGCAAAAAGCTATTTAAGCATAAAAATTCAAAAACAATAAATAATACAGCTTCATCAACTGCACCAAAGAATAAAACAATTAAATGTGGATTGTTAAACATTAGGTCTCTCTCTTCCAAGTCCCTATTAGTAAATGATTTAATAATTGATCAACATATTGATTTATTCTGCCTTACAGAAACCTGGTTACAGCAGGATGAATATGTTAGTTTAAATGAATCAACACCCCCGAGTCACAGTAACTGTCAGAATGCTCGAAGCACAGGTCGAGGAGGAGGATTAGCTGCAATCTTCAATTCCAGCTTATTAATTAATCAAAGACCCAGACAAAGTTTTCATTCTTTTGAAAGCCTGACTCTTAGTCTTGTCCATCCTAATTGTGAAAATCAAAAACCTGTTTTACTTGTTATTATCTATCGTCCACCTGGTCCTTACTCAGAGTTTCTGTCTGATTTCTCAGACTTTTTATCTGATTTAGTGCTCAGTTCAGATAAAATCATTATAGTGGGTGATTTTAACATCCATGTAGATGCTGAGAATGACAGCCTCAACACTGCATTTAATCTATTGTTAGATTCAATTGGCTTCTCTCAAAATGTAAAGGAGCCCACCCACCACTTTAATCATACTCTGGATCTTGTCCTGACATATGGCATAGAAACTGAAGACTTAACAGTATTCCCTGAAAGCCCCCTCCTGTCTGATCATTTCTTAGTAACATTTACATTTACTTTAATGGATTACACAGCAGTGGGGAATAAGTTTTATTACAGTAGAAGTCTTTCTGAAAGTGCTGTAACTAAGTTTAAGGATCTAATTCCTTCATTGTTATGCTCTTCAGTGCCAACACAGTGCAGAGCAGCTACCTAAACTCTGCTCCCAGTGAGGTTGATTATCTCGTCAATAGTTTTACATCCTCACTGCGTATAACTTTGGATACTGTGGCTCCTCTGAAAAGGAAAGCTTCAAATCAGAAGTGCCTGACTCCGTGGTATAATTCACAAACGCACAGCTTAAAGCAGATAACCCGAAAGCTGGAGAGGGAATGGCGTCTCACTAAATTAGAAGATGCTCATTTAGCCTGGAAAAAGAGTTTGTTGCTCTATAAAAAAGCCCTCCGTAAGGCTAGGACATCTTACTATTCATCATTAATTGAAGAAAATAAGAACAACCCCAGGTTTGTTTTCAGCACTGTAGCCAGGCTGACAAGAGTCAGAGCTCTGTAGAGCCGAGTATTCCTTTCACGTTAACTAGTAGTGACTTCATGGATTTCTTTACAAATAAAATTTTAGACATTAGAGAAAAAATTATTCATAACCATCTCAAAGATTATTCTTCATGTTCGGCTGCTTTCAGCACTGCTGGTATTTGTTTAGACTCTTTTGCTCCAGTTGATCTTTCAGAGTTAACTTCAATAGTTACTTCCTCCAAACCAGCAACATGTTTGTTAGATCCCATTCCTACTAGACTGTTCAAAGAAGTCTTTCCAATTATTGATGCTTCAATCTTAAAAATGATCAATCAGTCTTTATTAGTTGGCTATGTACCACAGACCTTCAAGGTGGCTGTAATTAAACCTCTGCTTAAAAAGCCATCACTGACCCAGCTGTCTTAGCTAATTATAGGCCAATCTCCAACCTTCCTTTTCTCTCAAAGACTCTTGAAAGAGTAGTTGTAAAACAGCTAACTGATCATCTGCAGAGGAACGGTTTATTTGAAGAGTTTCAGTCAGGTTTCAGAATTCATCACAGTACAGAAACAGCATTAGTGAAGGTTACCAATGATCTTCTTAGAGCCTCTGACAGTGGACTCATCTCTGTTCTTGTCCTGTTGGACCTCAGTGCAGCTTTGATACTGTTGACCATAACATTTTATTACAGAGATTAGAGCATACTATAGGTATTAAAGGTACTGCACTGCAGTGGTTTGAATCATATTTATCTCATAGACTCCAATTTGTTCATGTAAATGGGGAGTCTTCTTCACACACTAAGGTTAATTATGGAGTTCCACAGGGTTCTGTGCTAGGACCAATTCTATTTACATTATACATGCTTCCCTTAGGCAGTATTATTAGAAAGCATTGCATCAATTTTCATTGTTATGCAGATGATACTCAGCTTTACCTATCAATGAAGCCAGATGACACACATCAATTAGTTAAACTGCAGGAATGTCTTAAAGACATTAAGGCCTGGATGACCTCTAATTTCCTGCTTCTAAATTCAGATAAAACTGAAGTTCTTGTTCTCTGCCCCACAAATCTTAGAAACATGGTGTCAAACCAGATACTTACTCTGGATGGCATTACTTTGGCCTCCAGTAACAGTGAGAAATCTTGGAGTCATTTTTGACCAGGATATGTCCTTCAATGCACATATTAAACAAATATGTAGGACCGCTTTTTTGCATTTGAACTAAAAGTGTTGGTTAATAAAGGAGTTTCTGTTTAAGAAGGCGTGACGATCATTTTGATTTGGTACTGAGAATCTTGTAATTCCACTGGTATCCTGACATCCCTGCTTTTTAGCACCTAAACCTAAGCAAACAGTTTTAAAAGCTTAAAACAAACGAGCAGTTTTTAAAGATTAAACCTAACCGAGTAATTGTTGCTGTCTGAGCCTAACAAGGGGAAATCAACCCAGACGCTGCAGGTCTGCTTCAGCTGGCGGACACACAGAGATCATCCTGTGACTTCATGAGCCACGAGGGCAAGTTGAGATCTGCTGCTCCTGCTGAAATCTGCACCTCAGCCGCTCTGCTATGCTCTTTAACATGTGTAATCATACATTTGTGTAAAAAACAAGTACACCCAAAATTCCTGTTTGCAGAATGGAAAAATGCACAGAGGTTAGTAAAGCTTCACAGGAAACAAATGCAGTAGAAACAAGTTGAAGCAGATAGAAAGAAAAAAAAAAAAAAAAAGAAAAGAAAGAAAAAGGAAGCCCGTATTACCAGTATGACCCCCTCAGCCAACACCAAGCAGGGGCCGGGCCTCAGCGTCTCCAGGACCACAGCCATTGGTCAGAAAGGCCTGACATGCAAAGGGAGGGGGGGGTGGGAAGGGCGAGGAGGGGCAGCAAGATAAGCACAGTGAGGAGGAGGAGGAGGAGGGACACAGACAAGAGAGAGAAGAACAACAATTGTGAGTCGGAGTGACAAACAAAGCAGAAGAAGAAAGTTCAGGTGGATCAATGTGAGGTTCCCTCTTCAATTACTGGACTCCATGCAGTTACAGCACACACACACACACATTTATTATATATGACAACTGTGCATGTCAGCTGACGCTCTGCGGTTTGTAAACAGTCGCTGTTAGCAATATTTATGACTTAAACCCTTTACAGTTTAAATGATGATGCTACGCTTGGTGTTTCCATCTGGCTCTGTGCAGCTGTCAGCAGAGTCACTGCTGTGCACGTACGTGTACGTCTCCATCAGCATGTCTGAACACTGAGGCAAAGCAGCAGATATCTGAATGGAGACAGAAACATCACCTGGTCTCAAGTTTGAATATATGCAGACTGAAGGTAAATTAGAGACATTTGAATGGAGTTTGTGCCTGCAGATACACAAAGCACTGAAATGTTGAGCTTTTCCAGTCAGCAGGAAACTTAGGAAACATGTTTACTTGTCTCTTTTATTAATGTTTTCTCTCGTATTTAATAAATATTCAGTCGTTAGGTCACCTGAGTTCATGTGGACAGGTGTAAACTGAGCCTGAACGTGTCAGCAGGTGGGACAGCAGCTCATTTACATGTTAATAAAGCCCGGGGCTGCTTATCGGTCCTCGGGGGTTCGATGACGGGCTTTTATCAAACCAAGCCAGACTGTTAACTTTACTGCCAGCGTCTCAGCAGAGCCCCTCAGACCAAACATACAGACTGTAACTATACGCAACGCTCTCGTTCCCACAGCCAGCAGCAACAACAAATTTCTAACAGGTTTTTAAAGGCGGCCTATTCTGCTCCTCAGCAGCTCTCCCCCCTTCCTGCTCTTTGACATCACCGCAGTAAAACCCCATTTCCTGCTGAGTTAAACACGTCATGCACACAATACAAAAATAATTCTCTGCCTCCGAGTAGCTGAATCACGTATAAGTTCAATGGTCAGCTCATAAAGCTGTAAAAGAACTGTTTAATTTGAATACAATTTGCTTTGAATGGACAGGGTTTTGTTGGGTTTGAATGGCAATAAGTGTGTTTAATTTAGTCCCCCTATTGAATCCCTGCTAAAGCTGATATGAGGACTGTGATAGGTTTTTACAACCAACTGATCTAGTCTGCATTGTGCTGATAAACCTTCAAGCAGTTTGTATATACAAAACGTAGTGAACACACCCTCTCTGTGTGCTTAAGGAAAAGCTGCCAGTCTTTCATCCTCAAATATTTAAGGAGTTTCCAGGAAGCCTCAAGGACCTGTTCAGCAGCATACTTCAGAGCCACTGCAGAACCTCCAGGCATCAGATCAGACTCTTACGTTACAAAGACTCACTAAATCCTGCGAGTAAGGTCTGAATAAGAGAAACGTTCAGAGGTCTTAGACACGCCCAAAACCTGAAACCAACCGAGATGTGACTGCAGTTCAGCCTCTCAGCTTTAGTTCAAGGAGTTTAACAAAACTATTCCATTAATTATCCTTTTTATGTAAAAGGCATGCAGCCTGAGAGGACTCATTAAGAGCTTTACATCTGGCATCTGATTGGCCACAGGCAGGGTTGTGTGATACTGACAAAAAATTGTATCTTGATATTTTCTGTAATTTTTTTTTGATAATGATAATAAACAATATTTTACATTATTTAAAAATGTGTTTGTAAAAGTCTCATATTTGACTAACAAACTAGTCAAATATGAGACTTTTAAGACTTAGAGGATATTAACAACATTATCCCGCTAGCATGGGAAGAACAATGTAAACTCCACAAAGAACGGCCCAGGAACCAAACCCAGATCATCTTGCTGTGAGTGAAGATGATCCTCCCCTAGGAATTCAATCTAAGGCTGTGGACTGTGATGCTGGGGCAGTGTGTTCACTCTGTTCCAGCTTTAGGTGTGTTGTTTACGCAGCTATGCTACCACACAGTACGGGCGTACCCAGCGCGCAGCAGCCTGTACTAAAGCACGAAGTAGCGAATGCGTGGAGTCGAGGCGTTTTCATTGTTGTCTTTTTACCCCAGTCATTAGCATACTCGTTAACATCCGCTCGCGCATCGTTAACACAGCAATTAAGATGTTATCGTAGACGATACATATCGCACACCCCGAGCCATAGGTCCATTTTACTTATAAGGTGGGTTCAGGTTCAAAAAGAGGTCAGAAAATACAGAATATCTCATTTTTATTGTTTCATCAGCCTATTGAAGATTTCAAATGACTTGTTAGGGACTACCTGCAGTACCTTTACAACTCCACTTTTATTATCTCCATGTTAAACATTAAAATATGAATAATTTAACTGCCCCTGCTTTTTATCACTGACAGCTGCAGGCTGGAAAACAAACTCCTGCCTTTGCACAGTACAGGTGAGCGACAGCGAGGAGGAAACACACAGACAACAGTTCTGCTTCAAATCTCTCCAAACTGATCATTTAACGTAAGCAAGGAGCTGAAGGTTGAATTCTGGGAACATAACCGGCCCTGTGAGGGTAAATATCCTTTCCGGATACACCATCACAGGCAGGAAAGCTGACGTATTATTTTAGCATTTGTGAAACCAAACACAGGATAAATGTTCTCTCACCTGCCAGGTAAACAGTGGAGCGTCTACACACCCCAGTTTTGTTTTTTTGCTTTGTTTAATCATTTCCGTGTTTAACACAGCAGCCTCACATCGAGAGCTTACCTGGTTGATGACGTACACCCCGTAGTCGAGCTGCTGCCTCTGCAGGATCGGGTGCAGGTAGTACAGCCAGTACTTGAGGTGTTCGTCTCGGTTGCGGAACGGGATGATGATGGCCACCTTCTGCAGCGCCTCGCAGTCTTTGGGTTTGAAGCGTCCGCCCTGCTGCAGGTTGGGGTTCTCTTTTTTTATCAGATCCAGGCTCATGGGGATGTTAAACTCCACCCGCAGGGGACCCACTGAGGACACAAACACCAACAAGGTTAAAGAGCTGGTACAACCATTTCAGGTGACCTCAGCAGAGAGCTCCGCCCACAGTCAAACACCTGAGCCGAGATTATTACAGAAAAGGAAAAAAAAAGAAAAAGCATGGTTCTTCTTCATCCCACTGAGGCACCTGTTTGTTAAATGAATAAACTGTTTAACTGACATGACTTCGATCATCCAATCTAATAAACAACATCAAATAACAACGAACTGTTTGGCCACATCCTCAACTCTGCTGCTCCACCCACAGATGCACCTTCCTTACAAACGTGAACAGCCTTTCTAAGAGTGTGGGATTTTTTTACCGAGAAGCATCGTTACAGCGACACTGTTACTCTTTGTGCTAGTTTATCTGCCACAGCCCTCATTGCTCTGTATAAGGAAACTTGTTTACCTCGAGGTGGACCACTGAGAAAGTTATTCTGAGAGAAGTCAGGATTTAAAATGAAAAAAATATATATAGGTAAAAAGAAATGGCCCTGAGGAGAGCTGGACTAAAATGTCTCTGAGGGAAACTGCTGTGATGAGTCTGCTCACATTATCGTCAGGAAAAGTTTAATGTGTTTGTGCACGTCTGCTCTGGTTTGCTCTGACTGAACCGATGTGAGCACAAACAGCGGGACAGGAAGCTGCTTCGTCCTGCAGAACATTTTCCAACCTTCTGCAGCTCTCAGTGTGTAATCAGAGAAATATGCTGCTGCAGAAAGAGGCTGGTTGGAGTCCAAACGGCTCATTAACACACACAGAGGTTCACTCTCTTCATCCAGAGAGCAGTTAGACACTGATCTCAGGTCAACAGCGTTCACACCGTCTGTATATTCACGTCATTTTTCTGTGCTGTGGTTTCAGGCACGTTCCTGTAACACTGACACCATGCCCGAGGCGCAGAGTGCTGCTCTCTCAGACGAATGCCGTGCTCCTCTCTGAGTCCAGAGTCCAACTGTGATTGGGCGAATTTGTCTCTGCGATGACGTGTCGAACAGAAACCAAACAGGACTCCCCAGCAGAGGAAACAGCAGCGCAGCTGGAACCGTTTTATCACATCCTTTGCTGTTTAGCCTTTAACTCGCAGTTTCAACACAGCTTCATGCTAACGTGTTCATCTTTAAGTCATTTCAAGCTGCCTCCCGTCGGTCACCCTTTGGGGTAAAGGTCTGAGGTCAGGCCTGCATGAGAATATTTGTTAAATATAACAGCCTCCAACCACCTTTCAGGACGTTAAATACATTTTAATATTTTTGTTTGTTTGTCCAAGGGGAGTTCATCTTGAGCGGAGTAAAAGATTTGGCAGTGGCTCAATTTTCATGTTTCCACCACAGTTTTTATTTACACGACACGGTGAAGAACAATCATAAATGTGTCGTAACTTTAAAAGACCTTTATTGGCAAATAAATCACATTTATAGTGTTGAGTCTGCATCATCTCCTTCTGCGATTCTCCACACATTCCTGCCTTATCTGTGCTCCGAGCTGATCCGTCTGTGGGCTCCTGCTCGTCCGTCTGCTTTTTAACGACTGACCACAGATTCTGGGATCGGGGACGTTTTCCTGCTCACGGGCCCAAAATTTTAATTTGATGATCTCTGAGCCACCGAGCGATCACCGCTCCATCACGCTGGATAACGTCACTGAAATGCTCCTGGATTGTCTTTGAGGACATTTTCAGTACGGCCCGTCCTTAAAAAGCAGATTCACGCTGATCGTTTTATCTGAGCTGGAAGATTTGGGCTGTTTTCAACCCTTCAGTGCTTGTTTGATTTGGGGGCTAAAGGAGCACCTGGATCTGGAAATATCTTATGGCATCGGCCTTAACGAGCAGATTTCAGCAGATTTTCCTTTAGTTTGAAAATTCAAACTGCGAGGAAAAAGCTACTCAGCAGTGAAGGCTCACTTCAGCCAGTTTGCCACAGATGAGACGAGTGGAAATAGTCACTGACCCAAATGGCCCAGCAGCTGGCCAATCAACTGGCCTGACATACTTTGTGCCGACCTCTGTAACCTCTAGGTGTTGTCGAGCCCTGAGGTGTCCAAAGGTGCGCTACTTGAGAAAATATTAGTTACTCGGCACCACAGTTGGAGTTGTTGGTCTCACGGAAACAAAGACGTGCTGTGCAGTGATGCCTTCACACACTCAAACTATCGATGACTTTGATTGCTCATTGATAACAGGATGATTAATAGTTTGTTCTAATAAATGTCAGTGATCATCTAAACAGAATTAATGTGACATCTGTGAGTGCAAAGCTAAACAGACTCACATATATGAACACCAGGGTTGTATGTTTGGTTTGCTGTGTGGAGGAAAAACCCCACAGACCCAAACTTTCAGAAGCTCTCTGGACTGCGATCATTTTCATGACTGAAACCAAGAACGCGAACAGGAAGTCGAGCTGGGTTCAGACTGGTTCACGCTCAGAAACCAAAGAGTGAGACGAAGCTGAGCATGCAGACCGAGCTGATCTGGAGGGTCTGAGGGGGTCAGAGGTCACAGCTGAGGAAACAGCGAGACCATCGGACTGATAACAAACAACCTGACCACAAAGTTACACAATCAGAGCCCGGACAAACACACAGAGAGAACGTTTATGAGCGAGTACACAGGATTTATACTAAAACTGTACCTGCACCATGAAATATTAAACAAGGTGTGCACCTGAAGACGGACACACCTGGATCGGCCTAATGCAACCACAAATGCAAAGAACCACGTGAGCCTTGATCCCCCCCCCGTAGATGGCAGTACTTGTTCTGCTCTCCTGTGAGTTAAAAGGTCTCTCTAACCAGAACCTGAAGCAGGCGGAGAACTGAGGCTGCAGCCCAACACGGAGGAGATGGTGTCTGTCTGTGGGAGAAGAGACTCACTGGACAGGCAGCTAATTATTGATGTGCTCTTGCAAATGAAACATGTGCACACTTCCTAAAGCGTGCACATGTCCATCTCACCACAAACGGAACACAAACCAGCTGGTCTGAATGTTCCTGATGAAGTGGACCTCTAAGCACGTCTGCTCTTATAAATCCCAACTTTTCCACGGGAAGTTTTTTTGTGTGTGTAAACAGCGGTTATAGACGAGGCCTCAGGTCTCAGAGTCCAGACCTCAGCTCAGATGTGAACAAACATCTGGTTTCCTCCACTCTGCCTCCTCTGAGACTCGTAAGCCTGCAAACTGTTGTTGCTGCTGTCGGCTGTTTCTCCCAAACAAACCACGGAGGGCGAGCAGCTTTAGCAGAAACCTGAGCTCAGACAGAAACCAAGGAGGAGGAGAAGGATGTACAGAAGCTCTGATTGGCTTGCATTATCTCACATCTGGAGAACATCCCAGCTCCTCTGACTGCATCCTCACACCAGGAGGAGGTGTGAGGAGAGAGGAAACACCTTGTTAGAGATCTTTAGATCACAGCTGGCTGACACTGAGCTTTAATGTGAGCCCAAACTACAAGGCTCAAAGTAACCGAACATCTGGCTGCAGCTGGGTGTCGCATCTCCTAAACACAGTTCTGGCTCTAACCTGCTCGAACTGATGTTAATTTATCTCTGAACTGCGGAGGATGGACTCGGGATGAACTCAGGAACAGCGTCCCCACAGACACAGCCCACTGTGCCGATCAAACCGAAGCCATCTGCAGCGTTACCGATTCGTGAAACTTAACGAGGAGGCAACTCATTGGGTCTGATGTATCCGTCCACCTCGTTAGTTAAAAACGTGACGACACAGTGGACAGTTATTCACAATTATCCTATTTTTAGTTACTTCAGTGTCACTGCATGTTCATGTGATGTCAGAAAACTTAGAAAGAAAGGGGGGGGGTTAACAAAGCTGCCAGCTCGGGTTAAGTTGGCATCACGTTCAACAACATGGTGGATAAAAGTAAATATTTGGCTAATTACAAAAGCTTTTGAGTGACACCGATGGGTGTGTGCATTATATATTATACATCTGCCTCCACATGATTTACAGCAACTTTTTCAATTCAGTTCCTTTATTTATAGAATAGATTAGAATGCCTTTATGGTCATTATACAGGATGTACAATGAGATCGGAGATGCGGGTGGTGCAGGTTCGAGTACCGGCCTGTTGCCCATTTGCCCGCGTGTCTTCCCCCGCATCTTCCCCCCCATTTCTTGTCTATCTACACTAAAAGAAAAAGCCGCTGTGGCCAAAAAACAGAAAACAAACAAACAAAAAACAAAAAAAACAACCAATAACATCTGTCTCATGAATGATATCAGGTCATTCTGAGTGAGAAACAGCGTTTCTGTCACAAGGTAGAAGCTGCACTCAGTTTTTGGCAAAGTGACTTTTATATATTTGTTTTTTACGAAGGTAAAAACTGTCACTGACATTAAAAATGTCTTTTTAAACAGAAATCACAACAAATATAACACAGATAAAAGTTATTCCTGCTTGCTGAACTCTTCTGACACGTCACTGACATTTTTTAATATTGGTTTTAGGAATACGACGACTTCCAAAGAGCTGAGAGGACTAATGAACATTTACCCTGATAATGAAATGGGCCCTGAAGCCACGGTGCTGTAGTTTGACACCAGAAAGATGCAGTACAAACTTCAAACTGGTGGGAAAGCTTTCATTTTATTCTTTAAAATCTACTGTGAATGTCATTCCTGCTGGCATCACTGCAAGTAGGTGCTCCCTAATGCCATAAAGTGGGAACAGGAAGTGATCTGTAGCTCGCCTGTGCAACAGGCAATAAACAGTTCAGGAATGTGACCTTAAGGCAGCAACATTCCTGAAGGAAACTCTCTGCCTGCAGCTTTAATTTATTTGTAATATCTTAGCAGTATGGGGCGGTTTGTTGGAGGGGAAGAGCACGTGAAGGCGTGTCTTCGGGTAGCTGTTGTCACGTCTCCACGGCAGAGAGGGATGAGCCGCAGGTAAACGTGAGCAGGAGAAACAGAGATTGTCAACTGAGGCTTCTTCAGAGTAACAACACACGAGTCTCGTCCTCGCCCTGCACGTTCTTGGTATTTAAGTAAAGACAACCGTGGTGAGACAATCACAGGGCGTGCTAACGAAGCAGCAGCCCTGGCCCTCAGACTGCAGCACATTTTCCTGAACATCCATCTCTGGACAGCTGTCTCCAGAGCACATCTGTGGGAATCTGTAGGCCATTTCATCTGAATTGTTCAGACAGCACCACTAAATTGTAAGATTTTTGATTAAAAACAGGAGTATTTTGTATTTACTTAATAAAAATGAAGAAAAATGTTCCGAATATGGTTTCTAAAACCAAAACCCCAACTCTGAAGTGGCCTCATTTCCTCTGGGTGATGTAATTTAAAGGACCAGTGCAGCATTTTGGAGCAGAGGTACAGTGACTACGTTTACTCCGGTGCTCGTGTCAGTGCTGGTGTCGGGTTCAATGAACCGGCGAAACCGTTACGTATGAGAACCCGCTCCCCTTTCTGTGCTGCAAACACGTTTTAGGGTCCAAACCAAACTACTGCAGCATCTGTGTGCAGCACAGAGGGAAACACAGACAGCGATTAGAGCAAGACGACAAGTACGCGCTTTGTGTCCTTTTATCTGTGATATGAACTGATACAAAGCAGCAAGTTCAGCCTTAGAGCCCAACCTGATTCACAGCCCTGAAAATCGCTTCGCTTTTCTCACACACCACGCAGTGAAATAGCGGTAGAAAACTTTACGTTGAGATATCAGAGCCACGTCCTTCTGCCGCTTTCGTCACACGTTATTGGTTCGAGTCCAGCTAGCTTGAGGTGCCGGAGTTAAACCCGTTTTTCGGCCGAGCACCGACCGCGTTCGCGGTGGAAGAAACGCTGAAAATACTGGCACCGGTGTTGTGCCAAAAAGTGATCGTCTGCCAAAAAGTGATTGCCAGAAAATGATTGCCCATATTTAAACTGTTGTAAATGACTTGCTGATCTATAATCTGTGAAAAATATGTCAAACATATCTCTCGTGAATGATATCAAGTCATTTTGAGTAACAAAGAACATTTCTGTCACAAGGTAGAAGCTGCAATCAGTTTTTGGCAGAGACTTTTATATATTCTTTATTTATCAGGGTAAAAACTGCGATTGGCCAGATTTTTAAAGAGATATGTGGTCAAGAGGGCAGCAGAAATCAGAACAAATATGACATTACACTCTATAAAGATATTTTCAGTGACCAAAGAGGACTGCATTTATTATACGTATGTGCAATAATGCAGAGTCATAAACATACTTGAATAACAGGTCATTTCTTCATTTTATATCTAAGCCCTTCATAAATCCTATTGACTACACTCTATTCACCAATATGAGCAAATACATTACACATAAAAGCACATAGAAACATCAAAAATCACTTTCTGGCAGACGATCACTTTTTGGCACAACACCGGCATCCGGTCGGTGGAAAAAGGGCGACGTGTTTCTTACCAGGTTCCCCGTGAAAGGAAAAGCATTTATGTAGCAAAAAAAACAAACAAATTTGAGGTTTATGAAATATTAAGTCCATGATTTTGAGAGCAAACGTGAGAAAATGACTCTGGATTAAAGGAAAACAACATAAAATTGAGGATTTGGAATTTATTTTAGTTTAAGCTTTTAAAAAAAGTGCTTGAACAGGTCATTCAGTCACTGAAAGCAACCCTGAGACTATTTTAGTGCTGTTTTTCCCATTGAAAAGTGGGGACACAAACCAGACAGTTTTCAACGTTTCTGGTACATTTTTACCCCAAAACGTTTAAACGTTAAACACTAAAAATTTGGATTTAGGAGGTTTGTGGAGTTTTTAAACGTCCAAACCTCCAAAACCGATTAAAGGTGTTTTCTGAGTTACGTTCTGGACCTGGCGCTCAGACTCCCTGGACCTCAGAACCGAGGGCTCTGAATAGACTTACCCAGCAGGGGAGACGTCTCGGGGCATTTCTCCAGCTTCTTCGCCGGCTCCTCCGGGGCTTTCGGTTCCTCCGGGGCTTTAGGTTTCTCTATCACAGGGTCGACTCCGGGGGTGTCCTCCGTGTTTCTAACCTCCGCGTTTCTAACCTGGGCTGGTTTCACGGCGTTGTGTTTGGACTGCTGGTTCTGAGCGAAGGCGACCCGGAAATCGAAGGAGCGGACATAGAAGACCACAGTGACGAAGATATGGAGGAAACACAGCAGCACCACCAGCTTACAGATCCGGTGGAGGAGGTTGAAGTTGACGGAGGGGTCTCCGGGCATCCTGGCTCACACAGTCCCAAAGGTGCTTCGTTAAAACCCGGCCGATGAAGCGGAAATAAAGTCTATTCCCCCCTGATCACTTAATGTTATCTGCGTTCACACTCCATTTTCCTGGAAGCTGGCAGGAAAGTTTCCAAGTTTTCCAGCGATATCTGGTTAAAATAAGACCGAAATCTCCCGGAGAGAAAGCGAAGAAGCGAGCTGTAAAGCTCTGGGCTCCGCCACCGTCAGATGTGGGCTAAATGAGTTAGCTTCCTCCGCCGTCCAGGTTTAAAGTAAATTCACAGCTAACCGTTACACGCACCTCGGAAACTCCGCCTAACGGCTCCTACGAAGTCCGCTAACGAGCGCTAAAAGTTCCGCGGGTCAGTCAGAACCAGAGCCGGGAACAGAAGACGGTGGTTCGGTCAGTGAGCTCCGAAGTTCCGGAGTGGTCAAACTTCGGTGCGGTGCGGAGGATCCCAGCCTGTCAAGGTGGCGAAACCACTCCGAACTCCTCCGGTTACACATTTTCAAAATAAAACACAAAACGCGCAAAACCACCGGGAGCGCAGTTTCACGACAGATGCTTACTGCACGATGTCATAAGTTACTTTCACTAATAAATCAAGAAGTTTCTGTTCACGCACCAGATGGATGTCAGCATAACCTATCCACTGATTTGTTTCTGCATTGACAAACCAATTTTTAAGTCGTTCAGTACCATTTAAACGACGCGTTTAGCAAATATACATGCATAAAACAAAGTGAATAATAACAATAATCACTGCGACTCTGAATTGGACAAGCGAAAGAAAGTAGATGGATGGGTGGATGGATGGACGGAATAATAATAATAGTAATGATTTTTTTTTTTTTAATTATTCGGTGATGACGTCACTTTTGAAACCAAGAATAAGGCTTTGTAGCCTATTTTTATTTTCATTAATTAACCTTTAGGGACTAAATATTAAGTTTCACCAGAAAGGAACGTCACCTTACGCTTAGCCAGAGATTTATTTTGAAAGCAAACACAACACAGTTTCCGCAATTTGTGGAAACACGAGGGAGGGACGTGGCTTCCGGGTGTTCACGAATCACTGATTAGACATATATATATATACGTAGACGCCACATTGAGCGGGGCGGCCCGCTGCTGTGACGCGTCAGCGCGTCCGCCATATTGGATGTGGCAGATCTGTAAACTAATCCAAGTGAATGGAGTGAACATACTGAACTTCTTTAAAGTCATTTAAGTTAGTGCGTTTCATTCACACATTCAAATTTGCACTAAAATATACTGGGAAACTAATAGGCACAAAAAATGACTTAACTTACTCTAATAACTAAAAATCTTAAATAATCAAAGTATGTTAGGGTGCAGCATCAAACCAGCGTCTGTATTTCTAATGTTTTTCTGAGTGTTTACAGCTGCCGATGTTTGTAACGCTCTTACTGTGATGATAAATGTCTACAATAACCAGATCCTGACATGTAGATATAACATCTGCAGGTTTATGATTTTTATTAATTTAAGTATTATTAATGACGATCTTTAAGGCAAAAAATGAAGAAAGTTTATAAATTAAACTAAAAAACTACAATAGAAACTGATCTGCTTCATTTTATTTTAACAGTAAAACTGTATAGTAAAATTATAGATCCATCTTTTATTGCATACAGTAACATTTTATGGTTAAAAAGGTAAAACAACAAAAAAGCGCTATATCCAATTTTTGTAAAGTGCTTCATAAATTAAATGTATTATTATTGTTATTACACAAAAACAAGGGGGCAAGAAGCACAAATGCAAAAATAGCCTCATGTGCAGGCAGCAGCAAACAGAAGGTCTGGATTTGACCGTAATCCGTCTGTATTTGTATCAGACTCGTTAGTTCGGCCCAATGTAGTTAAATAGATTGACGTCATTGTTTGGAGGTGCACCGCGGTATATGGCAGGCGGTTTTAACATAAAATCCGTTTGTCTGACTATCCGTAATTACATTTCAGATATCTAAAACTGCATTTTGACTATCCAGAATGGTAATTTAAGATATCTGCAATTACATTCTGACTAGTAAGAATAATAATTCAAGATATCTTCAATTACATTTTGACGAGTCAAAATTCCTTTCACGATATCTCAAATGACGTCACCGGATTCGTCATTTGACGGGTCACACATCCGTAATTACAATTTAAGATATCTCAAACATAATTATGACTAGTCAAAATTACGTTTTAGGTATCTGAATTTAACGATTGCGTGAAGGCCCCCTTGTGCTGTACTGAGCTGTCCAAACAATTGCCTGTGTAGAATTTCAGGTGGCTGCGATGGCGCTGGCCATTGTGGACAAAATTGTAATAAAATATAACAATACAGAAAGAGCTCCTCAGTATGGGATATGCGGAGAGCGCGAGAATCGTGTACTTAAAGACTACATAAGAAATCTGCACAGAATCTCTGATTTTATGGCCGTTTCAACAAACTGTCTTATAAACATTCCACCAAAATGCTCCGTGAGTCAATATATCTGTAATTCATTTGGAGATATCTTAAAAGGCATTTTGACTAGTCAAAATTACAGTTCTAGATATCTCTCATTTAGTTTTGTCGAGTCATTATTTGCTTTCAAGATATCTAGAATTTAATCTGCACTAGTTAAAATTATTTATCGCCTATCTAAAAATACATTTAAGATATCTTGAAGTATGGTGTCATTTAAGATATCTTTAATTAGAATTATGACTAGTCAGAATTTAATTGTAGATATATCTACAATTAAATTCTGAAACTCACATTTCAGATATATCTGAAATGTGAGTTTCAGATAGTCAGTAATTCATTGAAGATATCTTGATTTGAAGCCGCCATACAAATGAATGGTAAATCTGCCGTCATTTCGACTAGTCAGAATGTAATTAGAGATATCTCAAGTTACTAATACGTCTAGTCATAAATCAATTTCAGATATCTGGAATGTAAGTGAGGTGAATCGGATTTTATGTTAAAACGGCCGCAGGACTACAGAGCATCACTGCAGCGTCTCCAAATTCTCTTTTCAAAATGTTAAAATGGCCAAATACGATTGAAAACAATTCCTCAGTCTTACCTGGGAAAGGTGATCCCATGTGATCCGGTTTGACTGCAAAATGGTTCGAAAAACTGCACACAGCACCAGAGTGCAGCATCTCTGTCACGTTATTTTGCCACATCCAATATGGCGGCGGTGTTGATGTGCGAGCATGCATGGAAGATAAAATAAAATAAAATAACAAGAAATAAATAAACAACAACAAAAAAAAATAGCTACAAATTTAAATAAATAGTTAAATAAAAAAAAATTTAAAAACAAAGTAAAATAAACCAAAGTAATGCAAACAAGCCCAAAAATAACCAGAAAACTTAAATACATTTTTAAAATACTTCAACCAATTAAAAAAATAAACAAAACGCAAATAAAATAAAATGATTTAAAAGAAATTAAGAAAAAAAATCACCCAAGTAAATAATCTGAAAATCAACCAAAATAAAATAAAATGGTTATTTGTTGTGTGTTATTACAGTCTGAATGGCCTGACATTTTTAGGAATGTCTACAGCGTCTCCATGTGGTCAAAAGATTCAAATACAACAACAAAGTTTTCTCTGATATTATTGTATCCTTCCATTAATCAGTGAAACCACTTTTCCTTTTCACATTTAACATTTATGCTGGACCTGGGGTCAGTTTCTTCGTGTTTTCCTGGAGCCTTCAGCTGCACCTTCCTCAGCAGGTGGCCTTTGATTTGTGATCTGTGCAAACTGAAGGTCAACTGATGGGACAGATTTTTGAGCAATAAAAATTTGGGGGATTTAAAAAATGTGAAAGAGAATCAAAGAAGGCTGCTGGTTGTCTCTCACTGTGAGTAAAATATTTAATGTTAGGGAAGCACCAGGTGAAGGCGCAAAGGTACCAAATTCCCATTTCTTCTCCTCATTCTCCTCATTTCTTTTTCAGGTAAGATGGTGACTACTCAGATCAGACAAGGTAAGAGATAAACATCAGAGGAGGAGCTGCATGGATGAAGTCATCATTCACAATAACACAAAGCTGAAAATCAACCTTCAGGACAGGTGATCCACCCGTTCCACCATGAGGAGGAAGAAAAGAACTTTCTAGGATTTTTTTAGTAGTAGTAATGAGAACTTGTTCCTCTTTGTATTTTAACATCTTTTGATGGGAAGAAGAAACAAAATAGACTCAAAAATTATGGCAAATTTAAAACAAATACTTCTCTGCCTCTTCTGACTTCCTCATGCAGTCCCACAGTTCCTCTCTCAGCATCCCATCATCTGCTTTCTCTGGATCCAAACACCCAGTGAAGCTCCTTCTGACCTCCTCTGTCCTTCTCCATCAACTCTCAGAGCAAACATCTCATCTGTGGTGCTCTCTCTCAGCATGAAGCCATCCTGCTGCTCACTGATCCTCACCAATCTTCTTCCCATAGCTTCATGGTGTGGCTCATCAGCTTCATCCCTCTGTAGTTCCTACAGCTGCACATCACCCGTGTTCTTACAAACTGGCACCAGTACACCGCTCCTCCATTCCTCAGCATCCTCTCACTCTCCACGTGTTAAACAATCTGGTTCAGCTGCCCTCTCTCATCTCCATACCTCCACAGGTATGTCATCTGGACCAACTGTCTTTCTGCTCTTCCTCCTCTTCATAGCTGTCCTCACTTCCTCTTTACTAATCCTCTGCACTTCCTGTTTCACTAACTGTCCTCCCCTCTCGCTCTCATTTCTTCATTCATGAGCTCCACAAAGTTCTCCTTCCATCTTCTCAGCACTCTCTCTTCACTCATTAGTACATTTCCATCTCTCTGCTTCATCACTCCAACCTGCTGCACATCCTTTCCAGCTCGATCTCTGTTCAGCCAATCCATACAAATCCCTTTCTCCTTCCTTAGTGTCCAGCCTCACACACAACTCGCTATAAGCCTTTTCCTTTGCCGCCTCTCTTGTTGCTGTACGGCGGGCCTCCCAGTACTCGTATGTAGTTTTTTCATCTCCCAGAATATCCCACTTTTTTTTTTTTTTTTTTTTTTTTGCCAGCCTCTACCTTTGAATACTTTCCTGTACTTCCTCACTCCCCCACCAAGTTTCCTCTCTGCAGAGGATACTCAAGAAGGTGCTTTGAGTATCCTCTGCAGAGAGGATACTCAAAGCACCTTCTTGGCAGTGTCCTTCAGCACTACAGCAGTACTGTCCCAGTCACCTGGTAACTCTACCACCCAGAGTCTGTCTCAACTCCTCTCTGAACTTTTGTTCTTCAACTCTCAGCATTTAATCCTTGCCTCTGGCTCCATGCACGTCCTTTGATAACAATGTTTTGAGAACCTAATTTTATACTCAGATGTTCATTTTGTATTTAAAGCTGAAAGTCTCCACTTCACTCACATCTTCTTATTTAAAATTAATTGTTGTGGTGTCCACAAAACCTCTGTCTTTATCTGAATATTTATGGGCCTACATACAGTGGCTTGCAAAAGTATTCATACCCCTTGAACTTTTGCATATTTTGTCACATTACAACCACAAACATAAATATATTTCACTGGAATTTAATGTGAAAGACCAACACAAAGTGGTATACAATTGTGAAGTGGAAAGAAAATTATACATGATTCAAAACATTTTTTACAAATAAAAAACTGAAAAGTGTGGTGTGCAAAAGTATTATTAAGTAGTTATTTTATTTGTTTGTTTGTTTGTTTGTTTTGATTCTGACATTGAAGACAGTAGAATACTCTTTTTGTTTTGAATTTAACAAGAAAATTCTTCATATTAACGAAAAGCTATGTCCTCATTGTTCAATACGTGAGAAAAGTTGTGTCATTTTAATAAAAATGTAACACTAAATGGATGACTCAGATACAATAATCTAAATAAAACAAAGAAAGAATAAATAAACAAAGAATAATCCGGTTAATTTTAAAGGAATCACCGGGATTTCTGCACCTCCCCGAACACGGAGTCGGGGCGACGTGCTGACGTCACGGCCGTGCGTCCCTGTGGAGGAATGTGCGGAAAGTTGTGTCCACTTTCCTCCGTTCGCTGTTCGTCGAAGGGCGAAAAAAACTACGAAGCTGGAAGCAAAAGTCCTGGAAAAGTTGTGTAGAGTCCGGACGTGAGGAGCCGGTGAGTGTGAGGGCGGCGGGGCGGGAGGTGTCGGGCTGAAGGCGCCGCTGTACGGGGGTTTTACCGGAGCGGAGCGGCTGCAAAGTTGAAGTCAGTTTGGGGAAAATGGAGGCGGTGAGGTGGTGAAGAAGGCGCTGTCCGGGGCTGATCAGGACCATGGCTAACACTCCGACACATCGACCCACACTTTCCCCCCATTTCCCCGGCTGCCAGCTCCACATCCACCGCTGGAAAACAGCTGGAAAACGTCTTTTAACACTTTACTTCGAGTCCCAACCACCGCAGCAAAATGTCGCTGTTTGATTCGACTTGTGCGCTTCCGCAAACGAAGTTTGGTGAAACTCCGTGAGGATCTGAAATGGTGGCTGTAAATTACAGCGGCGGCTTTACAGCCACCATTTCTGTACACGAGTCAAACATAATCACTTGGATTCAAGTTTGAAGTTATTTAAGCACATAGCGCAGAAAAAAGAGCGATGAGTGAGATTTTTACAGAAAATAGTTCCTTTTGCTGTTTTTAATCCCCAGACATCCTCAGTAATCTGTGCAGATTATCGCACTTTTACTTTTTAATACTTAGCCTGATTAAAAGTTTCACTCTTTTTCGACTCCAACGTTATTTATTTTTGGCCCAAATCTGCTAAACAAATTTACTTTTACAGCCGATAATTCACGATTGACAGATTTATGAGATATTCGTGGTTTTATGTCGCCAATTTTAGTTTTTGTCACTTCTGTTTTCCCTTCTTAAATTCGGCTCTCTCCCCCCTGAATAACTGTGACTTTTAGTGGGTGAAACGTGGAGTTTGAGTCGCTCCTGGCGGCCCCACTCCCCGCGGGGAGCTCCCGTAAACTCGGCGTTTTTCGGAGGGACCTCGGCGCGGCTGTGGCGCTGTCGACTGAGCCGTGGTGCTGTTTTCAAAATGGCCGTCAGCGATGCAGTGAAAGTTTTGAGTCGTTACTCCGGGATGTTTGCGCCGTGAGGCACGAAAATCTGCCCGTTTAGGAAGGCGGTTTAATCCCCCGGGAGGGTCCTGCTTTACTTACAGCTGATAATATTTAAAGTTAGTGAATTAAAATGACTCAACTCCCGAGTCAGAAACTAAAATGACCAACGGATACTTTTTAAACGTGGCGTTATTTGTGTTTAACAAGCTATACTTTTGTCTTTGACTGTGACAAAGGTTGCAAAAATAAATAAAATATAATTAAGGTCATTTTTTTTATGGTTTTCCATCCTTTTTAATGTAAAAAGGAGTTAAAACACACATTTGTTTGCACAGTCCCCCCATCATTTATTTATTTTAGTAATGTTGGGGGAAAAAACGTATTTAAAACTGCAGGAATCAGTGATTTATGGGTGCAGGTCCCTTTGACCATGCATAGGAACTAATGAGAGTCTTTAAAATGAATTTTATTGCTGCTCATAATGTTGTTGTTTGCATCATTATTTACAGTTTCCAGAAACCATCAGTGTTCATTTTATTTGTACAACAGGTTTCATTCAATTCAGTTTTAATTATATAGCACCCAAGGCCATAGGAATGAGTTTACTATGGGGGGGGGCACATATCAGAAACCTGACAGATCCATAAATACTCGGAGCAAAGCATTAAAAAATGCTATACTGATCACGTATCTATCGTGATATATAATGTTATTGATTTATTGCCCAGCCCTAAGATCTATACCTTATATCTCATACTCTGTCAACTCTGTTTACAGCATCACCTGACCCTTACAGTAAAAGTTTTCCTTTATTTTAAGACCTCACCTCCAGCCCTGCACCTCCCTCTCCTTCTCCTCTCCTCTGTGCTGCATTGCTGCTCCTGAACCTAAAGGTGGCTCATTTTATACTAAACCAGAAAAAAATCCACTTATTGGTCACTATGAAGAAGCTGTTCACCAACTCGAGTGGAGTGCTGTACTGCACCTGGCAGCCTAAACATAACCTAACCCATACTCTTACAGTGGTGTGCAAAAGTTTGGGCACCCCTGAAAATGTTCATGATTTTCCTTTATAAATCATTGGTTGTTCAGATCAGCAATTTCAGTTAAATATATCTTATAGCAGACGAACACAGTGATATTTGAGAAGTGAAATGAAGTTTATAGGATTTACAGAAAGTGTGCAATAATTATTTTAACAGAATTAGGCAGTTTTTAAAGCTGACCTCACAGCCTGAAGCTCCACCTGGCTCTCCTCTCTCTGAACCCGTTCTTCTCAGGATCAAACTGTTTAGTTTTATATTTAAAAGCAATAAGAGGCTAGTACATATTTCACTAAACTAATTTAAGACCTTATCTGAGCTTCTTCAGCCTCTCCACCTTTCATTGCTTCAACTGAGTCATTACTCGGTGTACTACCATTCTCCTGATAAGATATTATTACACATATCTAATATACTGTCGTGTTGATAAATTATGATCAGGTGTTGCCTTTGTGACTGTTACTCACACTGATGTAACTCTTTTTAAACAAAGTGAGTCCTGCTGCTGTTTCAGCCTTTTTCATTGTGCTGACGTGAGATAACCAAATATGTTGGCTCGTTTAGCTGACTTCTAGACAAAGTTAGCAGTTAAATATTGGATGAGTGACCATCCCAGGATTAAGATGACTCAACCAAAAAGAGTTGGTTTGTATATATGAAAGTAAACCAACAACAAGACGTTACAAACAACTACGGCAACATCCCCACAGACCGTTTTACCTCATTCAGAGAGTTTCTGACTCCTGCCGCTGTCTCCGCCCTCAAACACACTGTTCAGAGGGGGTCGGGGGGGGTGACACAACGCTATGTTGCTCCTTCAAAATAAAAGCATGCAAGATAAAGATTTGAAAATCAAGTATTTTTCTCCTGCACAGTGTAATTTTTGGGTGGGAAAAATGCGCCTGTTTCCCCGGTTCCTACGCCTGTGATAGCACCAAATCACAACAAACAGTCGCCTCAAGGTGCTTTATGGGTAAAGACCCTACAATAATACAGAGAAAACGACCCCCTATGAGCAGCACTTGGTGACAGTGGGAAGGAAAAACTCCAGCAGAACCAGGCTCAGGGAGGGGCAGTCATCTGCTGAGAGGGGAGAGAGACAGAGATTAATAATAACTAATGATTAAATAAAGAGTGGAGAATAAACAGAGGGCATCATGGGAACCCCCAGCAGCCTAGGCCTATAGCAGCATATCTAAAGGGAGGGTTCAGGGTCACCTGATCCAGCCCTAACTATAAGCTTTGTGTAAACTCAGTGCACTTACCCAAAGAGAGGAGAAACAAACTGTGTAGGTCTACAGTGTCTTAAGGTCAGTTTTTGAATGTTGACACTGTTGTAACTGACCTCGGGTCAGCAGGCAGCTTGTTCCAAAGAACAGGACCACATTAACTGAAAGCACCCTCAGTGCTCTGGGATCTGATTCTGGGAACAGTTCACAGATCTGCACCCGATGACCTGAGAGGTCAGACTGGGTTACAGACACTGAGGGGCCAAACCATTGAGAGCTTTATGAACTCAGAAGGATTTTAAAGGTAATTCTGTGTTGAACTGGGAGCCAGTGAAGTGACTTCTATACTGGGGTAACATCCTACTGATGATCTGGATAATCCTGCCAACAGAGCGCTCCAGCACTCTAACCTGGTTGATACGAGTGCATGGACCGATTTGTGAGATACAAATTTTCTAGCTTTTGAAATAACTGTAAAGGTGTTTAAACCTATTCCAGCATTCCTTATCTAATCTTAAACGATCTTATCTTTCATTAAAAATGACTGAAACGTTCAGTACCTCCTTTTAGTTGTTGTTGTATTTTGTTTGTTTTCTCCTGCTTTCTTGCCTTAGCGGTGCAGGTGTGTCTTTTACAACATCGTCACCACCGCCTAAACTTCACCTGGGCCTAAACTTGCTTCCTTATATAGAGAAATGGGGGCGTGGCAGTATGTAGACCAACCCTATTGGTTCAGAATGATTCTGATTTACTAACATACACACAGTGGAAAGAGCAACACAGGCGTTTCACAAATCTGAGGGCAGTTTTTGTGTTTTCACTCAGATATTGGTGCATGACAGAAAGCTTTGCATTTATCTGCTTTTTGTGAACCTTTTAAAGTAGATTGCACTCAAATCCTACATGATAACACCTGATCTGTGGCCTGTCTTTGGGAAAGCATCACACTCAGTGTTATACATGAGCTAAAGGGTTAAAATAAGCAGAAAGTCCTCCTTGTCAGCTGAAACATTTTTCATGTTCTCGCCAATATTACGGTCTCATAATTTGAGGCTGTTTGGTCTTCACGGACAGTTTGAAAAACTGACAATCTGTAAATGAGAAGAGCTTCATTGTGTATTTGTCTGCATTAAAATGAAATGGTTGGGAGTTATTTAAAGTGTTACCCCTGTGTCATTGTCTCTGCAGCTTTCCATCGGTCGAGGTGAAGCGCTGAACTCCACATGGCCGCTCAGCCCGTGTTCTCACTCGACATGTTTCCCGTGGGCGTTCCTCTGATGGAGGATGGGCAGAATCTCAGCGACATGCCCAGGAACACGCTGCCCGCCCCTCAGCTGGTGATGCTGGCAAACGTGGCGGCGGTGACGGCCGCGGAGGGCGGCGGCGGCTGTGACAGTGAGAAGGAGATGATGGAGCTGAAGACGGTGGGAGGCAGCTACTCGGACAGCGAGGACGAGAGCGTGATCAGGTGAGGAAATAAGAAAGGGTTGGACCTCATGTGGAGTAAAGCATGATTTAACCCTCATATTTAGCTTCAAGCTTCAACCAAACTAGCATTCTAGATAAAGAGTCGACTAAATCGCTCCATAACTTGTTTAATATTCTTGGGAGCATCCAGTTGAATTGTTCTATACTTCCTGTGAAGTTGCAGAGGGTGCTGCATATGTAAGCCTGTGTTGTACAGCAAGTGCTCCCAGGTTAGAAGGCCAGTTAGGTGCCTCTTTTGCCATCATGAAGGATGAGTTATTGCTTTCGTAGGCAGTCGGTTTCCCTTTCCCCTTCATAGCCAGTTAGCACGGGTAGTGTAGCAGTTTGGTTTGATTTCAGCTGAGCCGTCCCAGTGCGTATCATGAAGAATCCCCTTGTTTATGCAGAGGATGCCTCCAGCATGATTAACAGCAGGAGAAACAGCAGGAATATCTTGAATATTTTGAAGTCATCAAAATGCTTTATTTTACTCACAGAAGTAAAAAAAGGCAGAATTTAATAATTTGTTGACATTTTTGGAGTGAAGTGGGGACACAAATGTTGCTGCTCCCTCGCCACAGTGGGTCGCCACAACCCACTGTGGGTCACCCCGCAGGTTTTATGCTGGATGCCCTTCCTGTGGTTCCAGCTGGAATTGAACCAGCGACCTTTCGCTTGCTAAGTGAATCTGTAAACCACTATACCATGAAACCACAAGAACTGGGGACACCACTGATGTCACTAATTTAAAGTCATTTTAGTTTAGTGGTGTGAAATTTCATGGAGGTTTGAAAGGCACGATAAAGCATGCTTTAGTTTTTGTGATTCAGATAAAGACACAGTAAAAACCTGCACGGTATTACCTGATACTAATATCCCTGTTACCTGTGTCATCTGGCCACTAACTCACCTGTGTGTGCGTGGTCAGGTACGGCTACGAGAACCAGAACCAGAGAGATGTCTGTATTGATAAGTATCCTGAGACTCTGGGCGCAGACATCTGCGCCGTGGTTGTTGGAAATGGCACGGAGGAGAACGAGGGTGAGGAAGACAAAGCCGAAGACTTGTCCTGCCAGCCTCAGCCCCACCCCTCCACCGGCACTAAAACTCCTCCCCGGAGCACCAAACGCAAAGAGGGCTTGCCTGCTGTGACGGAGGGCGCGAAGAAGAAGAAGCCGTTCCACTGCAAACCATGTCACTTCCAGGCGGAGAACGAGCAGGAGTTCGTGGATCATCTGAGCAGCCACAGCATCAGCAAGATGATGGTGGTGAACCGGGTGGAGGGGCGGAGCAAAACCAAAGCCAAGGAGGCAGAAACACCTGAGGCCCCGGCCAGTGGGGAGGCAGAGAGCGGAGGGGAGGTGGCGGCCTCTGCAGATGACATCAAAGGGTTGATCAGGTGTGAGCGCTGCGGCTACAACACCAACCGATACGACCACTACATCGCCCACCTGAAGCACCACAACAAAGAGGGTGAAGACCACAGGTAAGGGTCACACACACACACACACACACACACACACAGAGTACTGCTCCAAATGACAGATTGAGAATTTTACAGGAAAATCACCATCAGCGGTCTTTGTCTGAGTGATGAATGTGTGCTGCTGCTGTGTCCCTGCAGGGTGTTTAAGTGTACTCTGTGCCCATACACCACCGTCAGTCAGTACCACTGGAGGAAACACCTGAGGAATCACTTCCCCAGCAAACTGCACACCTGCAGCCAGTGCTCCTACTTCTCTGACCGCAAGAGCAACTACATCCAACACATTCGGACTCACACTGGTACGAAGATCCTCGGGTTTCCTGACTGTCCTTCAGACCGTTAAAATGTCCATATGGATGTAGTCCTGGGATCTCAGGGGTGTTTTCTGTCTTGTGCAGGTGTTCGTCCTTTCCAGTGCCCATACTGCGACTACTCAAGCTCACAGAAGACCCACCTGACCCGACACATGAGGACTCACTCAGGTAAAACATGTCTGAGGAGGCTAATAGATGAGTTACAGAGCAGAATAATGACGTGTTATATTAGACAGCACTGCTCAGTCTTCCTCTTAGTTTTTACTCTGGGTTTATGAGTCAATGCATGTTCCTGCTGCAGGAGGCAGAGACATATGCTAGAACGACCCCCTAACATCCCTCTCAGCCTTTCTGTTTTCACCATCTCATAAGTGACTTAAAATTTTGTGTTGATGGTTTGTTTTGTTTGCTTGGTGCTCGTTTGGAGTTTAGTCAGTCAGCGTCGTTGATTCAGAGTAGAAGGGGTTTCTCGTCCCCTGAAAGAAGTCCCACAGGCAGCACTTCCTGCAGTCTGAAGGTGTGGGCTGTCCTAAAGGGCCCGCCAGGGTCTGCAGCGGGAAAACGGCGGGAGTCCCAGGATGAGGGTCTAGTTTGGAACTTGGTGATTTGGTTTTGGGACTTTAGTGTTTTAATTTCTGATTTATTTAATTTCATTTTTTTAAAATCTTGAATCTGAACTTTCTTACCTTGCTCACAGTTGAATCTCCAGCACCTGTCAAAGTGTTCAGAGATAGTTGTGGTGCTCAGACTGCTGCACAGGATGGTGATATTAGTGGTATATGTTACAGCTGAGCAGAATTAATGTTACTGATGTTATTGCTGTGTTTCTGTTCCTCTGACTCACTGTGAACATTTCTGTTTGTGTTGCTTTCACTGAAGCTGTCGGACTAACATGGTAACAGCAGAACTACATGCCACCGCCTACTGTGTTGTGTTGTGTTGCTGTGTGAGGCATTCACACTGAGGAGCAGATCAGTCTGAAAACAGATCAGCAGGGTCAGAAAAACGTTCCCACACTTCAGTGGTTTCAGGTTTATCTGCTCTTCTGTGAACCGGGCCTCAAACTCCTGCATGAACACTCCTGTTTCAGATGTTTGGCTTCCATCAGGGTACATGAAAACAGCCCGAATGATTTGACACACATTTTATAACAAGGCACATTTCACAGGTTTGCTGACAATACATGGAATAAAAAAAGCAAAAACCACATCTTACGGAAATTTGATCGATCTCCACTTCAAGGTCTTCTCTTTGTGCACCTCTGGATCACTTCTCGCGCCGCTGCTATTTTTGGATTGCTCTCTGGAAATCCCGTTCTGGCTGCTTTTACTCGTTCCTCTGTAATGTCCCTGGATCACCTTCAGTGTGGTCCTAAGGATAAAGAATAAAGTCGTAGGGAACCAAATTTTGGGTTTTAAGTGAAGATTTTGTTGGTGTGGCCCCCAAAAAAACCCTCACCAGCAGGACGGCCTGAACGTCGGGTCAGTTTGAAATTGAAGTTGAATCTAGTTTGAGGTCCATGGTGAAACTGAGTGGTCAGAACGGTCCTTGCAGGGAGCAATAAAAAAGAAGCGG
The DNA here is from genome assembly GCF_007364275.1 of Archocentrus centrarchus. Lineage (NCBI taxonomy): Eukaryota > Metazoa > Chordata > Actinopteri > Cichliformes > Cichlidae > Archocentrus > Archocentrus centrarchus. Next base: position 1,426,122 of record NC_044355.1, on the reverse strand, counting down.
CCCGCAGGTCCACAGGGAGACTACCATGAAGTAGAGATCGGTCTGATTTATGCATGGTATGTTTATTATACTTTATGGATAAGAAAGGGACACCAGTGTTGTGAATGCAGATGAACAGCAGTTATAGTCAGACATCAGGAATCAGCCTGCTGACATGTGTAGATCCTCACCTGCTGCATGAACCTTTGCTTTGTCATACCTTTTTCACTGCAGGACTGTAACACTTTCTCGCTTTCCTGTGTGCAGGTGAGCGTCCTTTCAAGTGCGAGAGTTGTACCTACCTGGCGGCCAACCAGCACGAGGTGACCCGACACGCCAGGCAGGTCCACAATGGCCCCAAACCTCTTTCCTGCCCCTACTGCGAGTACAAGACTGCAGATCGCAGCAACTACAAGAAGCACGTTGAGCTCCACCTCAACCCTCGTCAGTTCCTGTGCCCCCTCTGCAAGTATGCTGCCTCCAAGAAATGCAACCTGCAGTATCACATCAAGTCTAGGCACTCTGGCTGCAACGTCGCCCTGGACGTTTCCAAAGTCAAGCTGCGAGTCAAGAAACCAGGTCCAGAGAGTGCAGAAGAAAAGTCTGACTCCGGAACAAATAATTTTGAAAATTCATCCGGCATTGAGGAAGACTTGGACATGGACAAGGGTGACGAAGAGTCGAGTCCCATCAATCTGTCAATCAGAAAGAGCAGTCGGCCCAGCATTGGCCAGCCGGTACAGACTGAAACACCTGACAAGGTTCAGAAGAAGTCCACCGTCACCTCTGAGAAACTACCAAAGGCGAAGGACAAAGTGGAACCAGAGAAAAAGGCCACAAGACAGAAGAAGGCTGAGAAGCTCACTGAGAGTCCTGTAGAGAACGCATCTGTTAAAGAAATCCAGACGGGGACAGCGAGTGTAGAGAACAAGGTGAAGAGACGAGTCAAGAAGCTTCCAGCAGAGAAAGTAGCAGTCCAGGACCAAGCAGAAGCACCCATACCCCAGAAAGACCCACCAGAGATGGAGAAATCTGACCAACACAGACCAGAGGAAGCAAGATCAGCCAGGCAGAAGTCAGACAAGGAGGAACAAAAGGTGATGCCTGAGAAAGAGAGAGAAAATAAGAAGAAGGACAACAAAAATGGCAACAAGGCCAGAAGGTCTGGCTCAAAGAAGTCTGAGAAGACAGCAGAACATGTCAGAGAAGCTCCACAGAAACCCAAGCCTACAGAGAAAGCTCAGAAGGAAAAGGTGGTCAAGGAAAAGGCCTTAAAGAGGAAAGCGGGGGAGGCTTTAGACCTTTCCAGCAAGCCCTGTACTCCATCCAAGAAGAGGAGATTGAAAGCCTCAGCTGTGGAGGAGCTTCAGTGTAAACCTGCCTCAGAAGACACCAGAAAGGTAACAGAGTCCAGTCTGACAGCACACAAGTCCAACAGGGCAACACCTGCAAAGCAGAAGAAGACCAGGAGCTCCAACAAGAAAGCCACCATCCCTCAGCCTGCTGCAGATCCAGCAGAGGATGGACCATCCTCAATCATCAGTCCGTCCTCAGAGGCTCCTGAAGTTTCTTCTCATCTGGACAACTTGAAGGAAGCCACTCACAGCAACCTGACAGAGCACAGCCCTGCAAAGACAAACACCTCTGCAAGTACACCTGCTCCACCAGAGCCAGAAAAGAGTCTGAACAAACCCTCAGAGGAGACAGATGTTTCACCTGGCTGCAGCTCCAGTGAGGCCACGCCTTCTCCTGCTGAAGACCGGCCTGCGCCAACATTCCTAAAACCGAAGTCACCGCCTTCTCTGGTGCTCCCAGGGCAGCGAAGCAAACCTGCCGACCCCGAGGACGACGAGGGCATTCACAGCAGCCACGAGGGGGGAAGTGACATCAGCGACAGCGCCTCTGAAGGCAGCGACGACTCTGGCCTCAATGGTAACGGCGCCGGGTTGACTAAGATGGCTAATGACCCGGAGACACCCACCGATGAGATCCCGACACCGACGGAGCTCAAGAGTCACACGTGCATCTTCTGCGACCGCACGTTCCCCCTGGAGGTGGAGTACCGGCGCCACCTGAACCGCCACCTGGTCAATGTCTACTACATGGACAGCAGTGCCACAGCCCAGAAATGAGCAGCTGTGTCCAGCACATTGTGCGTCGTTGTCACCCGTCTCTGCTTATAAGTACAAACACTCCAGCTGCATGAAATAAGACTTCACGAACACATCAGCACAACAAAGGTCTCAGCATTCGGGGTCCGAGCATCGACTCTTCGCCTCACTGAGGGTGAATCCATCAACAGCCGCTGATTCTGTATCACCAGATTTGGTCTTGCTTGTGCTCAGTTTCCAAAGCTTTGATTGGCTGATCTGAAAGCCTCCCAGGACTGTGACCGATGTGGACTCCTGGAAGAGGCCTCGGGGGCCTGAGTTCAGGTGCTCGGACCCTGTTGTGCTTCAGCCTGTCTGTAGGGTCAGTTTGTGTAAATGCGCTCTTCTCTCTTCAGATCGTGCAACCTGAACTCTGCTGTAGGAGATGCAACGAATTTTAACATATCAATTTTCGTGACCACCACAGAACATCTGGAGACCTCACTTGTTTCCCATTTTGAAGTCCATCAGTTTCCTAAAGTCTCCATGTAAAAAAAAAAAAAAATTTTTCTATTGTAAAGTGGATTTTTTTCCCCATTTTTTAAAAACATTTAGTGCCTTTGACAATCAGCTGTTGAAATGATGCTTTGATGTTTTTATATTTGTCGTCTGAAGGTTAAAAGTGTTTCTGTGCGTTCAGACCAAACATGAAGCAAAGTCTCTGCAGTGACCGTCTGCTGGAAGATCTCAGCTGATTTATGTAGAAGACGGCTTGAAGCAGATCTGTTCACCTCCATCTTTGCTGCACTTAATCTTCACTTCGCGTTTGGTCTAAACGCTGTTTCACTGTGGAGCTTTTGGGCCACTTTATGGAAAAAAAATGAAACAATATTTTGTGTTTCCAAAAACAAAAAAATGAAGCTGAAGCATTGAGCAGGCTTCAGTCCACACAGTATACCTACTAAAGCCATTGGTGCCATCCAGCTTCAGTTTATCCTGAGAGCCCATTTGCCACAAAAGGTTAGCACCTGAGCGCCACACCTTCAGGATCAAACACCGATGAAGTGTCTTCCTGTTTCCTGTGGTGCCCCCTCAGTGTTTCAGGCAGATGGAACCACTGATATCTGTGCATTAGCAGCTAATGCGGCTAATGCTCCTCCTCCACATGAATTTTTTTCCTTGATGTGGCCCTGATACCACTGTGTGCCATTTTTGTCTTGTGTTTTGGAAAATGGTCAAACAGAACAGTGCTGCAGATGTTTGCAGATGTTTTAGAGGAAAGCTGCTTCTTTGAGATGTGATTGGTTAAAGGCGTGGTCATTACCCCGGCTGTTGTAAAACATTCAATTCCATTAATGGTTAATAGTTTCAGTGCAATATTCCTGTCAGTGGAAACGCCAAAGTGTTTTCTTTCCAACTGCACGGATCTCCACCTGAGGACCATCATCATCATCATCAGCGGCTCATTTTTATCAGATAAAATCAGCATCGAGTTGCTGTCATTGAAGGTTTCTCTAAGCAGCAGCTTGTGTAGTTTGTGTTGCTGCAACGTAACGATGAGGCTGGTGTTATTTTATCTTTTCTGTAATCAGAGGTTTTCAGTCCCCCTCATCGAGGGACAAATCTGCCCAAACGTAACGTTCTTACCTTTTCACTAAGCCGAACTGCGCTGTGACAGCGGAAAATCGTTTTCTTTAAAAAAGGAAATTAAAATGATCGGACTGCTTACAGACGGCTGCCTGTTGACACTACGTTTACTTCAGCCCAAAAATCCGTCCAGCAGATCCTGAAGAAGCTGCTCCTGCTCGCTCGCTCAGGAATCAGAAGGTTTTCTCACCTCTGCAGACTTCATATTTCACTTTATGTTTTGAAGCATCAACTTCAGCATTTTGGCCACCACCACGTTGGTCTTTAGAAGCCAGGTGAAGGTGGGGGTTTCAGCCGATCTGCCGTTTTCAGCACTTCGTTTTTCCGGCCCTGAAGCTCGCCGGTTTCTGCTTCACGCTCGCAGGTGTGCAGCTAAATATGAGCGTAACTGATGACACAGAGCAGATAAAATAACACCACCTTTATGGTTGTAGAAGTTTTGCAGTCTAACAGGATGAAATGTGTTTTTTCTGTCAGGTTTAGATCAAATAGAAATGTTTGATGTTACTGTGTGCAGGTAGAGGGCGCTCTTCAGCTAAAAACTAACCGATTTAAATAAGCTTTAATCTGTAACGTACTTTCTTCTGCTTTTTTGTAAATAAAGGTTTCCAAACACTATCAGCTGCTTCCGTGTCTGTCGGCCCGTTTTTAATAAAGACACGTTCAAAAAAGCTGGAGTTTGATTTTAATTATTGAATCTATTCAAAGTCTTGATGAGAAACATTAATCAAAACATCTCATTTAACATCAAAGAGAAGTAAAATAATCTTAAACGTAAAATAAACTAACCAGAGGAGCCTGGGCTAAAGAGGCCGGGACGATCCCCGTGGGACACGAACACGGGCTCCCTTCCTGTCCAGGAGGTCAACACCTCATTAACCACGTCTACAGGAAGAAGATGTCACAGATCCAGAGGGTTCAGCACAAGGTGCTGCAGAACACCGAGAGCCACCTGCAGCTGAATTATGGAGGACAGAAAGGATGGAGAAGGCTTGGAATGGCTCAGGAGCCGAAGCTCAGACCGGAAGTCTGAGGTCAGAGGTCAGTCTGCGAAGGATTTTCCATAAAGGCTTACAAAAAAAATAGGTATTTTTAACTGATTACATATGAAAATAAGCGACTGTGGATACAAATGTTTGTAATTCCTCCACAAGTAATTAATTATTTTCAAATTAAAGCTTGAGAGTGTGGGCTTTAATTTTATTTTGATAGTTTTGCTTCATATTATTGTGGCGGTGTACAGAGTCTAAAACGATGAAGACCGTCAGTGTCAGAACATTTAAGGATGTAAGAATCAGTGTTTGATGGCTGGAGTCAGATCCAGCTGCATAAACATCTATGATAACAGCTGGAACAGTAGATGCATATTTATATAACCAACACATCCTCCACCAAGGCTGAAGTGATCCAGTTTTTTTTTTTTTTTTAGAGGTGGGGCTACAACCACCTGCTGAGTCAGGATGGATAGACAGCAGCTCCTCCTTCACCTCCTCTAGTCGTAGCTCACTTTTTCTTCTTCTTCTTCTTCACCTGCAGCCTTTCGGCGCCTGCGGCCAACAGTCCGCTGTCCAGCAGCCCCGCGGCTTTCATCGGTTTGTAGGCGGCGGATTTCCGGATACGTTCACTTTTCAGAGAGACGATGTGAGGAAGCAGCGGCGGCGTCCTCAAACCGAAGCCTGCAGCCTGCGGGCCGTGAACTCTCAACAGCAGCTGATCCCCTTCCACCGCCGTCACAGCCACCCAGCCTGCAGAGGGAGAGACAGACAGGTGAGGCAGGTAAGACACCGACGGTGCCGCAGGTGTTGCTCCTCGTTTTACCTGCAGATGACAGTTTGATGTCAGCAGCAGCCTCCAGGTAACCTCGACCCTGTAGCCTGAACTCCTGAGGGACCAACGCGGGAAACTCCTTCATACGCTCCGAGCCTCCGACAGGCACCTGAACACAGCACGCACAGTGGTATTAATAATCACAGGCACCTGAATGCAGCACTGTGCAGGGGTCACGTGACTCACCCCCAGCAGCACGTGTCCAGCGTGTTTTTCATAGATGCCATCAGCTTTTTCCAGGCTGGTGATGTGAACCGGTACTCGGCCAGAGGCCACGACGGAAAACCAGCAGGACTTCTCTCCCTGCGGAGGACAGCGCCGATCAGCAGCTGATCGATCAATCACTCACCAATCCCTCAGAATTACTTTCCAATTGTGCAGCAGCTGCTTTCAAGTGGCAGAGGTGCCTTTTTTGACCCCAGACTTACGTCCGTCTGCCACTGCGACATTTTTAATGTTTCCTACCATGTTTTTGTCCATCCTTTCAATAACAGTTGTTTAAGGAATCGGATCATCGGATCATCAGTGCGGTCGGGATAATGGAAAGTTGGAAGTATGTGTATGTTTTTACTGCTGAAGAGGCCTGAGGCAGCACAGATATGAGAAACACAAATAAAGTCTCCATCCATCCACTTATCCTTTTCAGGGTCACAGGGGAGGGGGGGGGGGGGGGGGGGGGGGGGGGGGGGGGCAATTTAGAGTGACCAGTTAACCTAACCCCACTAACTGCATGTCTTTGGACTGTGGGAGGAAACCCACGCAGACACGGGGAGAACATGCAAACTCCACACAGAGAGGCCCGGGCCGAGGTGGAATCGAACCCAGGACAAATAAAGTCTCCCTGTATAAAATATAAAAGAGCTCATTTGGTTATTTTAGTCTTAATGTGGCTGCTTAAGGCTGAAATTATATTAAGGGTTAATACAGGTTATAAAGGTGCCACTCTGGAGTAAAGTCCAGCTGTGGTCAGCAGTTTAAATCCACTCATCAGGGTCGTTCTCTGGACTCTTCTTCCAGGGTGGAGTCACTGTACAGAACATGTTTGATTACTTTAAAAAAATAAGAACTGGGTTTGAATTTACTCTGATCCACACACGGTCAAATACGTACACACACCCCCACTAACATTTGATTAAAGGTGGTATCCTGATACTCACGCTGGTGATGAGCGGATGGAAACTTCAGACCACAGCTGGACTTTGTAATAAATAAATAAATGGCTCAAGAACATGTTCAGTGTCCTCTCCAGTGAGCTCATCTCACGGTCGGACTCCGTACTCTTAAAGTTGTCCTGTGGCCACCTGAGTGACCTTCCAGCCCAAAGCAGCTACCCAGGACCACCGTCACCAGCTGCCCCCCAACTCTGTTTGACCGACTGCAGGATGAGAAACTCTCACTGGTCCCGTTCCTCCTTCATCCGGCTCCTACTGGAGATCTCTTCCTGTTAAAAGGGAGTTCTTCCTCCCCGCTGCTGCCAAGAGCGTGCTTGATCCTTGAAGTTCTTTCTCACTCACCACATAATGTAAAGCACCTTGAGGCAACTGATGGCATCTGAACTTTACAACCACTCTACCTATGAATAGGTAGCAGGTATCTGCAGCTTCTTCGTGTTCTGACCTGCAGGAAGTCGATCCTGGCCACAGCTCCCACAAACAGACTCATGCCGGGCTTCAGAACAAAGGTCCGCGGGACGATGGCCTGAGTGGGAACTACCAACCTCACTTCCTGTTCATTCAGCAGGTTCAGGATCTGCATGAGAAACAACGAGAGAGATTCAATAACGTCCAGTATTGACAGCACTTTATTCGGTGCAGCACTGCCCCCTGCTGTACGGAGGCCACCAGCTACCATTTACTTCCATGTGACGTCAGAGCTTCTGCTGCTGGTTTGTAGTTAAAAGTATGAGCGTGACTCCTCCAGAGACATTTGCTTAGAGCAGAGATCCTCACATCCGGGCCTCGAGGGCCGGTGCAGGTTTTAGATGTGTCTCTGCTTCAACACACCTGAGTCAAATATAGAAGTCATTAGCAGGACTCTGGAGAACTTGACTGCATACTGAGGAGGTCATTCAGCCATTTGATTCAGGTGTGTTGGATCAGGGACACATCTAAAACCTGCAGGACACCGGCCCTCGAGGCCTGGAGTTGAGGATCCCTGGCTTAGAGAATGAGGTCAGGTGTGTTCAGACACCACCTGTTTCTGTTTGTTGAGATGAGGGGTAGCCAATCAGAAGAAAGTGTTTTTAAATTGGGAGGAGCCAAGAGGTGAGGACAAACTGGGGGGGCTGCATGCAAGATAAAAATTGAAATCATTTGAACTGAATTATGCAAAGCTTCTCTAACAGTGCAAGAAAAGGAAAGGTCGACATTAAGCACTTTTGTATCAGTTTGGTTTTGTGTGTGTGTGCGTGCATGCACGTGTGCACGTGTGCGTGTGTGCATGCGTGCGAGTGTGCACGTGTGCGAGCTGCTGTAAGAAGATCAAAGGGAAACCTCACATCGAGCTCCTTCATGATTCCCGGCGTGTCGTACAGCCAGTGGGCGTCTTTCAGCTCGTTGTGGCTCAGCTCCTCGGCTGAGCTGGTGGCAGCTGGAAGGCGAGGTCACACGGAGGTCAAAGGTCAGAATCGTCAGCGCATTCAAATTATACAAGACTTAAAGTTTTGCTGTAATTCCTGAGCTCCACAGCTGGAGGTTCAGCTGAGAGAGAAGATCGCTCAGTAAAGCGTACTACAGCAAAATAAGCACTAATTAAGCTTAAATAATCAATTAACCCTTTTTTGTTATCATAAAGTATTTCTGACAGATTCCTCTCTGCATCAGTTTACTCACCTGTCGCTGTCATCTCTCCGTCTTCGTCTTCTCCAAACGCCAAACTATCAGGATCAAACTGGATCTCATTCGGTCTGGATTCTTTAGCCCGGAACGTTCTGCCAACACGACCTGAACAGATAAACAGGTCATCAGACAGGAAGTGATGCACCCGTCCCTCTTGCCTCCCCCCTCATCCTCCCTGCCCTCCTATGTCTTACCCACTAAGTACCCCTGCCTGCTGAAGTGCTGCAGCCTTTTGAGCTCGTCCGGCGACAGCTCGCTCTCCGTCTGCTGCGACGCCTCCATCAGTCGCTCCTGACGCCTGAACATCCTGTACGGAGTCGGGTTTATGATGGGGAACTTCAGCAGGTTCAGAGTCGTCCCTGAACGCACCACAGCAGTAAGAAACAGTCACAACAAAGGTGTAACCCAGAGACAAGAATATGAGTAAGAACTAAATGGAGTGTGGTGCTGACCGGGCCACGGTGAGATGGTGGCCTTGTGGATGACGTCGGAGGCTCTGGATTTGCAGTAGTCGGACTCCAGCAGCATGTTGAAGAGCGTCGACTTCCCGGCGTTGGCGCTGCCCACCAGGTACACGTCACCTTTATACTTCCAGGACCGCTGCAGGCTGGAGATCAGCTCCTCTATGCCGTACCCAGTCTTAGCACTGATCAGGTGGACGTCGGTCACCTGAGCGCCGAGGCCGGCGTCCTTGCAGTACTGAGAGACCTGCCGCTTGATTCGCTGCAGGTAGTTCGGCGAGTCTCTGGGCAGCAGGTCGATCTTGTTGCCCAGGACGACGATGTGCTTGTTGCTCCCCACTAGCTCGGGCAGGTCGGGGACGATGGAGTCCGGCAGGTCCAGCAGGTCGATGATGAGCAGCACCAGAGCCTTGTGGGGTCGGATTTGGTGCACCACGTCCCGGTACTGGTCTTTGGACAGCTGCAGGTTCAGGGCCTTGTGGTGGTGGGTGAGGAGGTGGCAGCGCTGGCAGGTGGCGCCGCTCAGGCGCCCTTCCTGCACCAGCACCTTGTACTTCTCGCTGGGCAGGTACCCGGGGACAGCCGTGGCGGAGCAGTGCAGCACGGCGCCGCAGCCCGAGCAGCACGTGTCGCTGACCGGCTCGTCCACGTCGGGGGTGCCGAAGATCTTGTGTTCACCTTTCCCTGCTGCCTTCTTCTTTTTCTTCTTTGCAGCCATGATGCTCTCATCCAACGGGAAGTCCACATCATGGAACTGGATCTGGGAGTCTGGCTGTACCTCCGATTCCTTCAGGACACCACTCCTCAACACCTGCAGCTGACGCTCCAGAGACCTCAGGTGTTTCTGAGGGCACACCTGAGCATCAGTCAAAGACCCATGAGAAGTAGGAGAGGAGGAGGAGGAGATGGTGCTCAGCTGATGGAGGAGTTCTTTCTCCTTCTGACTGGAGTCCTCATCTGGATCTAAACCAGGAGAGAAGAAGACGGGCCCGTGACACCTGTGCAGCACCTGTGCTGCTCCTCTCTGTTCTAGCCCACCTTTATCTGAAAAACTGACCCTGATTTTAAAAATATACATTTCTAAACGACCTTTTTATTAACTTTTTTTCTTAGACATCATTTATTTCAAAAATAAAAGTGAGGCTTCTGAATATCACTCTGACTTCTGTGCACATCACCCTCATTTTACCCCCTCTGAACTAATGAATGCAACTTGTGAGGTTTTAATGTGATATTTCCTGATCATACAGTGATTACATATCTCAGAGTTTGTTTTCTCCAGTTAAACACCGAGAACATGAAGGAAATGACTGCTGATCATTTTCTGGAGGCTGTTTTGTTGTAAATGGCACAGTGACTGGATTCAAACAGAGTTTATACAGAAGCTGCATCAGTTAGATGTGGACTCTGCTTTTCTAGCATTCATTTTTGTGCAGACTATTTCTGGTAGTTTTCTTTGTGCTTATTAAAAGCAAACGCTGAAGCTTTCAGTGTTCACTTCTTACTGCACACCTAACCTGCTCCAGAGCGGTTTATGGTACAAAACCACCACTTACGACCAACCAGGCCTCTGAAAAACAGCAGCCTGGAAGATCCTCAGTGTGCCGACAGTCGGAGGGTTTAAAGCTTTTAAAGTGTCCAAAGTCTTAGAAATATTCTTAGGATCAACATTATTCCTGCTTTCTTTACTGTTCATGGCAATTTTCTAAACACTTACACTACATGATACTGTCCAAAGTATTCGCTCATCTGCCTTCACACACATGAACCTGAGTAACATCCATTCTTAACCCAGAGGCTTTAATATGATGTGGGCCCACCCTTTGCAGCTGTAACAGCTTCAGCTCTTCTGGGAAGGCTTTCCACAGGTTTAGGAGTGTTTATGGGAATTTCTGACCATTCTTCCAGAAGCACATGTGTGAGGTCAGATGTTGGAGAAAAGGCCTGGCTCACAGTCTCCGCTCTAATCCACCCCAAAGGTGTTCTATCAGGCTGAGGCCAGTCAAGCTCGGGCCTCTGAAGCAGCTTAACGTTCAAAAGAAATCAGTGTTTAACAACCTGCTGCGCTCACTGTGGCACCTGTACCTGTACGCTCACCTGTACAGTCCACGAACACGAACTGCTCCTCCAGGTTCGGGTCTACGGTGTACGTCCGCACCCCGGCCCGGTTCAGATCGCGACCTCCCGCGGCCTCTGAGCCCCTCTGCGGCCCCGCTCCTGCGGCGGAGGAACACACGTTCCTCCACAGCTGGCGGCGGACGCACACCTGCAGCACCTTCAGCATCCTGACGGCCGCACGCGGAGGTCTGACCTGCACGAGAGATCACACGCCTCTCCGCGTCAACTTCCTCGGTGGATATGACGCAAAACTCGTCGATTGTTTACGTTCCGGTTTAACAAACATGAATTAAATGATATTTAATTTAATATAAAAAAATAGTAAACACGGTACAGTGTGCATGAGATAATGATAATAAAACAGATGATAAATCATCGATCAGCAAAACATTTTGAACGGCATGACGTCACAACGTCACAAGAGGACCAGAGGGCTCACTCCGCTGTGAATTTAGGAGCAAAAATTTTTTCCAAAAACAAACCTGGAGATGAAAAAAACACATTATTTATTTATGTATTCATGGAGCAGAGACACGGTAGTTACACAGCATCTCATCTGCGTCTGTAGCCCCAGGGTAGAGGCCCTTAAACGGACTCCATCAGCAGCTACCTTCGCCTTCAGTCACAGAGGCCACGCCCACAGTTTTTTTTCTCCGTGGAGTGAGACCTCGTGATCGTAGAGGATCTGCGCCCCCTGCAGACCTCCTCCTCTCCGAGCTTCTTCTTGCAGTCCGACTTGTTTCTGTCACCATGTTGAAGTTGAGCTGCTCACTGAGGTCCGCCGCGGGCCTCCTCAGACCCACTGCTGCTGCCGCCGCCGCACAGGTGAGTCCACCTGCAACCAAGCAGGCCAGAACCTGACGAGGAGCAGATCACTGCGCCGGATCTGCAGCGTGACCCTGAAAGTGCACGCAGGTCCACCCAGCACTTGAACTTCAACCTGTACACGCGCGGATTCCTGCTCTAAAGTTCATGTTTGTGAGTTCCGTGTTTGAGCTGAGAGCTCTGATGTGGGTCAAAGGTCACAGGTGTAAACCTGAGCAACAGCAGAGAAACACGCACAGTGTGTTCACATGGATACACACACAGAAGGACACACAGAGACAAACAGCCTGCTCTGTGGTCCACAGTCACGTATCCCTCAGCTGCGGTGTGTGACTGAGTCCAGCAGGTGGCAGCAGATTGCACTCTTTCCTGATACTCATCAACAGATCAGATCAGTTATCAAACAGGACTGAAATATTTAGAATCTGTAAAAGCTGAGACATTTCTAATAACATGTTTACTTTTATTGATAAAACTTTATTCATTAAAGACTTGGAAAGCTGCCCTGCACGTTTTCAGGCACCTGATTCATTTCATCCAGGACTGATGGAGTTTCAGGCCCCGCTCATTGTTGCAGACTTTGGCGCAATTATCTGAGGTCATCATGGTGAGGTCTGTCCTGGTGGGGTGCTCATCCTTCCCCGTCCCTCAAACACCCCTGGGAGTATGTGTCCGTGGGTTGGTCTGTAGCTTAAGTGGGGTCTTCCTCATGGAAGATGCAGGTTGGGCTGCCAACCCTTCCTGCAACCCGGCCACAGGTGATCAAGCCCAGACCTGTGTCCAGCTGGCCCATAACATCACTTCCACCATGTCTGACAGATGATGCTGCTGTGCTCTGGATCACGAGCTGTTTCTCCTCTTCTCCATACTTTCCTCATCCCATCATTCTGGTACAAGTTCATCTTGGTTTCATCCATCCAAAGAGTTTTCTTTCCCAGAACTCTGCAGGCTCTGTTAGATGTTTTCTGGTAAAGTCTAATCTGGTCTCCTTGTTTTTGAGTGTAACCAGCGGTTTGCACCTTGTTGTGAACCCTCTTGTATTTCTGTTCATTAAGGTGTCTCTTGGTTGTAGACCCTGACAATGAGAGTGCTCATGACTTGGTTGGATGTCGTGAAGCTGTCCTTCTTGACTATAGAAACGATTCTGTGATCTCCTCTGTGGTCCTTCAGGTCTTTTGGTGCTGCTGAGTCAGTCAGTTCATTTTTAAGAAGGTGCTCGATGGCTGATTTGCCTCTCCTGAAGTTTTCCTGCGTCTTTGGGAGGTTTATCTGTTTTTTCAGACTTGCACCAACATCTCAACAGCAGAGCTAATGCTAAACAACATTAAAGTACAGAGATTTTGGATCTTTATTTCCATATTTAAAGAGTACTGACGTCATATAAGCTGTTGAAGATACTGGTTATGACCTTGCACCTCTTTGGAGGGCGTTCGTTTGTTTGCTTGCTTGCTGATTGGCTGGTGTATTCTTTTCGCTGTATCGCTGCCGCGCTGCCGCGCTGCTCTCTGGACAGCAGGACCGTGGTGGGTGAACTTTCTGGGGCCGAGCTCTTTGCTCCTCTGGTTTTCTGTCAGTGTGAGACCTCCGCTCTCCTCCCTCCTCTCTGCAGCCACAGGCGCGCTTCGGAACCGGCCCCCAGCAGGAACACAGAACCTTCTACGAGTTCCGCACCTACTGCATCCGCCCGGAGCAGAACGCAGCCTTCCTCAAGCTGACCGCTGAGAAGATCCACCTGCGCACCGCCCACTCTGAGCTGATTGGCTACTGGAGCATTGAGTATGGCGGCCTGAATAAGGTCTTCCATATATGGAAATATGGTGAGGACCTTCTCCTTCTCACAGAAATCTGAATGTTCTTCATGGGGCTTTTAAAATGAAACCGACCCCCACCCCCTCCTCAGACAGTTACTCCCAGCGGGCGGCGGTCAGGGCGGCGCTGGCTCAGGACCCTTCCTGGGTGTCGGAGTATCTCTCCAAGGCCTTACCGATGCTGGCATCACAGGACAACGAGGTCACCTACATGGTTCCTTGGAGCCGCCTGCAGAGTCCGCCGAAGGAGGGTGGTAAGCCCCGCCGCCTGTTTTATGTGTCAGTGACATCACGCCCATCGGGTCACAAAAGCACATGTTTTGTTTGTCTCTTCCAGGTGTGTACGAGCTGGCTACCTTCCAGATGCGACCCGGTGGTCCGGCCGTTTGGGGTAAGGCCTTCCAGGCCGCCGTCAATTCCCGGGATGCACCTGGGTACGGCAGGCTCGTAGGAGCTTTCCACTCCGAGTTTGGACTGCTAAATAGAGGTACTGAGGTGATGATGTCACTGCGTGCGGTTGATGGTGTGACTTGAGCGGTTGATGATGTCACTGCACGTGTCTCGTCAGTTCACGCCCTCTGGTGGTTCGAGAGTCCCGACCATAGAGCTGAAATTCGACACACGGCTCACCACGACGCCAGAGTGGTCGCTGCAGGTGAGACTCCGCATATAATGACATCATACATTGGTAAACACCCAATCTGGCATAAATGAAATCAATCAATAATCAATCATCTGTGTCTCTCAGTTAGGAACAATGTTGTCAATCTGGACTCTCAGAGGAATCAGCTCATGTTCCCGTGTCCTTTCTCTCCTCTGAAGTAACTTCCTGTCCTGATGCCTGCGCCTCACCTGGAACAAAGTTTAGCATGTTCACCTGAGCTTTAGTTTGACCCACGTGGGTCTCTGTAGAGCTCCGCCCCTTTCCCTTGATGAACCAATCATAGTTCAGCAGCTCAAATATCTGATAATCACTGAACTATCAGACTATTCAGCTTCGCCAGGAGTGAGTCAGTGACAGCGACAGCATCCAATCCCGCGGTGTGACTGAAAGGTGGGCGGGGCTTCTCTCTGCTTTACATTAACTTTAAAGCTGCAAAGTGTGAAAATAACTGGGAAATAAATGTGACTCAGACTCTGTGGACTGTTTTTCCTCATGCAGGGAATTATTTTCCACAGCTGATGATTTACAAGTCATTTTAAAGCCATTTTAAGCCTTGAGGTGATTGTTGTGATTTGACATTATATAAGTAAAATATATAAATAAAATTAGATGTAATTGAATTGAAACCTATATATACAATAATATTTGGAATGGTTTGCCCCTCAGCATCCACTGACCCCACGCTGTGATTTTACGTGGCCTACCCCTTCATGGCTGTCGTTCCCAATCGCTTCCACTTTGTTATAATCCCACTAACAGCTGACTGTGGAATATTTAGCAGCAGAGGTGGGAAGTAACGAAGTACAAATACTTCGTTACTGTACTTAAGTAGATTTTTCAGGTATCTGTACTTTACTTAAGTATCTGTTTTTCTGACTACTTTTTACTTTTACTCCCTACATTTTTACACAAGTATCTGTACTTTCTACTTCTTACATTTTCAAACAGACTCGTTACTTTTTAACACGTCAGAAGAAGTTTGCATTTCCGGTCAGTGCGCCTTCAAACATCAAACGATCTGAGCCTAAACGGAGGAATAATAACACATAAGAGACAATCGTACTGGTGTATCCTCCATCATCGGGGCTGATCTCGTACAAAGGGATTAAATACGCAAACCCATATAATTAATGTATCATTTATAGCGCTATAATCGAGTCCGTAAGTTGCGCTGCGGCACATAAACAGCTTAGCTAGCGCTACTGAAGAGGAGCGAGCATGAAGGGAGTAACGTGTGGCAGGTAAATGCAACGTTAATAAATGCTCAACAAATATCAGCAAACACCCAAAGTGTGTGCAGTTTGTCACACAGTGTGTCTGCTAGCTAAAAGAAGAGCTGCTGTATTTCAGGGAGAGAAAAGAGAGAGAAGTTCACTCAGAGATGGAGAAAGAGGACAGGAGAGGAAGAAGAGAGGTTAGATTTAAAGGTAAGGACTGAAAATAAACTGAAGTATGCTGACTTTGTGTAATTCAAAGATTCTATGAAAATGCTGCAGTTTAGTGTGTAATAAATAGGTTAGCTTGTTGTACTGTATTTACAGTAAAGCTCTGTGTTGGACTGGAGCACAGTGTTTGTGTTCATGGTCAGAGTTACAGGTTACATCAGTGCAGCAGAGATGAGTTTGAATCAAAGCTGCTGATGCTGAGATTCATTCACTGAATCCAACATTTCTACAGCCTGTATGCTGTCAGTGTAGGGGATGGAGATCAGCTCAGATAGCTGTGAAATACTGGGTTACATCTTTGTGACTTCAGTTCATCCACACAGAGCAGTAAACCTCAGAGCAGCAGCAGCAGGTCAGCTGATCACAGCCTGCACACCAACATCATTTACTGCAGCTCACAGTAGAAAGCTGTGATTCTTCTCCCCATGCAGAGCCACTACAGCTGATCTTAGGGTTCCTCCACTTTCTGAATCCCACTGTAACCCCTGAGTATCCTCATGTTGGTGTTTAGGTGGAGGCACAGTCACCCTCTACTATGGAGGACACAGAGAACAGAGCTGTGTTTAAATTCCCTTTAACAGTTTGTGTCCTACATAACAGATTCAAGCTGAGTGCATTCATTAGGATTAAAATTTAGATTGGAATAACATTTGTATTCTCATGTAATATTATTTTATGTTATTACAATAATATATAATGAGGTTCGGTTTGTTTTACACAAAAATAGCAGGTAGAAACATCCTCCAAAGAACTACTTTTACTTTCTTACTTTGAGTACATTTCAGAGCCTGTACTTTTTTACTTTTACTTAAGTAGAGAAGTTGAACCAGTACTTCGACTTTTACTAAAGTATTTTTTAACATAAGTACTTGTACTTCTACTTAAGTACAGAATGTCAGTACTTTTGCCACCTCTGTTTAGCAGTGACTGGACTTGTTGCACAGGTAGCATCCTATCACGGTACCATGCTGGGGTTCACTGAGCTCCTGAGAGCGACCCATTCTATCACTGATGTCTGTAGAAGCAGTCTGCATGCCTAGGTGCTGGTTTATACACCTGTGGAGGTGACTGGAACACCTGGGTTCAGTGATCTGGATGCTGAGTGGATACTTTTGGCAGGATAGTGCATCTGATAATATTTGGTGCAAAGACAACATTAAAAAAGATGCTGAAACTGAGAATTAGAGAGTTGAGGTTTTATGCTTTTGATTTTAATTTTCATGTTTTCTGAGAAAACTTCAAAAAGTGCATTTTGGGTAATCTTTAAACCATGTGGGAACGTCTCCTTTTTACCTACATTTTGATACCTGGATCATCATGAAGCTTTTAAGTTCTACAAACTGATCAGCTTGGAGCACTGAAAGGCAGGAACAGATCAGCTGAGCTGATCACCAGCTGATAACCAAAGACAAAGAGCTGCAGGAGGAGGGTCAACACTGCAGACACGGAGCCTTTGCTTACATTTATTTGCCAATAAAAGTCTTTGAAACATGAAATGTTCATGATTGTTCTTCACTACATCGCAGAAATGTAAAAAAAAAAAAATTGAACATGAAACAAAATTTGTGCCACTGACAAAAACTGTAGTCATGAGTGTATACAGGACACCTGAAGAGATTCTTTAGGTTCCATCCATCTGCTGCTTATCCAGGCCCAGGACAGTCAGGGCAGGAGTCTAAGCAGAGATGTCCTGACCGCCCTTTTCCCGGTCACTTCCAGCTCATCTTGTGGGAATGTGTAAGCATTCTGAAGGCTGCTGAGGAATGTAATCCATGGGTCTTTCCTGGACCCTCCTAGGAGACACGCTCAAAACATCTGACCTAGGAGGTGTTCAGGAGGGCTGGTGATCTGACCCACAGCTGCTTCTCTCTGAAGCAGCTGCTCTCTGTGGGAAAAGCATCGACTCAAAATAAATGGAAGGATTAAAACAAATAGTACCCTGATGATATCGAGCTGTTTTACTTAAACTTGGATCCAGTTTTTTTATATAATAATTGAATGAAAGGCATAAACCTTTCTGGCATCTGAAGTGAGGCACCACTCCTCAGAGTGTGTGTGTGTGTGTGTGTGTGTGTGTGTGTGAGAGGGTGAAGTAAAGAGTCAGGTGGAGGCAGAACATTAGTTTCACTTTAATTCTGATTGCTGGGGTTGTAACAGCTCTTCTTCCATCAGCCGCATGATCAATAAACACGATCAGAGGAAAGCAGGTTTGATTTCAGTGCAAAGACAAACTGATGGTTCGAACACTTCGAGCGCCGCGGTCACAGCGAGTCGCCGTTAGCAGCTCACTGATCAATCAGAGTGCCGATCTATCG
The DNA here is from genome assembly GCF_007364275.1 of Archocentrus centrarchus. Classification (NCBI taxonomy): domain Eukaryota; kingdom Metazoa; phylum Chordata; class Actinopteri; order Cichliformes; family Cichlidae; genus Archocentrus; species Archocentrus centrarchus. Next base: position 1,408,106 of record NC_044355.1, on the reverse strand, counting down.
GCAGACTGCTCGTCAATACTGTAGTGTGCTTCAGAAGCTGATGAGGTATTTCACTGTTTCGCACCCAAACACACAAAAATCTGCTTTTCTTTAAAAAACACAAATCAACTTGCATCAGGCACTTTGATTGGCTGTTAAACACTACAGGAAACAGTTAATAACTCTACCAAAATAAAACAAATTACACGTCTCTTTTTCTACGCATATAAATAAAAGTCTGAGAGTAAAAACGGAATCAAATGTTTTGTGTGATTTTTGCAGTCGAGCCCTCGGCCGTTTGAAATGATTCGGATTCTTCATCGTTGGTCACAAAAACAGTCGCCTGCGTTCTTCGCCTTCAATCAGGAAGAGAAGAAGAGTCTCGGAGCTGCAGGAGGTCTGAAGGCACTCATTCAAGTGTTTAAATCGGCGAGGTCGGCAAAACGCTCGCCGCCTCCACAGGAAATCGTATTGCATTGACTGGCATGAGGCAGCGGGGAACTCCGTCCACCGCCATTTTTAAATCAGTATGACATCACAGCTGGCGAAAAGGTAGGTGCCCTCTCTGCTGCAGGTCAAGTCCAGGCTGAAGCGTCAGCCTCCCAGTGCGGTCACATGATGCTCTCCATCAACCCGCCGCCCTCGCGTGCGGCTCCGCTGGTCGAGCTCAGTGCCGGGACGTCGACGACGACGTCCTTCCGCCTCACGGAGTTGTCCTTGGAGTGATAGTCGTCGCTCTGGTCCTTCGCGAAGTTTACAAACACCTGAAAACGCAAACATGGGTCAGTGCCTCTGCGGGCCACATTTCCATCAGCACCTGCTCAGGTGTGTGCTCTACCTGGTCCAGCGTGGTCTGAGTGACGGAGTAGTCCTCGATCCTCAGCGTCTCTTTATTCTTGGCCAGGATGGAGAAGATGTGAGCGAGCGAGGTGAGCGATGACGGCAGCTGGTACTGCAGCATGTTCCTGTGCTTCTCCTTCAGCGTGCTGCCGCTCAGCTCGCTTTCGATGAACTTCATGACGGGCAGCAGGTCGGGGTTGGGCCCCGCCACCCGCAGGATGATCGTGTACCCGTCGCCAAACCTGAGACACAAAACCGGGAGTTAAACACGGGCTGCAGGATACTCAGGTCCAATTAAGCTGCATCTCTGTATCCACCTGTGTTTAAGGAAGAACATGAAATCTTTCTCAGCTGTGTCAGAGATGTGTGAGAGTGAGAGGGAGGCAGGTGGAAAGGTGAAGCTGCAGGAGCAGAGGGAGTGATGTTGCAGGAGTTTAAATACCATCCAAAGCCACAGAGAGGTGAAGCAGAGCGTGCAGGCAGGTTGGAGTGGGTGGAGCTGAGGGTCAGGTGTGTTTTGTGACAGAAGGAGAGCAGCAAGAGTGAAAGGGAAGGTTTACAGGATGGCAGTGAGACCTGCTATGATGGTTTGGAGACAGTGACACAAAGACAGGAGGTGGAGCTGAAGATGCTCAGATCTCCAGCAGGATGGATTAGAGATGAGTCCCTCAGAGGGACAGCTGAGAGTCAGAGAGGCTGAGATGGTTTGGACATGTGCAGAGCAGGGAGGGTGGAGATATTATACAAAGGATGTTGGAGATGGAGCTGCAGGCAGGAGAAGAGGAAGACCTCAGAGGAGGTTCATGGATGTAGAGGAGGATGCTGGGATTTTTTTTTTTTGTTGCCAGAAGCAGCAGAAGAGGAGCGTGTGTCTGTCGGTGTTACCTGTTCTTCAGGTGCTGGACGCTGCCGAGACACCTGAACCTGCCGTTCACCATGATCGCCATCCTCGTGCAGAGAGCCTCACACTCCTCCATGCTGAAACAGAGTCAGCGCGCTTTAACAAGGACACACACACACACACACACAGAGCGCACACTGACAGCACAAAACATGGAGGAAGGACCTGCAGCAGCACGATGACGACTAACACTTAACCATCAGCTGTGGATACCTATAACGGCGTTTATCACTAGATAAACCGTTATTACTAATATGAATGAGTGGAAGTGTTCATCCTAGCTACAATTATTCTTATATTATTACAACATGGCTGTAAATTTAAGGCATCTGTAAACCAACTGCTGAGTTTTTACACTTAAAAATGTCTCAACCTTTCAAAAATAAATCCTGTTCCCTGAGCCCGACTGACAGACCCACCATGAGGGCGCACAAAACCCTCCACCTGTCCTCATGTTTGACTCTGCCTCGCCGTCTGTCTTACCTGTGTGAGGTGAGCACCACGGAGCGTCCCTCCTTGATGACGCTGAGGATGCAATTCCAGAGGGCTCGGCGGGCCTTGGGGTCCATGCCGGTGGTGGGCTCGTCCTGTAACGAGCAGGATAGCGAGGTTGAGGTTGGCCCACAGGTGGAGCAGGAAGCAGAAGGTGAAGGTGAGGAGGAGAGGGAGGAGCGTCATCATACCCACACCTCCTCCACCTGCACCTGACAAACAAGCTGCTCTCCTTCTGTGCTTCAGACCTCCCGTCTTCCTCCCGCTCTCAGTGAACAGCAGCAGCTGCTTTAAATCCTCTTCCTGTTATACAACCTCCACCCCCCCCCCAGCAGCCCCCCCACCCCACCCCACCCCACACACAAATCCTACTGTTAAACAGCTCAGCTGCACTCTGATTGGCTCTCGGTCTGCTGCTGCTGTTGTGTAACGCAGCACTTTCACCTTAGTGTTTCTGAAGCTTCAGCTGCAGATGAGTGACAAATTAATGGAAAACCCTGAAGTCTGCTTTGCTCTGAGGGGCACTTTGCTTCTGCTGATCCTACTTAAAACACTTTATGCTAGTTTTCCCTTTAAAATGTCAGAGGAAACCCAAGTTTAAGCAGTAAGTTGCATCTTACCAGAAACACCACAGGGGGCGCTCCGATCAGCGCCATGGCTGTGGACAGCTTCCTCATGTTTCCGCCGCTGTAGCTTCCAGCTGCTTTATCGGCGTATTTCAGCAGACTCAACTTCCTGATCCCCCACTCTGCCACCTGTCAATCAAACAGCATCATCATCATCATGAACATCATAATGAGCATCATCCTCTGCAGGAGCAGCATGGCAGTGCAGCGTGTGTTATCAACAGTGCGTGTTTGCGTGCGTGTTCACACTCACGTCGCACACTTCCTTCTCAGGGACCCCTCTGAGGATGGCGTACAGCTCCAGATGTTCTCTTCCCGTCAGCAGCTCGTTGATGGCGTCAAACTGAGGACAGTAGCCCATTTTTCGATGCACCTCCTCGATCTCCCGCAGGATGCTGCAGACACGTGTGGATATTAGCACAGGGAGCAAAAACCTGCTGTAATTTGCACTCAAATCTTTTTCCTGGCACAGGAAGTCAATCTGCATGGAGGTGAAATCAAACACTGGCTGATGGAGACTCTGCCCCACAGCTGCATCTCTGCCTGGTCTGATGTGTATCAGGGACAGGGTCCTGCAGGGTTTCCATCACTTTGTTTTCGCTCTTCTCGAGCTGCTGAACGAGGATCAGTAATGAGCTTATCGAGCGTCACAGGTTCAGCTCAGGCTCTGTTTGCACGGTCAGAAAATACACTTTGAAATCCAGGCTTCAAATAGTGCAAATGAGGTTGAATTATTTAATGTGTGCGTGTCGAAACCCTGAGACTAAATCTGCAGGAACCAGGTCAATCCCCGAGTCCAGCACACAACAACAACAACCACCCAGAAAGTTCACCAGGAGACGCTCCAAGCAAACCTGAGCCGCTCAGACCTTTGACCTCACCTCTTCCCAGCCAGGAAAGCCTCTCCACTGGTCACCATCGTGTCTCCCGTCAGCATCTTGAAGGTGGTCGTCTTTCCGGCCCCGTTCACACCGAGGAGGCCGAAACACTGAGGAGACACATTTTCAGCGTCAGCCGGAGGTTCACTTTTATGAAGGTGATGGTTTGTTTTCAGAGGCTGAACAGAAATGAGATGCAGCTCAGTCTCACCTCTCCGGGAGGAATCCCGACGCAAAGTCGATCCACCGCTGGCTTCTGCTTCCTCTTAAACACCTGCAGGAGGCAGTTCACACAGTCAGGGCTCATTTACATCCACTCTTCAATACAGATGAGCAAACTACACAAAAACATCACACACAGCAGCTTTTCACTCATCACATCTGCTGTGACGAGGGTTCGATGTGATATTAATCTGATTCAGTGGCATAAACAGTAGAAAGGATGGGCTCAGCCTCCTGGTCCGAAAGGCCCTTAAACCTGCATTCTTTAGAAAGGCCAGAAGGGGGCGACTCATACTGGGGTCTGTGTGAACATGGCCCTCAGCTCCCTCTATGACCACTTTCCTGATCACATGAGCTCAGTCGGTAGCTCGAGGTCTCATAGCGGGCCTCCTCCAACCAGCAGCTACATCAGTCAATCTGTCCTTCCTAGCTATGACTGGCTGTGCAGCCTCATGAAGTCAGAGGGGGCGGGGCAGCTCATTTCATTAGTCTAATTTATTAACGGGGTGAAAGAGGCTGTGCGTTTGGTTCTGCTCTCTGAACTGCAGACACAGGCGGTTAAAACCTTGGTCAGCTGCCGGAGCTCCAGGATGTCTCCTTGTCCCAGGCCGTGGACGATCCTCTGTCTCTCTCTGGCCACGTCCTCGTCCTCGTCGCCCAGAGGTCCCAGTTTGGTGAGCTTACTGACCGGCCTGCACGCACACACAGACACACAAACACTGCGCTCACACCGCCTCTGCTCCACAGTGCAATAAAATGAGACAAAACGAGCAGCAAAGCTGGACTCACGTGGGTTTGATGCAGAACCTGTACTGGATGAGGACGGTGATGAAAAAGAAGGCCACGCCCTCCACGGCCATGGCGAGCAGGTTTTTTCCCACCATGTCCCACTCCAGAGGAGAGCGGAACCTGTTCTCACCTGCAACACAACGGCAGCGCTCACACAACCATTTAACAACCACCTGCTCTGCTGCGGCAGCACAAACACAGAGGATCAATTCGAGATTCAACTAAATACATAAAAGCTGGAACGCTACCGAATCTCTCGAGGGCGTCGGCCATCGCCTGGTTCTTCACCATGTCGATGAGGCCTCGACCGAGACAGAAGTGAGGGAAGATGAGGAGGACGTTCTTCAGGATGTCGTTGATTCCTCCAATTTCCTGAAAAGAGTTGCAGGTTAAACTGCTGCTCACATGTTTAACTGGAGGTTTTTGAAGGTCGCGGGTTTATTTAATTCTAGGTTAAACCGACTAAACTGCAGGTTAGTACAACTCTAGATTTTCTTTTTTTAAAGACGGAGTTCAGTTTATATCTGGAATTTTCTGTGGCGTCGCTGAATCTATCGCCCGCTCCCGCGAGGACTCACGTTGTTTCCGAACAGCTCCATGACGAAGGTGGAGATGCTGCCGTTGATGCCGATGAGGATGTTGACGCTGGTGAGGACGACGTACGCCGTGCTGGGGATCTTGAAGAAGAAGGAAGCTGGGTACATGAGCGGCGTGATCGACCAGCTGGAAAAAAAGAGAACCAAAAGGTTTCCATTCTCTGTAGTGTACTGCAGTACACGACAGTACTGCATCATGTAGTACACAGTAGTACTCTGTGGATGTGCACAGTATCTGACCCGTAGAGCAGCAGCAGCAGGGCGAGGGCCGGCAGGTTGGTGGACGACACGTAGGCTTTTTGTTGGAAACAGATGAAGATGAGGATGACGAGCGTTGCCGGGACGATGTAGTTACACTGCGGAGACACACACAGGTGTGAGAGACGCCAAACGCACAAACACACAGACACGCACGGCGCAGGAGCGTTTGTTTCAGGTCTCACCATGTCCCATATGAAGTTGGCTGTCCAGTAGAGCAGCGGATGGACGCCGCTGATGAAATGCATGTGTTTGGCTTTACTGACTCTCTCCTGGATGAGGAAGACCACAAAGCTCGCAGGGACGAAGGACATGGCGAAAATGACGCAGATGGACACCAGGACGTCCACAGAGGTCGTCACCCTGGAGATGAAGAGCAGAAGGAGGCGTTGAGGAAAAGCAAAGAGAGCAGAGAAAATACCGGAGCGGTGCTCAGGTGAGTACTCACAGAGCGACCTGGGACAGCTGCTCCTTGGTCAGGTTCAGCGGGTGGTTGAAGGCGCTGATGCCGTACTTGCTGGCGTCCTTCCCCGGAGGCAGGTTCGCTCTGAGGATGCCGTTGTTCATCACGTTGATGAAGGCGCCGATGCTGTGCCAGCCTTTGTTGTTGAACCAGATCTGAGGAGCAAAGGTTCAAGAACAAACAGGTAAAAAAAACCTCTCCAGGTGTTCAGTGGCCCCGCCTCCCAGCTGCATCAACACATCTGTAAGTGAAGGACCATTTTTAATCAGCTGGTTTGGGTGGGTACTCAGCAGAGGAAGAGGTGCCACAGTATTATACTTCATAATTAATTAATGATTATCACCTCTGTTTAGCTCACAAATAAAGTTAAACTGGATTATTTGGGAAAATCTGTAAACTTGTGATGGTAATTTATGTAATTACCTCCTCTACTAAACGATGGCAAACAGCCACCTCTACTGCACATACTGAAAAATCATTTAGCATATTCAAGTATTTCTAGTACAAAGAGATTTATTAAACAGTGTTTTATCATACTGCAGTCATACTCCAGAGGGCGCCAGCACCACCACCTTGCTCTCACCTTGACGTTGTTCTTCGTGTCGAGACCGTTGATGAAACCAGACAGCGTGTCCAGGAATCGGTCTGCAGCGGCGCCCTGCAGGAAACAGCGGTCGCATTTCAACATTAGAGTCTGAACTTACTTCAGCCTAAAGATAAAATCTATCCTTTAACTCAGTTTAGATTTCTTCTCTTGAATTCTGATGGTGTAATCGTCGTGAGGTTTTTGAGTTTTCCTGCAGCCTGTGCTCGAACCTGAAGCAGACGCGTCTTTGGTAAAACGTTTTTCTGCGTGATGAACCCGGCAAACTTTCAAAGCTGCAACGAGTCAAACTGACCTGGTGTAACTCAAAGATCTTTCGGACTCTCTCGATGGCGTCGTCGATCTCTTGAGCTGGAGGGAGGACCTGAGTGTTCCTGGCACCCAATGAGAAACCTCCGTACCTGCACGGATACCCAAAAACACCACCTGAGCATCTGGAAATGACCAACTCACAAAGCATTTATAGTTTCAGAATAAAACCGGCCACTGACCTGAACTCATTCACCCAGACTTTGTTCTTCAGGCTGTGAGAACAGAAGGAAACGTTTAGCTCAGAATCCCGCTCATGTTCAGGTGTGTGCGAGCAGGTGAGTCCTCTGTGCGAGCCTTACCTCTTGCCAATGATCTGAGCGTAGGTCTTCACCAGGTAGTCAGAGATGTTTCTCCCAGTCAGGTTCTGCAGGGTGTCGGTGGCGCTCACCTTCATCTGAACAGCAGAGAGTTCCTCGTTATTTAACACCATTCACACACACCTGCACAGGTAGGTCGGGTTCATAACCGAACCGAGCTAAGACCGAAGACGGGCCAAATGGATAAAATGTCGTAAATAATAATTTAAAGAACAAAAGACTGGAAAAGTTGTTTAACACTAAAATCAACAACAGGTGGAACATCCACCAGCTAACGAGGTTCATCAGTACGATGATAAAACGAGCATCCCGCAGAGGGTCTGCATCATTTCGTCTCCTCCCACCGCTCTCTGTGCTCTGACCTCAGGTGGGGGCAGACCTCCGGCTCCGGCCGGGCAGTCCGGCAGCATCTTCTTCTTGCCATCGCAGCTGCACATGCAGGCCGGAGAGGGGTCGTCCATGGTCCAGTTTCTGGAGGTAAAGAGCTGCAGGACGCTTTCAGGAACTTCGGGAGTGTGCCAATCCTCATCGCCTAGCGTGCAGGGAGCCTCTCTGATTGGGTGAGAAAGACGAAGAGACAGACAGGAGAGAAAACCTTCATCTTAGTAAAGGCTGATTCGCTCACACACAGAGGGAGAAGAGGAGGCGCCGTTTCTTACGGGATTGTGTAACCGTCCATGCAGCGAGTCCCGAATCCCGGAGCATTCAGCAGCGCGTCTAAAAGCTTCTGCATGTTGGCATCTCCAGGAGCATCATCACTGGCAGGAAAAACAGCACAACCACAGTCAGATCGCAGGAAATATTTCAGGATAGCTCAGAGTTCGTCACGTGTGTACCTGATGAAGGTCGCTTGTTCTTCATACATCCACGGCTGCAGCTCCAAACTGGGATACACTCCAAACGGGGGCACGATGAGACTGAAGACCAGAGCGATGCAGACGAACACGGCGGGGAGGACGATCTGAAACGCAGAATCAGTTTGCAGATGAGCGGCGGCACGCCGGGTTTATCAGAAACGTTTGTGTCGCTGCGGACAGCATACCTGGGCAAAGAAGCCCTTCCTGGAGCGCCGGGCATACAGGAACCGCTTCCACATCAGAGCCACAAACTGCTGCCTCCTCAGGCTCCAGCCTGACACCTGATACGAGCCTTTACCATCAGCACAGTCCAGCCAGTCGGTGTCCCTGCACTCTGACGGGAAACAGGTCACGCGATCAAATGAGCAAATTTGTAGAGTGGATACAAACAAAACAAGAGATGTGCCCGTCATCTTCACATCTTTCCAGGGTCCTGATCGCAGGTGGAGACCCACGGTGGAGCTTCAGGAAGTCATCTTTATGTTTGCACAGTTTGTGCTTTATTTAGTTTTTAGGTTTTTTCTGTGAATTTTTCACTGCTTTGAATTCTGGTGTTTTTGTTTCCTTTCAATTTTGTGCCCCTGGTATTTAAATAAATTTTGCTTTACTGCATGTTTTTTGTACCTTGGTCTTCAGAATCATTGCATTCATCGTTGTCATCCTCGGTCAAAGGTCTCAAGCAGCTCTGAGGGTCTCCTCCACCGAAGGCGTGAGTCCTCCTCCGCCTCTGAACAGGAAGCGTCCCATCTGAACATAAACAAGAGTGAAAATCAGATTTCTGACTCTTATTTTGAAAGGCTTCAGTCAGACATCGCTCCTTCCTCACCTGAGGGCACTTCAGTGTCGACCCCGTTGTCTTCAGCCACTTTCAGGAAAATCTGAAAAAGATGCAGAACATTAAAACTGATGCTTAAACTGTTTCCTTTCAGATCATCGCAGCTGAAGCAGACTCATGTTTGTCCCACCTCCTCCAGCGTGGTGTCAGACACTCCATAGCTGGAAATGCCGAGGTCGGGCAGCTTCACGTCTAGGTCTTTGAAGAGCTCCACAAAGGCTCCGTCTTTGGCGGCGCTGTATGGCAGGATGTAGGTCAGCTCGTGTCCCAGGTCCTCCACCAGGCGGGCGTCGGGGACGTGACGCAGGATCAAGGCCGACACCAGCGACACGTCCGGGGGTATGAAGGGGATGTTGCAGATGGACGCGCCGGGGCCGTTTTCTGAGGACGGAGACATGAAACACAGATCAGATCCACCAGAAGGTGAACAAATCGAATGCTCTGCAGGAACAGAGAGCTCACCGATGGTAGCAGCCTCACTTTCATGTTCACTGCCGAGTCCAGCATCGCTGCTGCTGACCGAGCCGCACTCCTCCTCCTGAAACACAAACAGTACGTCTTTAAGGTACTGCTACTGCACAGGAAGAGGTAATATTACAGATTAATACTGCAAAGCAAAGAGTTAATGCTGATGAAAAATACTATATGGATACAACTGCACAGGAAAAGCAAAAATACTGCAAAATGCCTGCAAACAAAGTGAGAAATTACTACTGAAATACACTAAACAATATTACTGAAAACTGCATTGTGAGAGCAAAATCCTGCAGAGACCTTCTTGGTGAAGGAGACGGTGCTGGAGGAGTTCCTGCAGGAGCTGAGTGATGGCTCCGGGTTCTTCTTCACCAGCGTCAGGTAGTAACCCGTCCCCAGCTGGTTCTTCAGGTACAGAGACGAGCCCACGCAGCACAGCTTCCCATGGCTGATGATGGCGATGCGGTCGCCCAGGATGTCCGCCTCGTCCATGTGGTGGGTGGACAGGATGATGGTCCGACCTGGATTGAGGCACGACGTTAAAAATCTAGCTGGTAACTCACAACCAAAGAGAAGCTAGAATCCGACCAATCTGGGAGAACCTCACCTTGGCGGTACTTCAGCAGCAGGTCCCAGATTCCTCTGCGGGCGTAGGGGTCAACACCGGCTGTAGGCTCGTCCAGGATCACAACCTTTGACCCCCCGACGAAGGCCAGGGCGACGGACAGCTTCCTCTGCATGCCCCCAGACAGAGTGCTGGTCCTGCAGTTGCGTTTGTGCGGCAGTCCCGTGTCCTGCAGGATCTGCTCAATCTCACCTTTCACCCGTTCCTCTGGCAGGCCTTTGAGCCGAGCGTAGAACCAGATGTGCTCCTCCACCGTGAGCCTAAAGGGCGTGCCACAACACAAACGAGGTCACATGACAAACAGGATGTAGGCAGCAGTAACAAGTGTGTCACGGAAAAGGACTCACATGCTGAACAGGACGTTGTGCTGTGGACAGACTCCCAGACTCTGTCTAATGGCGCTCAGCTCTGTCCGGATGTCCCTGCCCAGGATGTAGGCAGTGCCAGACGTGGGCGGGAACAGGCCGGTCAGGATGGACCTGCAGGGGGTGGGACAAGAGGGCGTTACTTGTACCTGTGTCAGAATCTGTATCAGTAGCATGGTTTGTGTCCTGGACTCACATGGTGGTGGTTTTTCCCGCTCCGTTGTGTCCCAGGAAGGATGTGATTTGTCCCTCGTAGAAGCCGAGCGTCAGTCCGTCCACCGCCAGCTTCTTACCGTGACGGTAAACCTTCACCAGGTTCTCGATGTAGACCCCGGGCTCCAGGTGAGCTGGCTCCTCCTCCATGCACACCGCTACAGACATACAGACACAGGAAGTCGCTTTCACATTAAAAGCTTTGTAGAGTACACTGAATAAACAGAACTCATTTGTTAGATTTTTGGAGGAAGTTCTCCACAGCACAGCAGTCTCACCTCCTGGGTTTCCTTTCCGGTTCAGAGGAACTTTGTTGGACTTTCCATCCTTTTCTCCAAACCAATAGGACTTGGTGACGGGGAAGTACCAGGGCCGAGGGATCCCATACTGACCTAAGGAGAAAAATGTGCTAAAATGAGACCTTACGACTCTCGGTGGACTAACAGCCTGTGGACTGATCTGCATCTGAAGAAGCATCTGTGACATTAATGTGTTGATTTTGGCCATAAATCGTGTAAAGACGTATAACTAATATTTACATTCTGCAGCATGGAAACAAGCACATGCAAAATACTGACTGCAGCTCACCTGGAAACACGGCTTCAAGATACCAGGTCAGGACTCCATACAGGAAGGAGTCAAAGTACATGATGATGATGGCGGTGCGGAGGCTGAAGTCATCTTCCTCCATCGGGCTCGACACCAGATTCTTCCACTGAATACCGACACCCTGCTCCTCGAACAGGGCGAAGTACTCGCAGCCGAATCCGAACGCCACGGGTGACAGGAGGCTCTGCGGCGCGAGAGGTGGACGTGTGAGTCACCTGATCCCATCACAACAACAGAACCATCAAAAGTTCAGCAGACTTACCGCGAAGACTTTCGTTCTGAAGCCGATGTAGTCCTCCCAGGCGACGCAGAGCACGTAAGGCAGGTAGAGGGTGAAGTAGATGATTCCTCCACAGGCGGCGGCGAGGTTAGCTCGGGCAAATGCCGTGCTGAGCAGGAAACACTGCATGATGGTCACCACGCCGAAGGATCCCAGGAAGAGGAAGATGACACCAGGGTCACTGTAGGGCAGCAGGTTGCCCATCTGCACAGGAAGCAGGAGAGGAAAAAAACTTTATTAGGACCCGAGCACGAAATGTGCGAAGGCCCTATTGTAATTGTTTCGTTTATTATTACTGTATTCTTGGAGATGTATGCATGTGGATGTTCCATGTTTCTAATGACACTGTTCTTAATGCATTTGGTTCCTCGTGGTCACCTTGAGCAGAAGCACCAGCAGCCCGGCGCTGATCAGCAGAGGAATCAAGCTGCTGATGAACCAGCTGAACCACAGGATGCCGTTATCCAGACCCATGATCCTCATCGTCTCCTTCAGCCGGGCCTCCTTCTCATACACCACGCTCTTCAGGATGATGGCCACTGAGTACATCCAGGCGAGGGTCATGAAGAGAGGCATGGAGCGGCTCATCACCCGCAGGAAGCTGAGAGAGAGGACAGGAAGGACAGCGTTAGAGACCAAGTGTGGCAGGAAGAGGACCAAACCTGGCAATCAGTGTGAATAATCTCACATGTCATCTACGTAACACGGGTACGGCATCTGCTGGATGTAGACACCCATCTTCTCCTTGGTGCCCGTCACCGCTCTGATGATGCCTTGCTCAATAACGTCCTGAAGGTACGAGAACCCACCCCAGATGTAACGCATGTCCTCAAATGGGTCAGCGCGAGGACCCGGGTCCCAGTATCTGAAGAGAAGGAGAGAGTACAGGAAGTGCTGTTAGGTGAGCAGCACAGACGTGATGAAGCGCTGCTAGACTGGAAGAAATCCTCTGAAAGGTCAGAACTCCTGTATGAACCGATAAAACTGAGGTTTTAGGCTTCGGTCCCCACACCGTCAGTGAGCATTCAGGTAAAGGTCCTCACAATGCAGCATAAACAAGAACACAAAACCTGTTTTTATTGAGGACTTGGGTTCAGTTCCTGGAAATGCAGCATTGATTCAGCCGAATGGCCGGCATGCCTACCTGACATGAGCCCTGACAAAACCCACCCACCCTGAAATTAAGTCTTTAACATTGTGGGGACGTCCTGCCTGTTGCTAACAGAGAGGCGAGTCCTCACGCTGACTGTATACTAACACACCTCCAAAATATCTGTGCTGTTTATCACTGGAGCTAATTCAGGAATTTTGTTTGTGTGTGTGTGTGTCCTTACGCGTCTTTGATCTTATTGGTCCGCTCCACGTTGTCGATGTCCATGCGGATCTTGTAGTTGAGATTGGGAGGCAGCTCGGTGGCGTTGGAGGGGATATCCAGAAACACGATCCCTGCCCAGAACTTCCTGTCTTCCAGTAGCTTCATGGACAGGTTCACCATTCTTTCCTCGTTGGAGACTGGCTCCAGTTTGTCCAGATTCACACACTTAGGATACACACAGTCACAGATCAGGTCATGTGACCTGCACAAACCAACCACAGCCAGTTACAAGTCACAGCAAATTACACGGGGTGCTTGGATACCGACCTCCATGAAGCGGGAGATGCTCATGATGGCCTGATCGGTCTCGTTGAACACATCCCTCCAGGTGAGGGCGCTGCCGGGTGGCCGCTGGTCCTCCGCCTGCTTGGACAGGAAGCTGGAGACGTCGGCTACGGTCCAGTCCGTGTTTTCCAGCTGAGCGCTGAATAATCTGGCGGTGACGTTGTTCTTCAGCAGAGTCTGAGTGACAGACAGGAAGGAGGGAGGGTACAAAAGAAGGAAGGCCAGAGGAAAGGAATGGGGAAAGACGAAGGAAGACAAAGTAAGGAAAAGCAAAAATAAGAAGGAAGGAAGGAAGAAAGAAAGAAAGGAGGAAGGAAGAAAGAAAGGAAGGGAGGAAGAAAGGAAGGAGGGACAGTGTTGAAGAATAAAGGGAGGAGTTAGGAATGACGTAAGCATGGAAAGGAGAAGACCAAAGGAAGGAGGAAAGAAAAAGGAAGGAAGGAAACAGGGATAAGAAAGGAAAGTCAGTTCAACACTAAATACACTAAACACCGAAATAAAGCAGATGAGTGAGAATGAGCACGATGTACGAGATGACGAAGAACAGGCGAGGAGGTGGGCGGAGTCTATTTACCCTAATCAGGTCCATCTGCTCGCTGTTCTCCATGAAGTCCCAGACTTTGGGTCTCATCTCCTCCCACATACCGCCCAGCTCCCTGAACACACCGAGCTCCTGGAAGGTCCGGTTCACCTGAATGCATCACAGACACAGGCACAGGTGAGTCTTGTTACCCTGGGTTACTTGCTAAATGTGACCAATCAGTAGCAGTCTAGAGCTATAAGACAGGAAGTGACATCATACTTCATGGATGATCCTCTGTGTGGCTGGGGTGTGGGGGGTGTACAGGATCTTCCCCAACAGGAGGGGCTTCAGGGCCTGCCAGATCATCCTGGACATGGGGTTCGAGTCCATGCTCTTCACAAGGCTGTTACAGTATGGAGCTGCAACACACACACACACACACACACACACACACACACACACACACACACACACACACACACACACAGGATGGAGGTTACCACATGTATGTTGCAGGCGTGTTGCAGAAATATCGAGTCTGGCTGGAAGATTTGAAATGGACCGATTCTGCTCATTTCCACCTCAGTATTTTTATTCTTGGACTCTACTAGAGTCGCTCTGCATGACTTACAGTTCAAAATAATCCTCATCTATTACTGGGCCTTGAAGCAGCCCCTCCCGCTGTCTGAAATTAGCTGTTTTAGGTGCTCTCTCTTTATGATAACGTCCTGACTTCTGGAAGCCTGCTGGTGGGCCAAAACATACAGATGCTAAGAGGTGGAACTGTACATAGGGCGGTGGTACATAGGGCGGTGGTACAAAGGGCGGTGGTTATGTTCCAGGTTTTATAGTTTCTGTGACTGACAGTGAGGAGCTATTTCTCGACACCAGCTGATGGACAGAACAGAGGAAAACTGAAGAAAGGCTCGCTTTGTGCTGAGCTTTGAGAACCCCGCACTCAGAAGATCCGAGGACTCACTGGAGGAATTGTCGTAGAGCGACACCGGCTCGTCCTCGCTGCTGTTGTAGTTTCCGAACAGAGCCTTGTAGTTGCTGTCTTCGTACCAGTTGAGGGATTTGATCTGCAGGCCGCCGCCTTCGGGGTGACCGCACACAATCCGGGAGATGGCCTGGTACATGGCGCTGGGCGACGACGTGGCGTTCTGCGTCAGGAAGACTATCTCGTTCCTCAGATCGATCCAGCTCTTCATACTCGCCAACTGTAGACCCAAAACAGAGGACACTGGTCAGACTGTCAGAGGCAGACTCCCACCAACACTCATGCAGTTAAACTGTTTTTGTTCTTTTTGTTCAGCACAACGACAACGTTTTTTTCAGCTTTCAGGCCCCTCTTCTGTGGAACCAGCTCCCAGCTTGGATTCAGGAGACAGACACCCTCTCTATTTTTAAGATTAGAATTAAAACTGTCCTTTATGATAAAGCTTATAGTTAGGGCTGGATCAGGTGACCCTGAACCCTCCCTTAGTTATGCTGCAGGGGTTAGGGGCTACTGCACATCATTAACCTTTGTCTACTCTCGGCTGTAGTTTGTGTTTTGTTTGCTCTCCTTTCTTTTGTCCCTTCAGCTTTCAGGTCAAAGATCCCTGATCCTGGTTCTTCCTGTCAAATGGGAGTTCTTTGAGATGCCTGTTGTAGCACTAAATTAAAAAAATAATAAGATGTGTGTTTGGGAGCAACACACATACTCAACTCTGCTGCTCTACTCACAAGTGTGGCTCCATTTAAGAGGACATAAACAGGCTTTCCGGCAGTGCAACGTTTACTGCTACGAAGCATCGTGACAACAAAGAAATAATCAAACACACATTTTTGTGCTCAGTTTAAAATAACCGAAACAACAAAATTAAAGCTTAAGTGAAAATAAACTATAAAATAAACGTGGAATAAAGATAAAAACACTCAAATTAAAAACATCAGCTGAAGGTTAAAACTGAATGCGCTAAAAATGGATCACAGAATAAACATGAACTCTGGCCTGGCTAAAATCTGCTGACAGTAAACTCCCGTCCGGCTGGACTTCCTGTTGAAGCTCAGACTGAATCTGCAAACTTCACAACAAAAATGATGTAACAAACCAAACGCTCAGACGCAAACAGCTGACAGTCAAAAACAAGATGTAAGGTTCATAAGCTTCATCTGAACTCACTTTCTGAGTCTCTCAGTTGCACCTAAAATATGTGATGACTGAATAATCAGCCTTTTCCATTTCAGGATGAATCATTCGGTCTCTTAATCACATCAAGATTTTGAAATGTCGTTACGTGTGTTTCTCTGTCTGCAAAACCCTGAAAATATCTGATTTATAGGAGAATAAACAGATTTACAGATTTGAGCAGTTCTGCAGTTTCACACGACTGTTTTCCTTAGAAGCTCACAGATGTTCCCCAGGTGTAAGTGTGACATAATAGGAACCAGAAGGGACATGTGCCTCTGCAGGACTGTGATTTTCTTCTAATTTAAAAAAGGAACGTGTTTTAGAGGCTGTTAATGCCATCCTAATCTGACTCAAACACAACAGGAGCGTCAGTGCCTGCTGACAGAATCAAAATGAATCCAACATAAAAGTCGAGGAAAGGTAAAATTATTTTTTATTGCTTCGGGAAGAAGGAACCTCAGAGAGGAAGAGCTGCGGGTTACTTCAGGTCAGTGCCGTCATGAAGCCACAGCAGAAGTGAAACTGCTGCAGCTCCAACCCGAGGAAAAGGTCACTTATTCAAAGGACGAGGACAATGTATCGAGTGTCTCTAAAGTTTGTATCCAGTATTTCGCTACCATGTATCCAGTTTTTGCCCTCAGCATTTCATCACTATTTTACCAGTTTGCCCCAACTACCTTCCCCACTTCGTCCCCAGAATATCACCAGTATTTCTCTACCGTATCCCCAGTATTTCCTCAGCATTTCACTAGCGTCTCTAACATTTGTCCACTATGTCCCCAGTATTTCTCCAGTGTGTGCCCAGGTTTTGTTGCCAGTATTTCTGTAGCGTGTCCCCTGGGGTCTGAGAAATGAGGACAGGCATTTTTCACCATTCAGCATCATGTTAAAACTACTGAAGTTATTGCTCAGAGTACTCGGCTTTTAAACTAAATTTTATTGTTGCTCCCATAAACACAGAAAAGCAGCATTGTGTTGTTTTCACGTGAAAGCCTCACACCTGAAGGCATCCCAGCAGACAGAAGGAGCTGCAGATGTTTAAATAAAGTTGTTTTAAACTGTGAGTTTGATGCCCCCCCCCCCCCCCCCACACACACACACACACACACACACCTCTGAGAGTCTGTTTTTATTGTTGTTGTGTGATTTGTGATGCAAGTCTGGGAGAAAAAAAAAAAAGAAAAAGCACAAAACAGATACTTCCCCTCTGACTAGAATTTCAAAATAAAGTCCAGAAACCACTAAGTGTGACAAAGGTGATAAACTCATTAAAGTTATTTAAATGGTTGTTTTCTTTTAAACTAAGCGTTGTAGTTTTCTGGATTATCAGTTTAATCCTGCACATCTTAAACTCGCTCATCCCGCCCCTGACTCAGCGCTCGCACAAACCAAACAAAACACTCGGTCACATGTTTCCACTTTAGCCCACAGAGCCATTGTGTGTTTTAAAGTGTGTGATAACCCCGGGGCAAAAAAACAACAATCTGGAGCAACCTCACTGAACTTTACTCTGATTATCAAACTGTTCCTGCCAGCAGTCTCCTACTCCAAGTATATTTCCAGTCTATTCCCACTGTAATCCCAGACCGGAGGCTCTGCAGAGGAGCAGATGTGGTGAAGGTCATTGCAAACAGGTTTTTGCTACACAATGCAGCTTTCAGAGTCCCCTCAGCGTCTCCGTAACCTCTAACATGGTCACTAAAGCCACGCGCAGCCATCTGCGGTCTGCAGCGTCTCAGCGGGGCGAAGACGGACGCTGAGTGTTTGCTGTTTGTTCGGACTTGTGTTTTCTCCTCCCGAGGCGGCTGTGAAGTTACAACCCACTGAGACATTTGAGTCTTTGTTCAGCTGGGAGCTCGTCTGTCTGTGCTGCAGGGAAACTGCTTTTATCTGGACACAAAGACTCGCAGAGACACTCGGAGCTGCCAAGTAAACTCGGTGGCCCTCGATAGTGCTGACGTGGCCCTGAAGACTCTGCTGAGGGACGAGTGTGCCCATCAGAACGCTGTCTGTGATCCTGCTGCTGTTTGTTGGCAGGACAAACACTGGATGCTGAAGCACCATAATTAAAAACAGACAAGTTTGCATTATTAGGGGTGTGGCCTCTCTGACTGACAGGTGGATGGCGGCACAGGTGACTGTAGCTGCTAGCTGTCTGCTAGGCTACACCTCAGCTAGCTGGACCTCTGGGCCGTGTTTGTGCTGTTGGAGCATTTTTAATGTAATTATCTGACCAATAATATGGCTGCTGTGCGGTTCGGCGCTCCAGCTGATGACTTACCTCGACGGCCAGTGAACCCAGACTATCCAGCAGGTTGTTGGTTGCCCTGGCGACCTGTCGGACGGCCTCGGGGTCGGCCCTGACGTCCCGCTGAAAGACAAAAGATGTTTATAGCTTCAGCTCAACTTTAAGTAAAAAGAACCCCTTCATATAGTTTCAGTTTATTTCATGCTTCCCTTTAGTACATGTTTCACAGTCAAAGGAGGCCGGACCATGAATGTTACCTCGACCCTGAAAACAGACAAATTCACCAGGAAACTGTTTTTTCTACCTGCAGCAGATCACCTGAACTTTTGGCTCGTATTTGAGCTGATATCAGGGTTTGAGGTCACCTGATATCAGCTGATCTAGGAGCAGAAAAACCCACAAACAGGTGTGTCAGCTGAGGTGAGAAGGCTCAAAACTAGGAGAAGGTGCTGCAGCACACACACCTATCGTTACAGGTACGAAGCCTGGTAACTGGAGATAAATGCACAACAACGTGTGTGTTTTAATCAGTTCACTTCCCTAAAATCTGGCACATAAATCGAGTCCATTCCGTTACTGTCAGTTTATAAACTCGAAGCCTCTGAATTCCTATTATTGATGAGTAATCAAACACATCAGGACATTGTCCCGTAACTTCACTGAGATGGAGCTGCTGGATTTTCACGACTTCTTCCCGTGCTGCTGTGGAAACTCGCTCAGTTTCAGCTTCGCGGTCGGCCGAAGAGCTCGTAGATTTCTGCACACAAAAGAGGCCGAGGCCTCGTGACAAGCGGCCGCATTCAATCCTTCAAACTCTTTAAAACTGGTCTCCGGGCTACGAAAACTGAGACTGTAAAGAGCCGGGACAGGCTGAGACACGCCTCCTCCCACACACATGCACTTAATACGCCGAGGACACGCCAGCACACCTTTGCTGTGTCACCTGAGCGGGGGGGGGGGGGGGGGGGGGGGGGGGGGGGGGGGCTGTTCCAGACGAGTTTGTTATTTAAAGTATGTTAAAGGCAGCCTGAGACGAAGCCCTGCAGGCAGCACGACCACCTCAGCACGATGCTCAGCGCGAGGATCTGACATCCATACTGGCCTTTGTGCACAAAACACAGTTTATAAAAGCTGAAGTCCAGGTTTGAGGAACGCAGCTTTCCGTACTGGGAGCAGCAAAAATAAACTTTAACACAAACCATGACAGGCAAGTTTAAACCACCTTTAAAACCTGTTTTAAATTTGCAAAATAAAAACATGCACAAGTGTATCAGCAGTTTTTACCCGGATGGGCTTGAGGAAGTCCAGGTTGTCCAGAAAGTGCTCCTCGGCGTGGTCGAGCCATGTGGGCGTGGCCTGGCAGATGAATTTTTGCACCATCGCCGACACCTGTTGGTCCGAGATCGTCACAAAGTCCTCCACGCTCCGCTTCCCTCCCTTCCTGGGACACATGTCCCTCAGGTGGACCCCGAAGCCTCTGAGAAGGACCTGAGACAGAAACGGTCATTTCTCATCAGGTTTCACTAAATATCTGAAGACTTTCCTGAAATCTTTCTGCTCTCCAACTTTTGTTCCACATTTCCTGCCATCATCAACTTTTACTCTTTATTCCACTTATTCTCCTGTTTCTGTGTTTCATTCCATCATTTTCCAGCTTTTATTCCTGATCTTCAGGCATGTATTCAATGTCTTTATTGCTCTACTTCCTATTTTCCCCAAAGCGTCTGAACCCAACTCCCCCTCTAAGACCTTCCTTAGAAACATTTCCTTATAGTGGTAGTTTAGTCGGTATTTTAAAAACATGCGTGTTGAGCTAATGCAGTGAATACCCCCCCATCAGTTTTATTCCACATATGTACTCCACATCCCACAGGAGTGAAACTCCTCCGGCTGCCCGTATCCCCGTGGGGCTGACAGGGTTCAGACTGAGCACGTGCAGAATGCCTCCTCACCTTCTCCAGGTTGATGTCGGCCTCCCTGATCTGCTGGACGCCGTGTTCGGGGAAGGAGGCGTTTCTCAGCAGGAAGCTCGACAGGGTTTCATTGTCTCGCAGAAAATGCTTCAACTTGAAGCCTGTGGGAGAGAAAACAGACAAACAGAGCGGGTCAGAGAAACCCGACTCCTCCTCCTCCTCTTCCAGTGAGGGTTTTGTGTCTTAAATGCGAATGTGCCCACAATGGTGTAATTTCCACAGAGGGAGGGGGTGAAGCAGGTCCCTGCTCACATTTTTAAAATTATATTTCTGTTTTCAGTTTGACTGAAAGCAGTCCAGCTACCCCCCCGAGGAAAGAGAGGCCGATTCATTCAAGCTCAATCGACCGCTCTGGTGACACGCAGCTGCCTTGTGATTGGTGGAGGACAAACACTGGGCAGTAAGAAAGAGCTTCATGTACACTATTATAAAAGCATTTGTGAGTATATTTCTGTAAAAATGAATACTCCCTCTGATAGATGGGTGATAGAAATGGCTGCATTAATAAAACCCTTTGTTAACAGATCCTGAACTATGAGTAACACAGTGAGAGTGAGAGGATGAAATGTTTGGTGGTGTGATCGTTAATGACCACCGATGTCGGTTTGAGCCTGAAGGACGGACAGAAATCGTTTTAGTGAAGGTAAAGATGCGGAGAGGAGAGGCTCTGACCATATTTGGGCGTCCCGTGGGCGTGTCTGCACCTGAGTGTTGCTGCAGGAGCAGCAGGATGTAAGTGGGCTTTGTGTTCAGTGATTGCTGCTCTTCGTTCGGCCCGCATGCTCTCACATGCCCGTGGCTCAAACTTTCCACTCAGCTCTATTACTTTTGGTTTGAATGAAGCCCCCCCGCACACACGCCCATCCCTCCTGGCACCTTTCTTCTTCTACAGGTTTGAACAGGCAGCTGCGATGATGGCTCGGAGGAGCTTTTACGTCCATTCAACGGGTTTGAAACAAACAGGAAACAAAGGTGTGAAGCTCCTTGGACCTCCTGCCTGCGCCGCTTCACTCCTTTAAAATCGGAACATCTGAGGATTTAAGAGGACAGACTGTCACGGATTCCAGTCGCTGTCGTCGGGAGCAGGAGGACGGACCGCCTCCACCCCGCTGAGCATCAGGAAACCGCTGATCGATCGGTTTGATGTGCAGCTTTATAAACATCCGGCCGTGTTCATGAACAAACTGATAAAATGTGGCAGCTGATCCATCAGCCAGCTTCCATCAGAAACCCCAAACCTCAATAAAAGCATCACCGAGCTTCCCTGGAAGCTTTTATCCTGCAGCTTAGAGCGACGTCACCCGTATTAATCAGCTTCCTCATCACACTGAAGATCAGCAGGAAAACATCAAACTGAGGAATATTTTTCTCTTCTCTGCCATGTCCTCCTGTTTCATGTCGTTATTCCACTTTTTTTTAAAAAATAAAACGCGCTGCTGTCACACAATCGTTACCTTAGGTCGCTCAAAATTACTCAACGTTGGTGAATAATGGCTGCTGCCATGTTGGAGTCACAAATGACCATATTTGGACGTAAAGGTGCTTCCGGCTGCTCCTTTATTTTCTGGAGCCGCCACAGCAGATGGATCTTGTTTTGGAACAGATTTTATGCCTGATGCTCTTCCTCACGCAAACCTCCCACTCACCCTGGCTGGGGACCAGCACTGAGTACACCAGGTCACAACCCCCTGAAGCTGGGAACACGGAATCAAACCAGGAGCCAGTTTTTGTAACGTACCTCGTTCTTCAGCTCTGGAGTTTGCTGCTTGCTTCTATTCCATATCCTCAAACTCTAATTTACCAAGTTTTGGCCCCCTTTTAGTCCATATTCTCCTACTTTTGCACCATATTTTTTTAGGCATGTGTTCCATGTGCACATTCATCTTTTCCACGCCCTCCAATATTGTCAAATCTCCAACTCAGCACGGAGCTGCTGTCCATCACGGATATCAATCTGCATTGCTGCCACCGTCCTGCACCACCGACAGACTGAGGAAACCTTTACGGCTCTTCATGCCTCCATCTCCCCTCGTGCACCGAAGTTTTCTGCACACCAGCACCAAGACTCTCTGGCTGCACCGGTCTCATGCACCGACACATTTACACTTTCTTCTAGTCTGCATTTGTGTGAGAGCTGTGCCAGTTGTCCTCCTCCAGGTGCAGTGGTTATAACTCTTGCATTGTGAATGCATCTTGTACCGTCTTGTACTACCCACACCTGCTGACAGATGCTGGTTAAAGTCTGGATGATCTATCCAACTTTTGTTCCATGCTTGCAGACGTTTCAGAAGGCCGTCACTCTGCAGCCCCGATTGAGCTCCACCTGATCTGAGTGCCAGCCCCGATCAGCTCTCCCTTCACCTCCAGCTTTCCATGCGTGCACATGGAGGAGCAGGAAGTTCAGTCAGGACCACAAGTAGGAAGGGATCTTAGTCTGTTCACAAGTATCACATGTTCTCTGATCTATCTGTAATAAATCAATCAATAATCAATTTTTCATGTTTCAACTCAAATGCAAAGTTTGTGTCTGAAGTGTCCCTGATGCCCTGAGCGGGGGTACGGG
Source organism: Archocentrus centrarchus (assembly GCF_007364275.1). NCBI lineage: Eukaryota > Metazoa > Chordata > Actinopteri > Cichliformes > Cichlidae > Archocentrus > Archocentrus centrarchus. The sequence goes on along the minus strand of NC_044355.1, from coordinate 1,385,428 downwards.
GGCCTTTCAGGGACAAAACGCCGACCGTGTGGTCCCACAGTCAGTGTTAGTGACGGGTCAGCGGACGGGTGCAGCTGCTTGACATCAGCAGCTCGCAGTGATGTGATTGGTCAAATGAGAAACGGTTTCCTCGGAGCTCCAGCAGAGAAGCCGTCTGCTTCAATCATAGCTCGCCGTCGTTAAACCGCCGCAGCACAATTTTCTTCTGCTTATTCTTTAACTGTCTGATATTTTTCCAGTTGCTCTGAAAGCTCAGAAAATTAAGATGCTAAAAGAGTCCTTTCTCTTCATAACTGAAAACTCACTGAATCTGTTTCAACAGCAGTCAGCTACTAAGCAGTAAAGCGGTGGTTATGTGAGATGACTGCGGCGACCTGATCCAGGTTCAGGTGCGATGTGAACCCGATTAAAGCGCTCTGAGTGACACGTTTGTACAGCTGCAGGGACACATCTGAACTCAGTGACGCTCAGCGGGGCGCCGGCGAGCCGAGCTGCAGAAAACCCAACGCGAGAGGGCGACGAGGACGCACGCCACACGCTGACCGCCACCTGCAGGGAAGGGGGGCCGCGGGGCCGGCCAATCAGAATCCGCCCCTGCTGCCTCCTTCTGCAGAAAGCCGTGCTAATAGCGGAAACTGCACGCGGAGCGACTGCTCGCAATCACACAACCAAAACACAAAACCCGCCGCAGAGAGAAAAACAACACAAAATACAAAGAAAAACACAAAGAGGGAAAACTCAAACATAATGAAGGGGAAAAAAACCAAACCCACAACAGAACCAAAAACACACCAAACAGGAAAACTGGATACAAAGAGACAAAAACCAACATGAGACAAAACAAGGACACAAAGTGTCAAAAAACTACTAAAGAAGGTTTCAGTGGTTTTGCTCCTCAGTGTGAGGGTTGGAGGGGCCTCGGAGGTTGTTGCTGGCTGTTTGGCTCTCTATGGTTACTTGAGATTTGAAACTGACTCATATTCAAATATTTCATTTTTATTGGTGTTCATTATTTCACTGAACAAACTGCTGCAAAGCTCATTTACTGCACAGGAACATTTCAGTTTTGTGCGGCTCTGTTTTTGAGCCCTCGGGCTAAGATGTTTCCTGAGAACTGCAGAGTCCCGGGTGCTGCTCCCTAACCAGGTGAGCTCACCTGAAAGGCGAACAGCTAAACCTGCCGTGGCGTGTCACGCCGCCCCCTCATCACACCAGCTCCTCCTGACCAATAAAACACCTTTATTTATTAGATTAGTGGGAATAAAGAGCAGAAACGTGCTGATGCTCAATCAACGGGGAGGTGAAGCAGGAGAGCCGGCAGGTCGGTGCAGGTAGGGAAAACAACCGCCCCCCTACAGAGAGCTAAATCTGCAAATTAACGCACAAAAGAGAGAAATTCTTTTTGTTCAGCGAGCCTGAAAAATCCTGCGGCAGAGAAAAGACGCCTGAAAACCTGCTGACCTCTGAGAGACTCCGCAAACACTCGCTCAGAGTCTCAGAGACGATTTAATATATCCAAGGATGCATTCAAAGAGGAGCCGAAATACGGTGCAAAACCTCTGCTGACGGTTCCTGCTGCAGCTGACAGTCCTGACTCTGAATTAGGATTAAAGCATTTAAAGCATTCAACAGTCAAACATACTTTGAGGTTTTATCTCCACTGTGTGTTTCTGATTTTATGATCATATGATTACAGCTGATATGTCTGCTATCAGTCCCAACCACAGCGATGCTCAGATTAAACAGGCTGCTCACCCCGATCTCTGAGCTCATTCAGACAGCCGGCTGAGGACCCCTGAGGTCAGTCTGTGTTTCCTACCTGAGCGGCTGGTCTGCAGCACCTGCAGGGCTTGAGCCAGCTCCTTGAAGCCCTCCAGGTTTTTATCGTTCTGACTGTAGAGAAGGATCTTCTTGGCGTCCGAAAAAAGGCGAGAAATTCTGCAGAATGAGAGTAAAACACGTGTTTCTTTGAGACATCAAACATGAGTTATAAAGCAGCTCAAACATGCATCCAAACACGGAGGGAAAACCCTGAAGCTGAACGCGCTCGCTTACAGTGGAAACGACCAACGGGTCAAAAAGAGATTTAAAGCAGTTAAAGTGTTCGTTTGTGTGAGAAATGATGGTTGAGAGCAGCTCAACTGTGGACGTAGTGGTGTACACAAGCAAAACATCCCTGGTTTGATCCCGGGAGGAGGTCCAAACCCCTCTGGGGTGGTGCTGTGGTCACCCCCCCCTCCCCATGAATAAGGAACAGCTGAAAGCACTGAACCTCTTAAAGCGTCTGCAGAGGCTCGCTCTGGCTTTAGGACGGCTGCGGCAGCTCGTGTGTAGGTGAGATGTTGTAATTTACATATCGTTAGCCTAATAGCATAATTGCCTAAGGCATATTTTGGCATATTTTGAGATACCTACCTAATTCTACTCTGCTAACAGTGTAGATTCATTTAAATAGATATCTCAATTTTGGCCAAAATATGACTTAGGCAATTATGCTATTAGGTTAACGATATGAGAAGTGAAACTAGTTGAAAATGATTAAAAATTAAACTCAGTGGGAAGTTGAAGCATCACTTTATAACAAGTAAAAGATAAATCAGTGGAACTGATTTCAGCTGAAATAAGTTGTTTACATTTTAGGTTTAAGCGGTAACGGTGACTGAAGGGTCGGTTTATGTGTTAGAAGATGTTTAAGGCCTCAGTCACACAGGCCACAACCCCCCCACCCCGCGCCTGTCCCTTCACTGTTGTTGGGTGAAACTGGTGCTGCACCAAAAACCTGATTGTGATTAATTTGGTCACCAGCGGTTATCTGTAGTCTGCACGCAGGACCAGAGTTTGTCCGCAAACACTCGCCAGCTACTCGTGGAGGGGTCGGTGAAACAAACCAGCCTTCATAGTAAAAGTTAGGCCTTAATGCTGAAACCAACACATTTCTAAAGATGCAACTTTTACTTTGAAGGTCACCGCTTCAGTTAGCGAGTAGCTGCTGAGTGTTTGCGCAAACTGCTGCGGACCGAAGCAGTCACAAAATCAGCTGACGTTTAATAACTGAACCTCATATTTTAGATTCAAGCCACGAAAGCAATTTAAGCTTCAGTTTCCACGGAAACACTGAAAGCAGTTAACCCGTCAGAGGTAAAACTGGTTGAACTGTAACAAAACTTGATGAGGAAAGTTAAACTTTGAGGGCTCACATGGAGTCGTTGAAGTTGCCGACGATGCCAGGAGACTCGCCCGGCGTCGGGTGTCTGAAGCAGGGGTTGTTGGCGTTGCAGAGGATTCCCTGAAGCCAGGGCAGCGTCCCGGCTGACGGCATCGCCTTGTTGGGAAAATGACCTGCAGACAGGAAAGAAAAACAGGAAGTGATAAGGAAGCAGTTAAAGCGGCATCGACATGACAGGAAATTAAAAAATGTGACCAGCTCAACGTTTTTGAAATAATTTAATATGGACTCTTATTAATAATTTAATATGACTCTTTAAATCAGCCAATCAGATCTCAGAAGAGGCTCATGGGAGATGGAGTGCAGATTTAAAAATCATGAGGAAGATCAGAAATAAAAGATCTTTTGGTTCTTTTTAAAAACAAACCAAAAAAGGCCGTTACCGTCCTCCTGAGTCACACGTGTGTTGCTGCACTGCGGTTTGTGTGCTTGCATGCAGCAGCAGCAGAACAGCACCATGAGTCAGATTTAATCTGAAAGATGTTCCTTTATCTTCCTGCTCTGCTGGAACACAGTGTTCACATGTTCCCCGATAAACCCGATCGCTTTATTGTCACCTGCAGCGGAGCATCAGCTGCACCTGCTGCACCTGCTGCGGGCCGGAGGTCACCTCAGAGCAACGACCTTTACCCCCTCCTTCCATTGAGCTTCACTGTGTCAGCTGTACGCGCAGAGGAAACGCTGCTATCAGGGAACCTTTAGGACTGCCAGCTGGCCTCTTTTTAATCAAAACGCAGATAAGATAAACGAGAGGTGCAGATTCACTTCACTCCACAGCAGAGTGAAGCCCACACAGGTGGAGGAACGCTTCAGGGTGAGCTCAGGAGAAGAGGGGTGAAAAATTCCCACAAGCTACAGATCAAAATGCTGGGTCTGAAAGACACACCGGAGCTTAAACAGCTGAACTCATAATGAATATGTAATAACTGGGTGAAAGCTCCAGCTCTTCTGACCTCCTCCTCGTGTTTGTCAGGTTCAGATGTGCATCACAGGAAATCAGAGGCGGCCTGATGGATAAGGAGACTCGTGTCTGTTTGTGTATGCATTTCCCTATGCACAGTGTACAGAGAGGGCTTTTCTGCCAACACGCTACCATTGGTCAACCACAATTTCAGCATCAGGAGCTGCTTAGGACCCCCACACCAACAGGGGCCTCCCAAGAGTAATTGCTCAGAGTAGAGCTGCAGCTCCTCCACATCGAAAGGAGCCAGCTGAGGTGGTTCGGGCATCTGACTAGGATGCCTCCGGAGCATCCTTGCACTGTTTCATCATGGATGAACTTCTGTGTCACACTGTCAGATCAGCCGTGTGGAGGTTCCACTGTGGCTTGACTGGGCTGTGAGAACAGCGTTACATCAGCAGGTGGGATTTTTTATTACTGACGGATACATTAGCATTTAGCTCCATCTCTGGAAGTGCAAGTAATAATATTTACTGTATTTTCTGGACTATAAGTCGCACTTTTTTTCATAGTTTGGCTGGGGGTGCGACCTATACTCCGGAGCGACTTATATGTGAAATTTATAATGCATGAACCAAAATACTCCAGCCACTTGACATCTCTGTGAACCAGAGCTTTAAGGCAGTCTTGCGTAATCTGAGGGCGCAGTGGATGATGGATGGAGAGCACAGCTTAACGGCAACTGGGAGAATACGCCACACAACTTTCCTGGAAGTCATTGGATGGATCAAGAAATCATGGGCTTCAGTGACAACCGAAACCATCCTGTCGGGATTCAGAAAGGCCGGAATAATTGGAATTGCAGCTGACGACGAGTCTGACTAACGTGACACAGAAGAGGAAGCGGCGCTTCGTCTACGGAGTGTGCGGAGTTGTTTAGAAGTGACACCGAGGATGAAGAATTCAATGGATTGATGGTTTGGTTAACTTGTTAGTATGTTCTTTATGCTATGGTTATCTGAATAACTTAATGTTACGTTAACATACCGAACACGTGTTCGTTGTGCGTCATGTAGCTGAATGTGTTACGTTAGCATAACGTAGGCGTAACCGTGTTCGTCCTGTTCTTTAATCCATTATTATTTTAAATTGCCTTTCAAGATGGAATTTCTGCTCTGGGTCTCGGTTTCTATCAAATAACCCCCCCCCCCAAAAAATGCAACTTATAGTCCAGTGCGACCTATATATGTTTTTTTCTTCTTTATTATGCATTTTTTGGCTGGTGCGACCTATACTCCGGAGCGACTTATAGTCCGAAAAATACGGTAGGTTGTGACTGTTCTGCACATTTCAAAAATCAACTAAAATAGTTCACTTGCTTTGCAAATGCAGCTGGTTTACTTTATTGCTCTCTAATGAGCCATAGTAATGATTAACGCTGCTGAGGTGGGTGGTAGGTAATGAGTTCAGATGGGGGGGCCGGAGCCCCAAATCTAATTCTGCTTAAGGCCCGTTAGACTTCGGGCCGGCCCTGCAGGAAATGAAGCTTCTGTCTCATAATCACAAACGGTACTGCGACATTACCGACATACCATTTAAAAACACGAGACTTCGTGATGCATTCAAGTACGCATTGCAAAGTCAGAAATCTAAACTTGAATGGCCAGGAAGGCTGTTTAAAGAGAGGAAGAAATCCCCACATCATTGCTTTCAGGCTTTCACTGCACGTTACGCATGTCATGTGCGTTAGTGGATCGGCGAAGGTCCCGTTACCATGCTGCCATCCAGATGACGTCTTTTTCAGGGAAGGTCTTGCTTAATTCAGCAAAACGATGCCAGGCCACATTCTGCTCATATTGCAACAGTGCAGTGAACAAGTCTGAGTGCTAATACCTCTCACCCACTGAAAACATTTGGAGCTTTATGAACCCAAAAACCAAAAACATGAAACAAAGAAACAAAAGATGTGACGTGTTGATTTTGGACTAATTTTATCCATCCAAAGCTGAGGACCGCCCTCGTGTAACCATTCAGACTCAAAGACGTTCACAGCTTTGTTCTTGTTTAAAAATAAAATATAAAGTTTTAAAATCAGACTTAAAATTCATTTTAGGACTTAATGTCGTTAAACCAGCTTCCCGGCTGAAAGTTCCCACCATCGTATCTCTGATGTTTGCCACAGTGGACCATCACCTGAAAGAAAAGCTGGATTTGCAGCTGAATGTTTGCCATGAAAACAAACAGAAAATTTTCCACAGAGCGCAGATGATGAACTGTTTGCGGCGCCGTTGTCATGTCGAGTCACGTCACTTTAACGTGTGCGGCACGCTGAGCCCACCCAAAGCATTCACACGGAGGGATAAACGATTATAAATTTCACCTGACCCGAACGTGTTCAGAGCTGCGCTGCTGTATAAAACTGGATTTAAAGGATCAAGTGAGACAACGCTCCAGCTCGTCCCTGATCCTCGGGAGCTCTCCCTGAGCGTCGCACGGGGCCAGAGCAGCAAGTTTCAACACATCCCTGCAGCTCACATGCTGCGTGAATCACTGTGCAAGTATTGCCATACAGCAGGAGAACTGAAAGCACTTCGAGTGCCCAGAGCTTCTGCTTTCATAGGGAAAGAGGAAGATGAGCAGCTTTCTGCTCCCTCTTCATCCCCTGAAGTCAGTGTAAGGCCTGAATGAAGCAGTGGAGGCGCTCCTCCTCCGTGATAACCAGCAGGTAATGAAAAGGTTTCCTTCTGTTTCCTGTCGGGCAGGTTTCATTCATCCAGCACAAACATCGCCTGAAGCTCCCGATTCTTCATCCTGCTGCTCACAGCGGACTAACTCAGCATTTTACCTCCCGTTACGGCCAGTTTGTCCCCAAACTTTAAAAGTTTAACTTCCCGAGTTTCATGGAAACCAATCACATCTGTGAACAACAGGTGAAGACTACAATGTCCCTCTCACACAGAGCTCTGGGTCCAGAACTACCTGCAGAAGGTCCAGCTCAGCTCTGCTAAGGCTGAGAACTGCAGTGAATCGCTGTTATTAAAAGCACTGATGCTCCTGGTGTGATGATGCCAGCTTTACTGAAGTGAAAATGGATCTTGAAAAGTTGCCTAAATTTCCTATTTGCAGCTGCAGAATTCAATTCAATTTTATTTATATAGCACCAAATCACAACAGACAGTCGCCTCAAGGTGCTTTATATTGTGGGTAAAGACCCTACAATAATACAGAGAAAACCTGAGAGCGAAGTGCTCTGTTGGGGTGATATGGTACTATGAGGTCTTTGAGATAAGATGGGGCCTGATTATTCAAGACCTTGTATGTGAGGAGAAGGATTTTAAATTCTATTCTAGATTTAACAGGGAGCCAATGAAGAGAAGCCAATATGGGAGAAATATGCTCTCTCTTTCTAGTCCCTGTCAGTACTCTAGCTGCAGCATTTTGGATCAGCTGAAGGCTTTTCAGGGAGCTTTTAGGACAGCCTGATAATAACGAATTACAATAGTCCAGCCTAGAAGTAATAAATGCATGAATTAGCTTTTCAGCATCACTCTGAGAAAGGATGTTTCTAATTTTAGAAATATTGCACAAATGCAAATAAAATCAGTCCTACATATTTGTTTAATATGTGCATTGAAGGACATATCCTGGTCAAAAATGACTCCAAGATTTCTCACAGTGTTACTGGAGGCCAAAGTAATGCCATCCAGAGTAAGGATCTGGTTAGACACCATGTTTCTAAGATTTGTGGGGCCGAGTACAAGAATTTCAGTTTTATCTGAATTTAGAAGCAGGAAATTAGAGGTCATCCAGGCCTTAATGTCTTTAAGACATTCCTGCAGTTTAACTAATTGACGTGTGTCATCTGGCTTCATTGATAGGTAAAGCTGAGTATCATCTGCATAACAATGAAAATTGATGCAGTGCTTTCTAATAATACTGCCTAAGGGAAGCATGTATAATGTAAATAAAATTGGTCCTAGCACAGAACCCTGTGGAACTCCATAATTAACCTTAGTGTGTGAAGAAGACTCCCCATTTACATGAACACACTGGAGTCTATGAGATAAATATGATTCAAACCACTGCAGTGCAGTACCTTTAATACCTATAGCAAGCTCTAATCTCTGTAATAAAATGTTATGGTCAACAGTATCAAAGCTGCACTGAGGTCCAACAGGACAAGAACAGAGATGAGTCCACTGTCAGAGGCTCTAAGAAGATCATTTGTAACCTTCACTAATGCTGTTTCTGTACTGTGATGAATTCTGAAACCTGACTGAAACTCTTCAAATAAACCGTTCCTCTGCAGATGATCAGTTAGCTGTTTTACAACTACTCTTTCAAGAATCTTTGAGAGAAAAGGAAGGTTGGAGATTGGCCTATAATTAGCTAAGACAGCTGGGTCAGTGATGGCTTTTTAAGTAGAGGTTTAATTACAGCCACCTTGAAGGCCTGTGGTACATAGCCAACCAATAAAGACTGATTGATCATTTTTAATATAGAAGCATCAATAAATGGAAAGACTTCTTTGAACAGTCTAGTAGGAATGGGATCTAATAAACATGTTGCTGGTTTGGAGGAAGTAACTATTGAAGTTAACTCTGAAAGATCAACTGGAGTCAAAACAAATACCAGCAGTGCTGAAAGCAGCCGAACATGAAGAATAATCTTTGAGATGGTTATGAATAATTTTTTCTCTGTCTAAAATTTTATTTGTAAAGAAATCCATGAAGTCACTACTAGTTAAAGTGAAAGGAATACTCGGCTCTACAGAGCTCTGACTCTTTGTCAGCCTGGCTACAGTGCTGAAAACAAACCTGGGGTTGTTCTTATTTTCTTCAATTAATGATGAATAGTAAGATGTCCTAGCTTTACGGAGGGCTTTTTTATAGAGCAACAAACTCTTTTTCCAGGCTAAATGAGCATCTTCTAATTTAGTGAGACGCCATTCCCTCTCCAGCTTTCGGGTTATCTGCTTTAAGCTGTGCGTTTGTGAATTATACCACGGAGTCAGGCACTTCTGATTTGAAGCTTTCCTTTTCAGAGGAGCCACAGTATCCAAAGTTATACGCAGTGAGGATGTAAAACTATTGACGAGATAATCGACCTCACTGGGAGCAGAGTTTAGGTAGCTGCTCTGCACTGTGTTGGCACTGAAGAGCATAATAATGAAGGAATTAGATCCTTAAACTTAGTTACAGCACTTTCAGAAAGACTTCTACTGTAATAAAACTTATTCCCCACTGCTGTGTAATCCATTAAAGTATTATGTTACTAAGAAATGATCAGACAGGAGGGGGCTTTCAGGGAATACTGTTAAGTCTTCAGTTTCTATGCCATATGTTAGGACAAGATCCAGAGTATGATTAAAGTGGTGGGTGGGCTCCTCTACATTTTGAGAGAAGCCAATTGAATCTAACAATAGATTAAATGCAGTGTTGAGGCTGTCATTCTCAGCATCTACATGGATGTTAAAATCACCCACTATAATGATTTTATCTGAACTGAGCACTAAATCAGATAAAAAGTCTGAGAAATCAGACAGAAACTCTGAGTAAGGACCAGGTGGACGATAGATAATAAATAAAACAGGTTTTTTCCCAGTTAGGATGGACAAGACTAAGAGTCAGGCTTTCAAAAGAATGAAAACTTTGTCTGGGTCTTTGATTAATTAATAAGCTGGAATTGAAGATTGCAGCTAATCCTCCTCCTCGACCTGTGCTCCGAGCATTCTGACAGTTACTGTGACTCGGGGGTGTTGATTCATTTAAACTAACATATTCATCCTGCTGTAACCAGGTTTCTGTAAGGCAGAATAAATCAATACGTTGATCAATTATTAAATCATTTACTAATAGGGACTTGGAAGAGAGAGACCTAATGTTTAACAATCCACATTTAATTGTTTTATTCTTTGGTGCAGTTGATGAAGCTGTATTATTTATTGTTTTTGAATTTTTATGCTTAAATAGCTTTTTGCTGATTTTAGCTTTGTTTTTTGGTGGTCTGGGAGCAGGCACCGACTCTATGGGGATGGGGTTTTGGGGGGATGGCAGGAGGAGAGAAGCTGCAGAGAGGCGTGTAAGACTGCAACTCTGCTTCCTGGTCTCAACCCTGGGTAGTCAGTTTTTAGGAGGGTTAAAGGTTTTAGAGGAGGTGAACTGATCCATGGTTGGAGTGAACTCTGAGTCTCAGGTTTGGTCTGCTGGTCAGGAGACGTAAGCTTGTGCTGAGCCGACGTTTCTCACCGATTATTGAGAGAAACCAAGAGCACGTAGAACAATGCTAAAACAGCTGAAGCACTCGAGTACCCGACACATTTATGTCTCAGACGGCTGATGAATGAAACCTCATCTACCTCAGGTGTTTTCCTGTTCCTCTCTCTGTGAGCTCACTATGACTTCCTGTCTGTGTCCTGTACCATATTCCTGGGGCTTTTTGCAGGCGAGGAAGATTCAAACAAAATCAAATCAAACTGATGACTATTTATGCAACATCGAGCTCTGCGCTGACACAGGAGGGAAGAAGCTGAACTGAGATTTAACCCTTTGATGCAGTTCAGTACTCCTATCAGGGCTTTATTGGGGACTGATGGAACTCTGTGACCTTCATGACATCTGATAATGAGCCATAAAGAGCCATAAATGCCCGATAAACAACACAAGGAGCTTCACTCAGCACATGGACCTTTAATTTGAAATCCTGCAGCAGTAAGCAATACTGCATTTCCTCCACCTTCCAGGACCATCATCAATCAATAACCTCTGATAATTGGGACCCAATCAGTGTCAAACTCATATCAGATGTTCCTAAAGGTGCAAGGGTCTGAGAGAGATGATAACCAGAATAAGATACTCCAGCATGCACCTGGCTGCCCCTCCTGCAACACCTGAAAACATGTCTGCAGCATCTGCAGGACTCCAGCTGTGGTGTCACCTGACAGAGACCCCATCCTGCTTTTGTTTCTGTCTACATTCAGTAACGGCTCCACGGACCAGACCAGAGACCAGCAGGCTGGAGAGAGAGATGGTCCACATCTACAGGCTCAGTCCCACGCTCCACACCTGTACCTGTAGCTGGCCGTGACGTCGTATTACAAGCCCGGGCTAAGCTAACACCATGGCAACGATGTATGATCCTCCCTGTGTGACCGCCAATACCTGACACCATCATTGCCAACATGGGGCAGGAGACGGGGAGGGGGGGGGGGCTTATAAAGGGAGCTCGATCCACCCTCCGTGATGATGCTGGTGTCAGAGACACACCAGCTATTTGTCAAAAATAAAGAAAATAGTGAGCAGCAATGAGCCTGACTCTTTCAGCAGCACGCACACACACACACACACACACACACACACACACACACACACACACACACACACACACACACACACACACACACTCCTATCGGAGTCTCACATTAAGCTCCAGTTTAAAACACACACCCGCCTTCTTGTGCTTTCTCGTGTTTAATGATCACTGAAGCCGCTCCCCACACAAGCATTCATTCAGAGAGGGCAGAGCTCTGGGCAAGAACACACACGTCTGTGTGTCGTTGTATGCAAAATAATGATACCCCCTAAATGGCAAAACAAGCTCAAAAGGCCTTCATTGATGACGTACTGGTGATTGCTGAGATCACTGTCCATCCGCACAGTCCTGCCCCCCCACTGCTGCAGTGGTTAGTAGGGTCGCCTCACAGCAAGAAGGTCCTGGGTTCAAACCTCATGGTGGACTGCGGGCAGTCTAAAGGCGTTTGGCTAACTGGTGATTCTAAAGTGGCCGCAGGACGCGAGTGCGAATGCTCGCCTGAGTGCGTGTACCTCCCCCACCCCCACCCCACGAGTGCTGGGACACGATCCACGGAGGATGAGGAGGATGCTCTCTGACATCACTCTTCATCATTGAAGGGAAACGCTGTAAAGCAGCGGCGGCTGTTTCGTCCACGCAGAAGACAGAGCGCCGTTCAAATCACGTTTAAATAAAGGTTTTCAACTCACACTCATGCTGCTCGTAGGGAGGATAGTTCAGCCGCACGGCGATGAGGATGAAGAAGATTAAGAGGGGCCAGACGATCTCTGCCAAGAGCTGGAGCTGAAACACACACACACACACACACACACACTTTAACACACAACGCAGCCAGAGACAGGAAACCATTATACACAAGGAGTGTGTGTGTGTGTGTGTGTGTGTGTGTGTGTGTGTGTGTGTGTGGTCTAAAAGCCTCCTGATTGGCTCCTTTTAAGTGTTTGACCACAGCAGGAAGCAGCTTCATGCGTTTATTATTAGAAGTTATTGATAACCAATCAGCAACAGAGGGCACAGCACTCTGTGAGTCCTTCAGGAGACACCGATCGAAGTTTGATCTTAGCTCCAAATCAGAGAAAATCCAACATCTGGATTCAGATCATCTGGATCAGAGATGGAGGGATGCTGAGAGTGAAGGTGACACGATTTATGATTTATGAGAAAGTTAATTTAATTTTTTCTGTCAATTAAAAAAATAAATAAATGAATAAAAAGATTTGTTTGTTTCAGCTCCTCACATGAAGCTTTGCAGAAACCATTTAAAAGTGTCTGTTTTTCTCATACGTGTTATAAACCAATCAACTCATTGATTAACCCAGAAACTGATCAGCTAAGTGATGTTAATGTAAACTGCTGTATCAGCGTCCGTTCTGTGAGGACAGGTAAACACTGATAACATGCTGGGAGCTTCCTTCAGCCATTTTTCCTGTAATCTGAGATTTAGATGTTTTTAAGGTTTAAACTCTGACGTGACTCAGAGCTGAAGGAGGTCCAGTTTCTCTGAGGACCTGATAGAAGCAACCTACAAATATCCAACCTTTAACCTTTAAAAGGTTTCACAGCTCCTCGTAGGTCATTTATGGACCAAAACCAGAAACCGAGCAGGAGAATATCGATTACTCTAATCTGTAAAATAAGGTGCAGGTTCTGGGAGGACAGAAGGGTCAAAGTTGATGAAATGTTTGGGTTTCCTCACACAGCACTTTAACTTTTAAAAAGTAATTTTATGGACCAAATGACGGTCTGATGAATCCAGAACAGTGTGTCTGTGAGTGTGTTTGTGTGTGTCTGTGAGTGTGTGTGTGTGCGTGACTGACCGTCTGCCGTCGTCTGTAGGTGAAGTTCTTCCACAGCAGCAGACCCAGCTGTGTGGAGACGGACATGTCTGCCGCCGCCGCTCTGCTTGAATGATCGTCGGCCGCCGCTCGCTCTGCATTAAAGCGCACAAACACACAGCACTCAGCTCAAAGGTGTTGGGGTCAAAGGTCGCATCAGATAGTAAAGCTGCTGATCTCACTCAGAGTTATCAGCTGAAACGCTGTCAGCAGCTGTCACAGAGCGTCCCATCAGAGTCTTCCTCACACGATTCACCTTTTATTCTCAGTGAGAGCTTCTGGGATAAAACAGGAAGTATTCTCAAACTTAAACTCCATTTAAAGTCTTATTAAAAAATTGAAATCAGACCTTTCAGAGTTTTTTAAAGTTGACTTGAATCTTTTGGAGGACTTCTTTGCCTCTAGCAACAAAACTGCACATCTGCCATCACATCTTTACAGGTGCATCAAACTGAAACTGGAACTGAGGCGTCACCTCGATGAAACATCACACTCACACTCCGCGGGCTTCTCGCCGTCTCGTCCAAACGTGGTGCCTTTCGGCTCCAAAACAATCGAACTGCAAACACCGAGGATTTAAAATGTGGAGTCTGGAGACGGGCGCTGCTCCCGGTTTCACACCACAAACCCCAAACTAAGGTTCATGTTTTGGTTTCGTGCCCTCGGACTCGCTTCAGTTTTAGACCGCTCTTTCTGCTCTCTTGCATAATTACAAAGAAAAAAAGCAACAACTTTATCAGCTGTCCTGTACCTGCACCCTGTCATTACCACCTGCCCGGGCTGGGTCTGCCTTTGACTCCGCCTCCTATTGTGATTTGATTAAACAGGCCACAGGATGGACGTGCGCTCTGACATCAGACCGTGTTTCAGTAAAAAGTTGGTCTCTTCTTCTCCAGATGTTCACTTTGACTGTTTCCAGGTGTGCAGCTCAAACAGCCAAACACACTAATTAGCAAGAACGGCTGAGAAACTGAGGAAGGTCTGATACCGAAACACTGCAAATAAATATGTTTTTGTATGCTAAACAGTGTGCAGGAGCCTGTAGGCTGGATCTGTCCCACACGGCTGTATTCTGAAAGAGATGCTGAATGATTTTTTTAATGATATTTGGCCATAACTTCCTGCGATTGGTCTGAAAGTCCAAACACGTCTGCACATCAAAGGCTGCGAGAAAAGCATTTATTTCAGGGATCCTCACATCCAGGCCTCGAGGGCCGGCGTCCTGCAGGTTTTAGATGTGTCTCTGCTTCAACACACCTGAGTCAAATATAGAAGTCATTAGCAGGACTCTGGAGAACCTGACTGCATACTGAGGAGGTCATTCAGCCATTTGATTCAGGTGTGTTGGATCAGGGACACATCTAAAACCTGCAGGACGCCAGCCCTCGAGGCCTGGATGTGAGGATCCCTGATTTATTTCCTGTTTTGCTGCGTGCGGCATGAATTCGGCCCACTGGGATACGCTCGGCGCAGTTTAAGTTCAGACATCTGAACCTTCCAGTGACGTCTTTATGTCAGTAACGCCCGCATGTAACGCTGCAGTCAGCAATATTCACCCAGCTGACGTCAGCCACCGTTGGTGAGGACTTCTCGCGGCTTTCTGAGGCCAGAAAAGCAGAACACACAACCTGAGGTGACACTCAATAAGCTGCATCAGGCACATGCCTCCACCCTCAGCTTCAGAAAGTCTTACTAAGAAAGCTTAAACATGGAGCTGCTCTGAAATGTTTTCATTTATTTGAATGAGACACCAAACTAAATATAAGTGCACCCGAGCACAGTGACAATAAAGAGCCTCCTGATTCTGCAGCGGTGGGATTCACCTCCCGGAGACGGACGTGGACACGGACGTCCGCGCAGAGCCTCGCCCTCGTGTCGCTCAGGCCTCTGCATACTCTCAGATCACTCAGGGTCTCTGCGTCAGCTTCATCGCGCCCTTCGTGCTCCCTGCTGTGCGACCTCGGCCTCTCTCCATCCTCATTACCAGCTAAAGGTTCGCCCTCGTCAGACGCACCTTACAGTCAAAAACCCCCCAACAGTTCACCACACCACCTCTTCTTTTACATTTTTGATTTGAATTATATTCAGGGAAATTCCTTCTTAAAAGAATGTTTTTAAGTTTAATAACTGCATGATTACCCGTTACTGCCTCTCTCACCGCGCAGCAGGAAGCAAAGATCGAGTCTAACCTGAAATCGACAAACACTCTCCGACCGGATGTCAGCGGGAGCTGCAGCCTGGAAACACGTCACTGATCTGAGGGATGCACTTCTCTTTCATAATGTGTGGAGCACTGCTGGGGGGTTCCCATGATGCACTCCCATGTTTATACCCCACTCTGTATTTAATCATTAGTTATTTTTAATCTCTGTCTCTCCCCCCTCAGCAGATGACCCCCCCCCTCCCTGAGCCTGGTTCTGATGGAGGTTTCTTCCTGTTAAAGGGAGTTTTTCCTTCCCACTGTCACCAAGTGCTGCTCACAGGGGGTCGCTCTGACTGTTGGGTTTTCTCTGTATTATTGGAGGGTCTTTACCTACAATACAAAGCACCTTGAGGCGACTGTTTGTTGTGATTTGGTGCTATATAAATAAAATTGATCTGACTCTAACCGCTGAGGTCGATTTCTTCAGTTTGTCTGTGTGTCGTTCTGTATTTAAACTTCTCAGCTAATTATGAGCTGCACTGTTTTTCCTCCCTTTGTTTGCGGTCGGCGCTGCTCCTCAGACCCGTCACTGATTATAACAGAGTCTTAGTGAGTGGCCTTTATTTTGGAAAGCTGTGATCAACGTGTTTCTGTCTGAGCCCACAGAGAGTTTCACAGCTGAGGAGATGCTGATCAATACCAGCTTGATTGATCAGTGTGATTGGACAAAGGAAGGGGGGGGCTGAAGGTATTTGCTGGTACCACACACACACACACACACACACACTCACTCAATCACTCATTCACACACACAGTGATGCTGATTAAATCAAACTGATTTAACTGCTTCATCTACAAAAGCAGCTCCACATCAGTAGTCTGCAGGAATCAATGCAGGTATTGATTAACAAACGTACAGGGAAATGAATAAAGGCTGATTCTGCTGCTGGTTTCAGCCCATCAGATCTGAACTTTAGTTAAACAGATTAAAATGAAGAGTGGCCCCTCCTCCCCCTGCGTGTGTGTGTGTGTGTGGGGGGGGGGGGGGTATCAGAGTAGATAAAGCCTGTGGGGGGGCTTTAATCTGCAGTCTGAAGCAGCTTTAGGACTTTGATTCAGTTTGAATTAAAACCTCACTGAGCAGCGCCCCCGGCGGCCGACACACAAACTGCAGATTCTGCTTCACAAACTCGCTTTAAACCTTTTTTCTAAAGTCCAAATAAAACCACATAAAAGTCCAGATAAAACCGTTTTTAAAATGCAGCTTAACAGCCAGAGTTGACTCTGTTTCTGAATCATTAAAAGTTCACCCTCAGAGCTCCTCTTCTTCGCTTTCTCCCGTTTTTCTCTAAAGTTTCTTTTGCTCCGCTTTTTAAATCCGCCTGAGAGACTGTAACGAAGCGTCTCCGTTTCCTCCCGAGGAAAACCGTGACGCGTTTGAAGAGCCGCTGTACCGAGCGGACCGGAGTTTAAACAGGATAAAAGAGCAGGAGCGGAGAGGAGAACATGAAGGAGAACATGCAGGAGAACCCTCAGAGAGAGCGGGAGCAGCTCACCTGTGTGGCAGTCGTGTCTCGGTCCGGGACAGCCTGTCTCCTCCTCTGCCCTCACTCAGCAGCATCTGCTCCTCTCGGAGCTCCAGCCGCGGGACAAAACTCACCGGAGTCAACGTCCGAGAATCACTTACGCTGCTTCCGCCCAGGAACTTCAAAATAAAACTACACCTTCCGGGGAAATGAACTACAGGAATGTTGGGGAGAGTTTTTCAAACTGTTGCGTGATTTGTTTTTCAGTCAGAATCAGAGGTTTATGCTCTTTACTTTATTTAACCACGATAATGACAAAATACACAAAATAGGCTGAGTGTACCGATGTGTGACTGAAGCACAAAGACAAGCAACACAGCTGCAACATGAAAGCAGTGATGCAGCTGCCTCCACATCAGGTCACATTATAATCAGATTACATGGATCTGAGACGAGCTCCTTCAGAGTTATTGGTTATTTATTGATCTTTAAAAACTTCTCTTATTACATTACATGTCTGGCTCACATCTTAACATATTTTATCTTCTTAGAAAGTGACATTTATTTATTTTAGGGAGAAAACAGTACTTTTATATTTCACTACTGCACATTTCTGCTTTTGGACAGATATATTTTGCTCTCCTTCTCCCTTCAGCAGGTAAAAGGCTGTAAATAAGCTGTTTTTAATTTATGGAATTTAATAAATAACATAGTTATGTTACATAGTGAGTTATGTTTGCTTAAGACGCGCTCTTTAAAAAAAAAACAGATCAAATGTGTTGATCAAAGTGTTAAAACTAATTTAAAAGCTTCACATGAAAAAGCAAAACAAAAACACGGGTCTTTTAATGTGGAAACAACGCTTCCGGTCATATTGAGGGTCAGCTGACGCAGCTGTGGGGTTACTCTCGGTCACCAGCAGCTGGGTTCAGTGTTTCACAATAAAAGACAGTCCAAATGGTACAATATTTCATAATAAGAGAGTTTCCACTGTGATTCATGTGGAACATTGAAGACATAAAGCACCAAAATGTTTATTTATTGATTTAGTCATCTTCAACCTGGCATTAACACACATTACTTACTTTGTTTTGTAGTTTCTTATGTTTTATTGTTTTGGCTCTTTAAGTCTTTTAATTTCTGCATATGTTTATTCACTGATCAGCGCTCATGGATTACTGTAAATTTGATTCTGTTTTTAAAGTTTTACTGACATTAAAGTACTTAAGAGGCATTTAGGAGGAGCGTTATCACAGATACTTCCTCCCAGCAGCTGTAAGACTCTTTAACCATCACTGCTCCCAACAAAAATAGAACCAATAGTATGTACATATTGTATAGTAATATATAGTATATTGTTATTTCTTGTAGTTATATTCCTGTACAGTATATATTATTTTATTATTAGTAGTAGTAGTAGTGTTAATCTTGTCC
Organism: Archocentrus centrarchus; assembly: GCF_007364275.1. Taxonomy (NCBI): domain Eukaryota; kingdom Metazoa; phylum Chordata; class Actinopteri; order Cichliformes; family Cichlidae; genus Archocentrus; species Archocentrus centrarchus. The sequence continues at coordinate 1,367,052 of NC_044355.1, read as the reverse complement.
TGTTGTGTTTTGACATTTTTGCTGCTGCTACACCTAAATTTCCCTTTGTGGGACAATAAAGGCTGTTTCTTCTTCTTCTTCTTCTTTAAATTTTTATTTAATTTTACCTTACGGTGCGTTGATTGACTGCTTGGTCCCAAGAGCCAGTTTAGGTAAGCAGGGACCCACCAGCGGCTCTCCCTCTGACCCATAAAGCACCAGAATCCTCCCGTGGTTCGAGAGTCTACGGGAGGTCCAGCCCATGTGGCTCATTCGAGGTGCTTATCAATGAGCCCCCTCTCAAGCCTGGATCCAAGGATACTTCTCCTGAATTGCACCTCATGGCCCCTCACCCAGAACCACTTTGCTTTAGGAGACCCAACCAGGGGCAATATAGCTCCTGGGATCACAAGGGCATAAAAACCCCTCCACCACGAAAAGGTGGAGATTCATGGAGGGTGTCTGGGCTCTTGGGGAGAGATGGGGTGAGAAGCTGGGAAGGCCTCAGAGCAGAGCTGCTACTCCTTCACAACAACTGGAGCAAACTGAGGTGGTCCAGGCATCTGAACAGGACACCTCCTGGTCACCGATGTTTTGGGCATGTCAAACTGTGGGGAGACTCTGGGGCAGACCCAGGACACGCTGGAGAGAGTATACCATCATAGGAATTAGTGTCCTCTCAGGAGAACTGGAGGAGGCAGCCATGGAGAGGACGGTCCAGGCATCTCTGCTTAGACTGCTGCCCCCACGACCTGGACCAGGATGAATGGTAGAAACCTGATGGATTGATGATTGACCTAAGTTTCCAAATAAAACAGGAAGTAAACTGAAAGAGGCAAAGTCACACAGCAAGAGGAAAAATAGGGGAAAGGAACACTCTCAAGAACATGGGGAAAAACCAAGAACCTAAGAAATACAGAAACAAGGATTATAGCAAAGATCACGACACCTGCCTGGGTGCCCATGCAACACAGGAAACAGTAAACTAATCAAAATGAACTCAAACAAAAGAAAATCTGTCAAAATGAACCAGACCGGTGACTAATACTGGTCTGGTATTCCTAATACTGAAATACAAACTAATAAAAACTAAAACTACATGACAGGTATTAAAGGAGGTGAGGTGAGAGTGGAGCTGTTTCATTGGCACGCAGCCAGAGGTCTGGCTCCAGATGAGCACACAGCTGGTTATGTGTGATACAATCATGGCAATGCATCTGAGCTGCTGTGACACAGAAACCTCGTCCAGCTGTCACCGTGAACGTCAGCTCACTAACGAGAAGCTCTGGAAACCGTTTTTTTACACCGTTAAAGAGGACCTGCAGTGATGAGGCTTTCTGTCACATACACACAGTCTACATGCAGACGTGTCACAAAGAAGCAGCTGCTGCTGAAAGCTGCTGTAAGTGCTAAAAGACTTTAAAGTTAATTTGGTATTTTTGGACTGATATTCAAAGGTCTGATGATGTGCAAAATGACTCCAGTAAAAGCTGATATTGTTCCATTACAGAGGAGAACCCCAAACATAAAACAGCACATCATCAGCATACAGTGGTATTATTAAAGCTGATGGTTTTAAAGTTTAAACTTCCAAAGTCTGTGGGGAAAAAACAAAACAAATAAAAACCAAACAAACAAACAGTGAAATTAAATTTATGGGATTTCGCTGTAAAACTCTCAGAAACATGGTGTCAGCCCAGATACTTCCTCCGGATGGTATCACCTCGGCCTCCCCGGAGTCTGATAAATATCACTAAAATTAGAAACATCCTCAGAGTAACAGCTGGATTATTATATATGTTGTTATCAGGTTGCTCTAAAAGCTGCTGAAAAGCCTTCAGTTGATCCCAAATGCCACAGCAAGGGCACTTAATGCAGACTAGAAAGAGAGTTCATGTTTCTCCCACATTAGATTCTTGTCACTGGCTCCCTGCTACCTCAGATTATCCCAATAGAGCACTTCGCTCTCAGACTGCAGGTTTACTTGTGGTTTCTCGAGTTTCTAACAGTAGAACGTGAGGCAGAATCTTCAGCTGTGGAACCTGCTCCCACTTTGGCTTCAGGAGATAGCCCCCCCTAACGCTCCCAACCTGAACCAGTGTTTGCGTCTCACTCTCTGGCATTTTGGGTCCTGTATGGTGAACATGGTTTCCCTCTTCACTTTCCCTTCACCCCCCAGCCAGTCGAGGCAGATGGCTACCCCTCCCTGACCCGAAACATAAAGGTTTAGCCTGCTGTGTTTCCCAGTAATGCATCTGTTGTGTCCATGTGGGTCAGGTGAATTTTGCACTCTCCACCACCAGGGAGAGTGGCACAAAGCTGCACATGTCAGGACCAAAAACTTAAGCTCCACTGCACTCGTGTCCACACCAAAGACAACAAAATTAGCTGCCAGGAAGTGACACGCAGCACCTGCATTAGGGATCTCCATCCAGGGATACCTGCTGTCTGCTTGCCATCAGTCTCATTTTGAAGTGTTGAGCATTTGAAGCATGATGAGTGAGGGATGGATCTGACTGAGAAACTGAGGGACACCTCACACAGACCAGAATTTACAAGATATCATCGTTGCTGTGTTCAATGAGAGCATCAGGAAAATGTTCAGTGAGGCCACAGATCAACCAGAGGAGCTGCCCCCTGCTGGCACTCAGAAAGACTGCAGGTTCAGCACTGGATTAATTCCAGGTTTGGTTTATTCTCATGAGCTCGTGCAAGCTTCTGTTTTCCTCCACAGTCCAAAAATAAACATCCTGTTTCCATTCCCCTCACCCAGGCAGGTAAAGCAGGTTTCCAGGTGTCACGTGGTGGCTGCCCAGTGCTCCTGATGCTGTGTGATGAATGCAGGAGATATGCTGACTCAGAAGGATCAATAAAGCAGATTACGTCACTTTACACTCACAGCTTGTAACGTCACGTTCACAAACAATTCCAAAGGTTGTAGCTCCAAATCAGCCTTCATAAACGTGCAGAACAAATGCAGTTTGTACAGGAGTGGGAATTTCTTCTGTTTGGAGGACCTCTGACTGCCCACATATGGACTTCTTCACCTGCCTCATCCTCGCTGTAACAGCCAAATGTACCAAACTGCAGTTATTTTGTGGAGGATAAAGCTGTTGTTTTTGGCTCAGGCATTGTGCAGCTACTGCTCCCCATGAAAGGCTGAGTTCACCGGGGGGCTGTAGGAGGGGCTGCCGGGACCTCTGCTTCATGAAATTCAGTTCTCGAACTGATTGAAATGTAGATTTTTCTTCTGTATTTTCAGGTTTTTTCTTTATGATTCTAGTATTTTGTTAGTCTTTAGTTCCTGTTTTAAATGTACAGTTTCTTGTGGTCAGTTCAGTTTTGTGATATCTTGTGCTCTGGTTAACAGCCTGCCCATCATTAGTGCACAGTCACAGTTTTCACAGGACTCCATCAGTCCTAAGTCCTCCCCATGATTCAGCAGCTTGTAGAAGCAGCGATAAGTTGAAGTTTTTCTGTGAATTGATTTCGGTCCACTCTTCTTTACAGCATTGCTTCAGTTTATTGAGGTTTGTTGACATTTGTTCATGCACAGCTCTCTGAAGGTCCCGTTGGGCTGAGGTCGGGACTTTGGACCATTGCAGCACCTTCATGCTTGTCTTTCTCAGCCGTTCTGCTGGGATCATTGTCCTTAGTTTGGGCCAATCTTCAGCTGTGGGACAGACGTCCTCACATCTGACTCCAGAATACTTTGGTACACAGAGGAGTTCATGGTCAACTCAGTGACTGCAAGGTGGCCCGGGCCTGCGGCTGCAAAACAGGCCCAAATCATCATGCTGCCACCACCTTGCTGACGGTTGGTGTCAGCACGGTGGTGGAGGGCGTTCATGCTGATGTGCTGTATGCAGTTTGTTCTAAACGTGCTGCTGTGCATTATGGACAAACATCTGCACTCTGATCTCGACTTTGTTCCAAAGTTTACTGTGAGTTTGTTCAGATGCAGCTTTGCAAACCTGAGCTGTGCTGCCATGTTGCGTTTAGAGAGAAGAAGCTTTCTCCTGCAGCCCTTCCAGGACACACTTATACTTTTTCTCATTGTGCTGTCATGAACTTTAACCTTTAACACACTCTCTGAGGCTTGTAGAGTCTGAGATGGAGCTCTTGGGTTTGTTGCATGCTCTGAGCTTGGGCTGCTGGGCCATTGGCTCCTGGGAAGATTGTATTAACACACCTGGATGCTCCATACCAGCAAACTGCCCAAACCTCTGCTTTTATGGAGACGCTCACACTGCTGATGATCAGGTAATCAGGTGTGTTTGATTAGCAGCACCTGGCTGCTACTGAGCCTCTGAACTGCTTTGGAATCAATAAGATTGTACTGAGTTTTTCACAGGACTGAAGGTGGCTCTGATTTCACTGACAGTCTTCTCCTGTTTCCTTTGGCCTGATGTTTATACAGGAACAACCATCCAGTACAAACCAGAGTCACCATCACAGCCTCTGAAGCTCATCTGCTGAGCATGAAAACGCTGTTTTAAAGAGTCTCAGTCCTAAAACACAATTCTCTCATCAATGTTACTATAAAAACACTGAAATTTTATTTATTATTATTATTTTTGATTTGTTTCTTCATTGTAACCATATTGTAACCATATTTCCTTCTAATCTGCCCTATTCAACATCACATTTATGAGATTTTCGTCTTTTGCACCGCCTGCTCGGTGCTGTCGTCGTGTATTCTGCATATTTTTCTGTTTACTTTGAATAAACTTGAAGTCGGGCCCACGTGAGACTGGTGCTGTACCTGAGCCGCTGTGTGGGTAATTACTCAACCATACTTATCACCATGACAGCACAGCTGCACAAATGACAACCAGCTGTGAGAGTTCACTTCCAGCTGCTGCCCTCAGGGAGCATTTAGATGTTTGTTTGAACTTTGGGAGACTTTAAATTAAGAACATTTAATCGATCATAGTTGACAAAGGTTTCAGAACGCTTACAAAAAAGTAAAAACATAATTGTTTATAACTGTGAAATAAAGTAAAGGTCAGCTCGAGGAGTTAAAAGCCGTTTGTTGTGTTTTTCCTGATGATGAGGAGGAAGATGATCTGCTGTGTTACACTGCCCCCTGCTGGACCGCAGTCAAATGGCACACATCACATCAGTTTGAAACCTGCCAGCTGTGTGTGTGTGTGTGTGTGTGTGTGTGTGTGTGTGTGTGTGTGTGTGTGTGTGTGTGTGTGTGTGTGTGTGTGTGTGTGAGACGTGTTCACTCGTTTCTTTAACCACACACAAACATTTCCTCCTTATTTAGAAAACTGCTGATCCACAAAACTTTCATTTTTCTTTAACCTCCAAAAAAACTCTCCAGCTTTGAAACTGATCAGCAACAAGTGGATTTATGCTGCAGTTAAATTAAGAGCAACAATAATTGTGGAAAGCTCAAAACGACTTGTAAATCCCCCCCCAACACACACACACACACACACACACACACACACACACACACACACTCAGGGAGCATCTTCCTCAAGAAGATGGCAGAAGACACTTTTTATAAGATTTTAGATTTCTTTGTTTTAAATAAGAAATCTGCAGCAGGTGCCGACTTCAGTACTCACTGACTGTGCTCGCTTAAGCTCGAGTCTCATGAACATATTCTAAACTATATTATATATATATGAACTCAAGCAATAAAAGGATTATTTTACAGAGCTTGTCCTTTGGGAACAAGTGCAGTTACAGTCATCCAGAGAGGTCAAAGGTTATTCTCAGATACAGATTTCTTTAACTCCTACACCTTTGGTCCTTTGCAGCGTTCTCTTGTTCTCACCAGTTAAGCTTTTCAGAAGCAGGATTTTGGCTCAGCCAGATAACCTGAGGGCTGACCCTGAGGTTTTCAGTACTACCATTAATCATTAATTATTATTAATCTCTGTCTCTCCCCCCCCTCAGCAGATGACCCCCCCTCCCTGAGCCTGGTTCTGATGAAGGTTTCTTCCTGTTAAAGGGAGTTTTTCCTTCCCACTGTCACCAAGTGCTGCTCACAGGGGGTCGTTTTGTTTGTTGGGTTTTCTCTGTATTATTGTAGGGTCTTTACCCACAATATAAAGCACCATGAGGCGACTGTTGTGATTTGACGCTATATAAATAAAGCTGAATTGAATCTTTAATGCTTCATAATAAAACTTCACGGCTGCTTTATGTTCCCTGAGGGTGACCGTGTGAACCGTGTCCTCCTGTTATGTCCCCATAACAAGAGGAACACGAGCACACACGCACATTCACGCCCACACACACTCCCACCGTTCAGCCTGGTACAACAGTAAACAATGAGACAAAAGCTCTCTGTCCTCTGCAGCCTGATCAGACCTCCATCACTGCTGCCCTCAGTCTGACAGCAGCACCAGGACTCTGCAGGACCCTCTGGGACCCTCCAGGACTCCCACAGGAACATGGACCCAAAGCGCCTCTCCTCAAGCTCTCAGCAGCAGGTTCGGCTCAGGCAAAAGGTAAAAGATCTGCTGCTTCTCACACACAACATGAACTTTGGGGCAGACTGGAAAGCAAGTGCTTCTTTGGGGGTTTAACCAACTGTACTCAGTGAGATATAAGCAGAGAGCTGTGGGGCTGATTTCCCGTCCCTCACACAATATGAAGCTAGTATAAAAGGTATCATCAATACCCAGTTTAAGCCCAGTTTAAGCCCAGTTTAAGCCCAGCTTTTCCTTAATCAGAACACACATTTGTTTCCAAATAAACTCTAAAATTAATTTGTTGTTGAGAGTAGGGAGATTTTACTGAAGTGGAAGTAAAATACTACTAAGGAAACACAAAGTACTAGCAAAAAGTACTGCGGGTCTCATGTAAATGTACTTTTGTGTTGTTAGAGTGAATCTGTCCTTCTGAGAAAACCTCATTGAAAGTCTTGGGAGAGTTTGGGAGAGCGCACAAATATAAGATTTCATAAATATGATTTGGTGTGTTAAAACATTTTCTGTCAGCCTGTGAAGGACTACAGGAAGCTGGCAGACTGAGCGCAGCTTTAAAGACTGATGGGAGACTTTGGTGGAAGACCGAATGCAAATCAGCATCCTCGCTGTCTTAGAGTCACCTCAGCCTGCTGCAGAGGCTGCCGGGCTGAGAGACCAAACTCTTCACTCGATGGTGACCAGCGAGCATGAAAATCGACCTTTGGTTTCAGATCTTTGGGCGAGATGCATGAATGCTAAGGATGGATTACTTTTATTCTTGGGGTAACACCTCAGCTCTCAGATAACTGCTCTGTAGTAAACACAGCAGTTCATCCTTCCCAGCATGCATTGTTGGAGAGTTCCTATGCTGTACTTGACACGATGACACTTGAATCTCGTATAAACCTTCTGCAGCTTTGAAAAAGTTAAACTTTTATATGAATCTCGTCTGATTTCTGTCAGGAAACGCAGGGATCAGCTGGCGGCTGCTGACTGAGGCCAGTTTCCTGCATTCACGAGTGAAACTGTGGATGTGGAAGGCGCAGCAAACACAAGAGGTGCTTTCTGAAAAATCATGCTCCACACTTGGGTTTTTATTCGCATGTATGCGTCAGTGCAGTGTGGAGAGGATTCAAATACCAACAAAAAGCAAACTTTTTATTCGGCTGTTTGTACAAAAGGTGAACAAAGTCCACAAGGAAACACCAAAACCAACATCCAGAGCACACACGAGGAGGGTGAGATTCATCTGAGGAAGTCTGAGGTAGAAAAGGCGGGAGGACTGAAAACAGGACAGAGGTGTGAGCAGGGCACAGGTGAAAACAGGTGAGAACAATGAGGGCGGGGCAGGCAGTCACAAAGACAGGAATAGAAACCTAAACAACTATAAAGTAAAAGAGAAAATAACCAAAAGACCAATAACTGATACCAAGGCACGAAGACGACAGCAGGGAGGACACTCAGACACAAGCAGATGCCACAGTGAGCAGTAACTCTTGCAGTTCTGTGAAGCTCACCTGAAGGGCGTGCACACCTGTGGTGTGTTGTGTTTCTGTGGGCGAGTACACGTGGTCACATGGAATCAGCAGGCATGCAGATATCCGCACAGCGCCTCACATTCAGGTGACAAAACGGGCTCACTTGGACCCGAATGGTGAAATTATAAAGGGCCCATATTTTATTTATGTCCCCTCACGTGGGCACCGTGGCACGGCGTCCTTTCTTATGCTGCAAAGGCTCCAAAAGATCTTCTTCTGTTTTCTTTCATTAGGTATGACATCTCTGTCACAGTGATGTGATAGAGATGACAGCATGTGAAAGCGTGTGTGTTGATGCATGTTTGTGTGTTCTGCGTGTGGTGACTGGTGGAGACTGTAAACAACACACTGAGCGTTCACATAGAAGTGAAACAAAGACGTCACTTCTGTGTGAGGTCTGTGGGGGTCAGAGGTCAAAGTGCTTTCTTTAAAAGCTTTCTCAAACCAGCAGCTGTCCTCAGCTTCACCAGCAAATAAACGCTGAGGAAGAGGAGAGCAAACACAAAGCAGCCTGCAGCAGGAGAACAGCTTCTTCTTCTGCACAAATCAAACATCTCGACAGTGGAAAAAATCAGAAAGATAAACAGTATTTGTCAGCGAGGAACTCAGTTTAAACTTCAATTCTTCTGCTTTGGGCCGCCACAGCAGATCGTCTACCTCACCCTATCCCAGCATCCTCCTCTGTCACACCGACCGCTGCATGTCCTCCTTCACTACATGCTTTAATCTTCTCTGTGGTCTTCCTCTGTTCCTCCTGCCTGGAAGCTCCAGGTTTTTTCCAGTCTGTCCACCCTCCCTCCCCTGGACACGTCCAAACCATCTCAGCCTGCCCTCTCTGAGCCGTCCCTCTGATGGACTCTGATCCTGTCCATCCTGGCACTGCCAATTAAAATCTGAGCCTCTTCAGCTCTGCCATCAGTGCTGATTCACCTTTGTTTTGCTAATAAATCAAACAGCTGTGGCATATTTGCTACCATGAAAACATTAAAATGGGTAAAGCAGTCAGATGCACGTGTGTTCACACGTCCAGCATCCACAGACCTGTCCTGGTTGTAGTTCTTGGTTGTATCGACGCCATAATCTAATCTTACTTTTGTTTATTTAAACAGGGATCAGAGCAAGTTCTCTTTTAGGTGGAAGTCCTGATTACAACACAAATAAGACAATAAAAACTACATTCAAAAAAATAATCAAAGCTGATGCACTGCTCAGTGCTCGCCACAAGGAATTTAAACTGATTAAAAGGATCAGTTTAAATTCTGCATTGGCCCATAAACCCTTATAAATTAATAAAATGCATTACAGTTCTCTCCTCATAGCCAACACTTTCCATTCATCTCTCTTATGTTGGATACAATCACAAGTTAATAACCTTATTGATCCATTAATGTGTGCATCACACAACATTATCCTTGCCACGCATCACTCAAATGCTGCTACCGGCTAATCTATAATAATACAGCATAGTAGATCATGCATACAGTATTTTAAACGTAAACATTATTTTAAAACGCAAACGCAAAGTACAAAGAACAGTATGAAGAACTGAGCCCCTCAGAGTCTGAACCTTTGATGCAGCAGACTGTTGCGAGTCTGCTGTGCAGAAATGTGTTATTGTGGGTTTGGGGGCGAAAGGAGGTCAAAGTCTACAGTTTTTGTGTAGACTGTTTGAGTCTGCGTGAGAAAACTGTTGATAATTATTTAGAAGATGTGTTTATTGAGCGCTTTTTGTTTCAAGTGTAAATGAGCTCTACAGGGGAAACAGCGCCACACTGGCTTTGGAATCCATTTAGTGGTCAAAGTGGGTACTGCAGCTGCGGGTCCGCCGGGAAAAACGATTTTGTTGTTCAGCTCCGCTCGCGGGGCGGGCACGAATTGCGCACGCGCAATGAGATGAATGGCCGCAGCACCTGACGGCCCACCAGGAAGTGTGGCGGACAAATCCTCGGCCGTTAATCCCCGCTCGGTAAGGTTCCCGGAGTAGCCTCCGACAGTAGAATGCTCAGCGGGTCGGAGCGTTCAGTCTGACCGTCGGGACCGTCTCCGCTCCGGGCTCGGCCTCCGGGATCACGCGGGGCTGGTCGTCTCCTCCTCGCCCCCCACCCCCCTCCCCCCCGCCTGTCGGGCTCCAGACCCCCGCTGCTGCTGAGCTGAAGCTCCGTGAAGCTCCGTGAGGCTCCGGGCACCTCCACCCTGACTGCAATGGGATGCTGCGGTAGCACGGAGGTAAGCGCGGCCCGGTCCGGTCCGGCTCGGTCCGGTACCGTCCTCGTTCCTCTGTGTGTGTCCTTCAGCAGAGCACCGGTGTGTGTTTATTTTGTGACCGTGAAAGGGAAACCGGTCCCGGGAAGTACAGAGGGCCGAGCTCAGATTAGAGCCAGCAGCTCGTTTAATCCAATTAGCTCCAGCCCCGGCCGGGAACAGGCGGGTCACCGCGGCCTGCGAGCGGCTCCGCTCCGCTCTCTGCTACCGTAAACGGACACGGAGCCGAGGGATGGAACCGAGCCGGGCCGAGCTAGCAGGCCGGGACAGGTGGGATGGAGGGAGGGATGGAGGTCCTGCAGGCCCGGCTGTGCTCTCACCGTGTGTGTGTGTGTGTGTGTGTGTGTGTGTGTGTGTGTGTGTGTGTGTGTGTGTGTGTGTGTGTGTGTGTGTTTCAGAGGACAAAGAGAGAATGGAGACCGCTGGAGGACCGGAGCTGCACAGACCTGCCCTGGTTCCTGCTCTTCACCGTCTTCTGCGTCGGCATGGTAACCACAGAAAGCCTCCATCAGCACCATCACCACTACAGTAATACTACAGTAATACAGTAATAATACCACACAATACACGGTAATAATTCCGTGGTATTACAGTAATGATACCTCAGATGTACAGTAATACTATAGTAATAATATTCAGTTCAATTCAGTGTTATTTATATAGCGCCAAATCACAACAAACAGTCGCCTCAAGGTGCTTTATATTGTAGGTACAGACCCTCCAATAATACAGAGAAAACCCAGCAGTCTAAATGACCCCCTGTGAGCAGCACTTGGTGACAGTAGGAAGGAAAAACTCCCTTTAATAATAACTAATGATTAAATGCAGAGTGGGGTACCCCCCCCCCTCCCCCCCGGCCTATAGCAGCATAATACCTCACAATACTACAGTGACACTATGGTAATAATATCCCAGTATTGCATTAATGGTACTCTTCATTCTACATTAATATTGTAGTAATAAAACCCTCAGTCAAACAGTAATACCCCAGAATTACAGTAATGATGAGCTCAATCCTATAGTATTACTGCAGTAACAACAGTACAGTAAGGCTGTAGAATAGAGTACCTTTACTTGTCATAGACAGAATGTACAGTGAGACTGGAGGAAGAGCTGCTGCGTCTGTGTGCGCCGCCATCTTCAGTCTATGCAGTAGACCATCAGGATTACAGTAATGATAACCCTCAGGACCAGTGATACTACAGTTTTAATACTTCCAATAATACAGTAGTAATACCTCACAAAATAACTAATACTGTGCTGGTTTCCTCCAATGAGCCCACAGGGGTTATATGGGGGGGTTCTACAGATGCAGTGGTGCCCTTCAGGCCTTTGGGTGCAGCGCACATCTTTCATCAGTGATTATCAGCTCAGATCTTCTCTCTGTGTTGCTCACAAAATCATTTTATTGGTTTCTGAATGATTTCCTATAAAACAGTTGGATATTCGAACAGCGCTCGTTATGGCTGCTGTGTGGCTGCTTCACTGCACTCAGTTAGGAACCTGCCCAAAGCAAACTGGACACCTGAACCTCAGTCTTTGTTCAAATATGTCAACGCAGCACCTGAGGAGGCTTTGGTGCATCTGTTTATTGACACTGGGATGGCTCCCTGACACTCAGGTGTTTGTTTGGCTGTACTGTATTACTGGACAGTTCTAAACGTCATAAATCTTACAATCTGACAAACACCAACGATTACACTCATTTAACAGCTACACCTCGCTGCGACCAGCTTGGACCCGCTTTTGCTTTAATTCTTCGTGGCACAGATTCAGCAGGGTTCTGGAAACGTTCCTCAGAGATGTTGGTCCATGTTGACATGACAGCATCACAGCTGCTGCAGATGTTTCAGCTGCATCCGTGATGTGAATCTCCCGTTCCACCACATCCCAAAGGTGCTCTGCTGGACTGAGAGCTGTGACTGTGGAGGCCGTCTGAGTGCAGTGAACTCTTTGTCATGTGCAAGAAACCAGTTTGAGATGATCTGAGCTTTGAGACATGGTGTGTTATCCTGCTGGGAGCAGCCATCAGACGATGGTGCACTGTGATCGTACAGGATGGACGTGGGCAGGCTGTGGTGTTTAAGTGATGCTCAGTTTGTACTGAGGGGCCTAAAATGTGCCAAAAATATCCCCCCATCACACCATCACTGCAACAGCAGTCTCATGTTGTTTAAACCCAACTCTGACCCTACATCTGAATAACGCAGCAGAAATTGTTCTAATCTTCTGTTGTCCAGTGTTGGTGAGTCCGTGTGAACTTAGCTGACAGAAGTGGTACCCAGTGTGCTCTTCTGCTGCTGTAGCCCATCTGCTTCATGGCTGTGTGTTCAGAGATGCTCCTCTGCATACCTTAGTGGATATTTGAGTTACTGTTGCTTTCCTAACAGCTCAAAGCCATCTGAACAGACGTACCCAGAAAAGTGGCTGCTGTTTAGAAAAGGTCGAGCCCAGTATTAACCCCCAAAAAGCAGTTTTAACTTAAAGTTTTCTCATAAAGCGCTGACTCTGAGGCCCCCCCATCACTGGGCTGAGCAGTGAGAGAGTGAGGATGAAGGTAGAAGTGTGTGCGGCCATGAGACGCGTGGGAGGAAAACATGTATGAAGAGGAGAGTCAGTGAAGCGTTACAGAAACCTCTGGAGTCTCTTCAAACTGCCGCCTGCTTCAGTAACACGGTGCTGTTCATGTTGAGTCAGTGATGTGAAAAGACTAAGAAATGTGATTCATTTGTTTTGTTTCTTCTTCATTTGTGAGTTTTTCTTCGTGAACTTCAGTTTTCTTCATTGTAATTTGTGTTTTTCTCAAATTTAAAGAGGTACAAAAGAAAAGTCAGATTTATGATAAAAATCTCACAAACTCGCAGCATTTACTGTACACGCGTGAATACTGCATACAGAAAATCTTTACCACTTCATTACCATTTAATTCCCTTATTGTATCAGATCAGTGTTCAGCTGTTTGTTTTCTGTGTAACACAGTAACTGCTAAAACACCTCCATCTGTTTGCCCTTTAATAAATACAGTGAAGTATTTTTACCAGTGCCGGTGGTTCCTCTTCTTTCTGTTATCATAATCTGACACGTCTGAGGAAAAAAAGTCGAGGAACAGACCGCTTCACTTTCGAAGGTTGAGGGAAGATTTTCACACGTTGGATCAACAACTCAGATAAAAACTGCTGAAACTTGAACAGCACCTCTTTCCTCACATGTTATTGAAGCAGAAGGCAGTTTGAACTGTAACTACAGCACCAAAAGGTTCCTTCAAGTCGAACGTTAAAGTGATGAAGGGGTTGCAGTCTGTTTGGTTTGGGTAACTCCCTCATTATTAGAGTCTGTATTTTTGCTTTGACACTACGATACGTTCATTAAACGCTTCGTACTAAAAGTAGCTGTCAGACTTGTGAGGCGGCTAAAAAAAAACTGTAATCAGAACAAATTAAACTGAAGTAGAAGTTTAGTGAATGTCGCCTGTGGGCAAAATACAGAATTAATGTAGTTTTGAAATCCATATTAAGATTCGTGTTGAAGCAGAGAGCAGCAGCAGAGCAGGCAGCTGATTGGCTGGTAGAGCCTCAGGCAGAGATCTGACTGGTCAGGAGCAGTTTGGTTTTACGACTGAACCCAGGACAGAAATAGAGGCATGAAAGTTTTATGATGAGTGGAGAATAAACAGCAGATCTAAACCTGTTCAGGTCAGAAAAACTGATACTCAGCCCTGATTTCTTTGGATTTAAACCTCCTTTTGGACGTCATGTGGTTCCAAATTTTTCACAGTGATGTCCTGATTTTATTAGAACTTGATCTGGGCTCAGCCATTTAACATTGATTATCTGCTGAGAGGTTTACATGCATGTTTAGAGTCTGATGCAAATATCAGTGCAGCTAACACACGATGTTTCACAACCATCCAAAAACTGAAGGTCCAGAATCAAATCTATGCAGATGATCAGAATAGATTATTGATTATTGATGTGAATTAAGATGTAAGGTGCAGTGGAGCAAGCAGACAGTGCTGATGGTGTCTGTTTGCATTTGCTGACTGTTGCTTCCTTCCTGTCCTCCAGGGCAGCATCTGCGGCTTCACCATCGTCACCGGCGGCGCCGCTCGCCTTGTCTTCGGATATGACAGCTACGGTAACACTTGCGGCCAACGCAACGAACAGATTGAAGGCGTCAGACTGAGTGGCCTCGACCACACCGACAGGAAGTGAGTACTTGTGTTTTCTTCAGTTTTTTGTCTTAAAATGGGCCTTAGTGGTTGATGGCATTTACATAGCAGGCCTGCAGCGACTTTTCGCTGCGCTCATGTATGGCACAGACATGTATATTAGGTTATTCTTAATATATACCACCGGATATAGTCAGATGACAAAACTTGTAAACACTTACCGTATTTTTCGGACTATACGTCGCTCCGGAGTATAGGTCGCACCAGCCAAAAAATGCATAATAAAGAAGAAAAAAACATATATAGGTCGCACTGGACTATAAGTCGCACTTTTTTTGGGGGGGGGGGTTTGATAGAATCCGAGACCCAGAGCAGAAATTCCATCTTGAACGGCAATTTAAAATAATAATGGATTAAAGAACAGGACGAACACGGTTACGCCTACATTATGCTAACGTAGCACATTCAGCTACATGACGCACAACAAACACGTGTTCGGTATGTTAACGTAACATTAAGTTATTCAGATAACAATAGCATAAAGAACATACTAACAAGTTAACCAAACCATCAATCCATTGAATTCTTCATCCTCTGTGTCACTTCTAAACAATTCCGTACACTCCGTAGACGAAGCGCCGCTTCCTCTTCTGTGTCGCGTTAGTCAGACTCGTCGTCAGCTGCAGTTCCAATTATTCCAGCCTTTCTGAATCCCAACAGGATGGTTTGTCACTGAAGCCCATGTTTTCTTGATCCATCCAATGACTTCCAGGAAAGTTGGGTGGCGCATTCTCCCAGTTGCCGTTAAGCTGTGCTCTCCATCCATCATCCACTGTGCCCACAGGTTACGCAAGACTGCCTTAAAGCTGCAGTTCACGGAGATGTCAAGTGGCTGGAGTATTTTGGTTCATGTGTTATAAATGTCACATATACGTCGCTCCGGAGTATAGGTCGCACCCCCAGCCAAACTATGAAAAAAAGTGCGACTTATACTCCGGAAAATACGGTAAAAATGGAATGTAAAAGAAGAGCATGGATACATGGATGGATGGATACATGGATGGTTGGATGGTTACATGGATGGATGGATACATGGATGGTTGGATGGTTACATGGATGGATGGATACATGGATGGTTGGATGGTTACAAGGATGGTTAGATGGATACATGGTTGGATGTTACATTGATGGATGGGTGGATAAATGGGTATATGGATGGATGATGGATAAATGGATGGATGCATGGATGGTTGGATGTTACATGGATGGATGGATGGATACATGGTTGGATGGATGCATGGATGGATGGATGGATGATGGATAAATGGATGGATGCATGGATGGTTGGATGTTACATGGATGGATGTATGGATAAATGGATACATGGTTGGATGGATGGATACATGGATGGATGGATACATGGATGGTTGGATGGTTACAAGGATGGTTAGATGGATACATGGTTGGATGTTACATTGATGGATGGGTGGATAAATGGATATATGGATGGATGGATGGATGGATGGATGATGGATAAATGGATGGATGGTTGGATGTTACATGGATGGATGGATGGATACATGGTTGGATGGATGGATGATGGATAAATGGATGGATGCATGGATGGTTGGATGTTACATGGATGGATGGATACATGGTTGGATGGATGGATACATGGATGGATGGATTCATGGATGGATGGATAAATGGATACATGGTTGGATGGATGGATACATGGATGGATGGATACATGGTTGGATGGATGGATACATGGATGGATGGATGGATACATGATGGATGGATGGATAAAATGATACATGGTTGGATGGATAGATACATGATGGATGGATGGATGGATGGATAAATGGATACATGATGGATGGATGGATGGATGATGGATAAATGGATAAATGGATACATGGTTGGATGGATGGATGGATGGATGGATGGATGGATACATGGATGGATGGATGACATATCATGCATTCAGCATCTCCCAGAGCGCCGTTTCCTTCTACTAATGGGTTTTGCAGAAATCATGTAAAATGTGTACACAACAAACACTTTATAATCCAGATGTTTTATCGATCCATCTAAAAGCACTTCCGTGAAATCAAGCATGAACAGGACCGTCACGAGATTATGCGTGCACATTGTGAACGAAACTGGCCGTGCCCGGTGGCAGATTGCAAATTGTTGTGAAATAATACTATAGTGCAGCGATCTAGCGAGAGAGAAAAAAAAAATCAGTGTAGTATTGGTGATGGGGTGGAGTACGCGGGGTGAAATTCTCAGCCCGGTGCAAGACCACCAAACGCTAGCTAGAACCCTGCATGTACATACGGTACGTTCATTAGAGTAAGATATTGGTCCTCGTACAGTTAAAGCATCGAGTCTGTTACTATATTTGACAGGAATCTGTGCTGTTGCTGCTACAGAAATGTCTGATATTTGAGTAAATAATAAACTCCAGTGAAAAAAACACTGTAAAAATGATCAGAGTGCTGATTCTGGCTCTTTGTCCTGTAGGTTTTTCCTACACAGTTTTTGTAGTCCAGCCTATTAGTCTATATGTTTCTCATTTTTTATTTTGGAAGGTGGTATTTTTGATTGTAATGTTGGCAGTTTTTTTGTGAAGAGAATATTGAGTGGATAATAGTTGTATTTTTGGTTTATGAAGGTTGTATTTATGGAATTCAAAAGTCAAATAAAGGTAGTAATCGTTATAGTTCATAAAGTTTTCTCAGTGTGTAGCAGTTCAGTTTATTTTGGTGGGATTTTATTGCATAAATATTGTTTTAAGTTAAAGATGGAGGTTTTTTTACAGTTATTTTGAAATGTGCTTATTGTGTATTTGTCATTTTTAATTTTACTGTAATTCTTTAGTACTTCTGTTTGTATTTTGGTTGTATTGCAGTTCTGTTCTGTACTGTTAATTTGCAGTAGTACTAAAGTAGGACTTCAGTATTTTTAGAGCATTGTTGTGGCTCATCCTGGCACTTCAGCACTCGATGTGTTTGAGGTCCTGTGGGAGAATTCGGGGCTGATTATGCTGACACCAGCTGAGAGCTGTGATTCATCAGTGCACACACACACACACACACACACACACACACACACACACACACACACACACACACACACACACACACACACACACACACACACACACACACTCACACATACCTGCTAGAAGACGAGCCGCTGGTGGAGTTTGGAGGTGATGTGAGACCTACTTCTGCACACAGTGATTTGTCAGACATCTGTCAGCTCAGACTCGTTGATCTCTGAGACGTTGTGGCTGATGGTGAATCAGCTGCTGTAAACCCACGGGAACACGTGGCTGGGCACAGAGAGGTGATCTCAGGTGAAGCGAGCGGGATCACAGGATCGCGGATTCCCGTCGCTGTAGGAGAGGAACGGCGAGGGTTTTGCGGTGTAGGTTTGGGTCTCTGCAGACTTTGTGGCTCTTTGTTTCGGTTTGTTGTTGAGTCACACGTTTCTCCCACATCTACATTCCTGCATTCTGCTCGGCTTTAATCCTCCTCTGCTCGGTCTCAGCTTCTATTTTTACTCAAACACTTCTGTTCATGACTCAAGTCGGGATTATCAAACTGGGCAGAGTGGGCTGCCTAAATTCAGCAGTCGTTTGGAGTCTGCAGTACGTTAAAGACTCAGACAGGAGCAGCACTGATGCACGAAGGACCGCAGAACAGGAAGCAGCTGCTGGTCTGACTTCAGGCAGCTGTGGCTGATGTAGTGTTTATGCTGAAATTAATAAAATTACATCACCAGTATATAGTGACGTCTGTCCAGTTTGTATTCCATGTGTTTGGTTAATGTGATGATACATTTCTTCAGCTGACATTCAATAAAACATGTGGATCCACTTTCTGATTTATTTTCACACCCAAATCATTAAAACACAATGAAAAAAAGGGACACTGAGCCCCGCTGAAGGCCCTCCCTGCATCTGAAGAAGAAGAGCCCTAACCCTCTGAAGCTGTTCTCTGTGGTCTTTATCAACAGTTCCTGGTATTAAACTTTTCTTTTTGCTAAGGTTACTGCTTCATATTTGTTGGAAGGTTTTCCTGGTTTTAGAAACACCATCACTGAAAGTTTTATACAAATCCACTGATAAACCATTTGGTCTCACCTGTTTTGACGATTTCATGGTCTTCAGATGCATTTTACTCGAGTTTTTTCTCTGTGACACTTCAGTCCGATCTTCCACGAGGACGTGCTGACTTCCTGTGCTTTTTGACCCTTGCAGGTTTGTCTTCTTCCTGGATCCCTGTAACGTCGACATCGTTCAGAGGAAAATCAAGTCCATGGCTCTTTGTGTGTCTCTGTGTCCCACTGAGGAGCTGAAGACCTACCAGGACCTAAAGAGGTTCGCCATGATCAATGGTGAGGGCATAACTGTCACATGACTCCTTGCACACCCGAGTGTCCTGATATCAACATCTTTTTTTCACCACTGACCTGAGGGACAGACAGGCTGTGCTCTTGGCTCTAGAGACAGGACAGGGGGTTGATGGGAAATGTATTTGAGTCTGAAGCACCAAGGTCAAGCATTTAAAGCAGGTAACGTTTGGGAGGTCACGATGGGTCATATGTGGAAGCTCATGCAGGGTGTTAAAGTTGAGACTGGGTGATGTGCTGGAGGTGAAAACGCACATGTGATGTGTTGAGGTCAAAGCGTGCAGAATGGAAAACAATAAGATAAAAGCAGGTAAAGTATGAAATATGAAGGGAACAGAAACATTAAAAATAGAAGTGTTGGAGATGATAGCAAAAACAGGCACTAGAGGGCGCTGTTTTGTTTTGTTTTGGAGGTGTTATATATATGAAGGACAGGTGATGTTTTAAAGGTCAAAGGTGATGTTTTGGAGGTGAAAGCATACAAGTGATAAAGGTAACAGCAGGTGAAGTGCTGGAAGTGAATCCGACTGGATGTTCTCACAGAGACCGAAGTGCAAACCTTTAGCTGGTTTTAAAGGAAGCAGTGATGTCAGCACTTGGCGGCCCGCTCGCCATCACGTCACTGTGATGATTGAATGTCTGCAGACCGGACACACCAACAGTACACAGCAGTATACTGAACTTACAGTACAGTAACAAAGGCAGCATTAATATGTGTCGTATCGTTGGTGCCACTCTGCTCCGCTTCTCCTCCGTCATGGCCGCTCTGTGACTCAGAGCGCTCACTGTTTGTTTCAGACACAAACGTGTTGAAACGTGACGGCAGATACTTGATCAGGTGACCTCACAGCTCCTCTGGCAGGCGTTTATGAAAGGATGTACTGTCACAGCCTCGCACAGAGGAGCCAGTTTATCTGCTACACCTGAGCAGCCTGTCACAGAGGCCCGGCTCCAGCGCGCTCACACTCAGCCATGCGTCTGTATTTTTGTTTTTTGAATGATTTCCACACTGCAGATTTTGATGGTTGTAGTCATCTGTGGCTTTGCATGTTTCTCCTGTTTATGTGGAGTTTTTCTTGGCTAAGAATGGCCTTTGGGTGGTGACTACACATGCTAGGAAGCATGATCACACACTTGTTTGATACAAATTTACACAATTTTCTGTTATGTGTGACCATTTGATAAACAAAACCATCAATGTTGCACAAATAAATTAAAGCCCAAGTGGCTAAATTGTTTTAAAAACTGAAATAAACATTAGAAAGGGAGTTTAGTCCCATCTGATATCACTGTGTCACAGGTATCGGTCTAATGATGGGTAGTTTTTGTTAACGATGGGCAGCAAAAGGCTTCTAGGTGCATTATAGCCATCTTCTGCAGCATTTACTGCAGCTGTCTTCATCTGATATTTGGTAATGGCTCTTTGTGCCGTTAGTTTTGTCTGCAGAGGTGAAATCCAGCTCAGACAGGCTGAGATCAGCTGATCCAATATTCCATTTCTTTCCCTGGGTTGATTTCCAAGTATGTTTTGGCTTGTTGTTCATCTACTGCCTGAATCTGAGCAGAGTATATCCTTACACAGTTCAGAGTTCATCTGGCTGCTTCTGTCTTCACATCCATCAGTAAAAGCCAGTGACCCAGTGTCAGTGGAAGCCATGCTGGTCCATGCATCACACTGTTTCACAGCTCATCATGTATTCTTCCCATCCTGAGCTGTTCAAATCCTTTTTCCCCCATCATTCTATTACAGGTTGGTTTTAGTTTGCTGTTCAGAGGTGGTCAGACTTTTTCTGTGCAGCTGCTGAACCCACTGGATTTGCTCTGTGAAATCTTTTTTTTATGGTAAACAGAGTAACGATATGTTTCCCTCCTGGAAAGTGTTTTTCTTTACCGTGGAAAGGATCCTGTGATCATCCTCTCTGTGGTCTTCTGTGGATGTGCAGACCTTTTTATGTTGCTGAGACCAACCCCGTGTTCTCCTTTTCCTCCTCTCCTGTTCCCGGTATTGAGGACCGCGGTGGATTTGTGTTGTGGTTGCAGCCCATGGATGGCATGTTTAACGACACTAAGACCTCCTTTGACTGCACCTTGTGGGTTTACACAAACAGCTGCCATCTCAAACATCTGGAATCATCCCAACCTTTTAGCTGCTTCATTTATGAAGAAATAATGAGAAGTTAAAAACCTTGAAACAAGTTGGCTACATAGTACAGACCTGTAATTCCTAAACTATTCCTCCAGGTTGGAGGTGAGCACCATGAAATTAAAACTGCGAGGCTGCATGTTAAGATTATATTAACTGTTTTGATTTTTTTGGTAAACAGATAAAATACCAAATGCTGCGAGTGTCAAAAATGTATGCACCTGCTTTTCCAGAGGCTGACTTACTCCTTTACTTCAGCAGCTAAACCTTCAGGATTTATAGCTTATAGCTCTGTATAAACCACTCACAGAATGAGTTTAGCAAATATTTTAAAATTAAATCATGAATGTAAACGCAAGTAGGCTCATAGTTGAGTAATGGTGCCGTATTTGTAATTTTTAGTAACCTGATTTTTAGATTTATTGTACTGATTTATCTGAATTTTCCCATAAATACCTTGGCTCTCAGTTTTCAAAAGCGGTTCATAAATAAAGTTTATTATTATTTTTTTAAGTATTTTAGATTAGGTGGAGCAGTGGTTAGCACTGCTGCCTCACAGTTAGGATACCATCTGGAAGGTCTGGGTTTGATTCCACCCAGGCTTCTCCCTCTCTCATGAGGGGGGGGGGCTCCACCCCCCCCGCGACTCTGAACAGGATAAGCGAATGGATGGATGTTTTAGATTAGCAGTAGAAACAGGTGGGAGCTTTCCTGGACCTCTTTTATTTACAGTGTTGTTAATACTTGAATGCAACTGTTTTCCATCAAGTCATGGACTTATTATCCTCATACATCAGTGTGATGCTGTAAATCACCAGCATCACACTGATGTTTTTTAAATGAATGTAGTAAAGCTGCAACTGATCTGTTTAATTTTGTGATAAACAGAATGATATCAGCATACAGTGATAGTCAGTGCTCAGTGTGTCCCGTTGTTCTTCCATAGATTTGTGGTTGTGATCGTACAGTTATTTCAGAAGCTTGATTGCGAGTGTAACAGCAGTGTTGATGGAGGAGCACCTGGTGAGACCCTCGTTTAATAAAAATTAGATTTCTCTTTTTTTGGTGTTTTTATGAATCGGGTTTCTGAAGTTTTTTTTTTTTTCAAACTCAAACCTTTAGTTCAACACACAGAAGAACTAGGACTGTTAAACCCTACAAAGACCTTCTCTGCATCTAAAGGGCTGTAACAGAAGCTTCTTCATTATTTATAATATGATGATGGCAGTTTTTTCTGTTTCAGGCTCTGAGCTGTGCTCCTACGAGTTAGCAGGTCATAAATATCCTGGTCTCCCTGAGAGGTTCACCAAGTGTCCCAAACTACCTGTTCCACCAAGGTATGTAGCAGCTCTGCACCCCAAACTCCAGACACACTCACACACTTTATCTGTGACCTCTGACCTCTGTCTCCTATTCTCAGCAAACCGCTGCCAGTGTTTAACCGCTGCACCCCGGTGGACATTTCCTGCTACGCACGGTTTGCGGAGGCTGTGGTGACGTTTGTGGGGGATAACAGCGTTCTGCACCGACTGATCGCCGGTGTCGCTGCCAGTAAAGAGATCATCATCGGACTGTGTGTCCTCGCACTGTGTGAGAACAAGCTTCAACTTCCAGGATGAAAAAATTATTTGCACATGGAAGTGCCAAAAACAGCAGTTCCTCTAATGGCCACTTGAGGCTCTAATATCGCTTCCAATAAGCTGAGTGTCTTTGCTCTCTCTCTCTCTTTCAGTCCTCTCCATGATCCTCATGGTGATCATTCGTTACATCTCTGCCGTCCTCGTCTGGATCCTCACCTCATTGGTTGTCCTTGGATCCCTTGGTGAGATCACTTCCTGTCTGTTTGTTGCATTAAAACACATAAAGAGCTGAAATGTGTCTGAAATCAGGGTTGTGCTGTTTGTGTGTCAGCGGGGACTAGCGTGCTCTGGTGGCTCTACATCGACTACCGGCTATACGGGAACGACACTAAAGTGCTGAAGGAGGCAAAGGAGGAGGTGGAAGTCACCAGGGACAGCGGACAGGCTCTGCTTGTCTATGCCGTCGCCGCCACTGTCTTCACTGTACGTCTCAGTCATTAAAGCGTGGAGGAAGCGTGACCGGTTAGTGCTTTAAAGCCGAGGCTGAGCGTGTGCTTTGTGTCCAGATCATCCTGCTGCTGCTGATGCTCTTCATGAGGAAACGAGTGGCTCTGACCATCGCTCTGTTCCACGTGGCGGGGAAAGTTTTCATCCACCTGCCCCTCCTCACCCTGCAGCCCTTCGTCACCTTCTTCGCCCTCCTGCTCTTCTGGATCTACTGGATTCTGGTCCTTCTCTTCCTGGGAACCACCGGTCAGTTACGGCCATCAAATACAAACAGTGACATCATGAACACAGACGTGCTCTGAAACCTGAGGTGGAGTGATGCTCGCACCCCTGAAATACACCCACATCTTTAACGTAATGAAGTGGAGTGTTTAGCCTTCATGGGGCCTTTTATTTTGAAAATTTATCAGATTTTCTGTATCATTCCTATATCTGACTTCCTACCTTCTTTATACAGCAGCTTAATGCAGATTCAGCAAAAACAACTGTTGGGTGGCTTCATTTATTAGTGGTTTATTAGTAGATTAATATCTTAGATAAATCTGCAATAATTAGAAACTTCCTCTTCCGGCTGCTTCCTTTAGGGGGCGCCACAGCAGATCATCTGCCTCCATCTCAGCCTAACCCTCTGCATCTCCTCCTTCACTACATCCATGAACCTCCTCTGAGGTCTTCCTCTTTTCCTCCTGCCTGCAGCTCCATCTTCATCATCCACTGTCCAGTATCTCCACTCTCCCTCCTCTGCACACGTCCAAACCACCTCAGGCTTGCTTCTCCAACTTTGTCTCCAAACGGCTCGGTCTAATCCTTGCATGTTCACCTTTCCACCTGTCTCTCTCTCTCATTCACACACATTCTATCTTGTTTCTACTGACTTTCATTCCTCTTCTCTCCAGAGCATCCCCCACCTCTCCAGGCTCTCCTCCCCCTGCCCCCTGATCTCACTACAGATTATGATGTTGTCTGAAACTAAAGCTTTCAAATAAATATAGTTGAGTAAATGCTGTGGCCTCCTTTAGCTGCAGGTAAATCTGGTATTAATTAGACCATTAATCCTATAAATTATCCTAAAAACCAATTTTGATGAATCCCAATACTAGAAGTGCTTCTGTGGATTTGAAATGGGTATCTGCATTGAACACTGAACGTTTCAGTCATTAAATCGTTCTTTTGCTCTGCTCTGTGTGGTCGTGCAGGTAACCCAGTACAGAACGAGGAGACCGGGCTGACGGAGTTCAGACTGACGGGTCCTCTTCAGTACCTGACCTGGTACCATGCTGTGGGCCTGGTCTGGATCAGTGAGTTCATCCTGGCCTGTCAGCAGATGACTGTGGCCGGTGCTGTGGTCACATACTACTTCACCAGGTTGGTCCAAAGTCCACAGTCATAGTCCAAGACAGCTTTCTGTGCCAGTGACTGTAATGGATGTAGTGGAACGTCTCATAAAATCAGCTAAAATCTCATGTTTTGAAGAAAAGGAACAGTTGTAAACACAGTCAGGTCTGTAAGCATTCGGACAATGACTCCATCTCTACTGTGAGCTGTTTGTCTCCATCATTCTGGTCCAAGTTCCTCCTGGTTTCATCTGTCCAAAGAGTTTTTTTTCCCCAGAGCTCTTTAGATGCTTTCTGACAGTCTGATCTGGTCTTCTTGTTCTTGAGTGTAACCAGTGGGTTGCAGCATGTTGTAAACTCTGCATTTACATTCATGAAGGTGTCTCTCGATCGTAGACCTCAACCGTGATACTTCGACTTTCTCAAGAATAAATCTACCGAATAAAATCCACTGTGGTGGTTGGTGTGCAGAGGCAACAATTATAAAAATTATGGACCTCACTATATAACCACTAGACCAGAACATCATAACCACATTCAAGAAGGTTGCTGATCCTCAGACTGACGGCCACAGTAAACAAGCACATGAGCATGTTTCTTTTTTTTCTTAAGGTACTAAAAATCACCCTGGTCTGCTGGAACAATAGAATACTGCTCCTGTCTAACCTGACTTTTTAAACTGTGGGTTTCACAGTGGGATCTTCCCCGGCGTTCCCCTCTTGCTTCAGGAAACTTAGCAGTCCAGACTCTTAACCAGCACTTTGTGTTTCAGGGACAAGAACCGACTCCCCGTGACTCCAATCCTGTCCTCGGTCCTGAGGCTGGTCCGGTATCACCTGGGCACAGTCGCTAAAGGGTCCTTCATCATCACGCTGGTCAAGATCCCTCGACTCATCCTCATGTACATCCACAACCAGCTCAAAGGAAAGGTACGACAGACTGCTAACATGCTTAAAAATCCATCTCGAGTGCGTATCACATTTCATTTTTTTTTTGTCTTGCTCCTCTTGAAGTCCCTCTAAAACTTTTTGTTAAAACTTTTGTTCCTCATTATCTTTACTGAACCATCAGCAGCAGCGGCGACCATCCAGCAACAACATTAAAGGAAACTCGGGTCTTATTTTCAATCTTTGAAGTTATTTTATTTATTTTTTTTGCGTTTTTGGCCACAGCTGCTTTAGTTAGCAGTGGAGAGAGACAGGAAATGGGGGAAGATACAGGGCTTCCCCCCACACGCGGGCAAACTGGTGACAGGCCGAGACTCGAACCCGCGCCACATACGTATGTGGTTGCCGGCTTCACCACTAAGCCACCCGGGTGCCCATCTTTTAAGTTATTTATAAGGACAAAAATGACTCAATCTAATATTGAGGCAAAATGTTGTTAACAACTGCAGTACAAATCATCCCATCGGGGGGCTGGAAGGGTCTAAGTGCTTTTTCTCCTGAGGGTCTGTAATTGTTATCTATTCTGTACATCTTAAAAATTGTTTGCATTTCTGTGGCTCATTTGCTTCAAAAATTATAGTTAAGGGTAAAAAAAACTATGATCCAAAAGCTAAAATTGAAGATGACAAAAAAGACAAACAGGGAGGTGCAGCAGTGGGGGCGTTTCCAGGATTCACGGCTTGTTTTTGTCACTGGTAAAAACACACTTTTTTTTATGTTGCATAGATTACACTAAAGACAACATTTTTATCAATTCTAAACAATCTAAAAAACATGGGGAAAATGAGTGGATGTCCTTTAAAGGCATGCCAACAGTGATCAGACCGAACAGGATCCGTCTTTATGCTGATGATGTTGTGCTGTTCACACAGAACTTCGCCCTTTTTTACAGTGATTGCACATACAGTGTGTTGTATGTGACGTGTACACATAAATACATTTTAAGTATAACTTGATATCATCTGTTTCTCAGGAGAACGCGTGCGCTCGCTGTATGCTGAAAACTTGTATCTGTTGCCTGTGGTGTTTGGAGAAGTGCCTCAACTATCTCAATCAGGTAACACTCCACCCTCTCCTCCTCTGTTCTCGTGTTTGATATGGTGGTCTCACCCATGTCTGGTTGTATTTCTTAGAATGCATATGCAGCCACAGCCATCAACAGCACCAGTTTCTGCACGTCTGCACGCGACGCCTTCGTGATCCTGGTGGAAAACGCTCTGCGGGTCGCCACAATCAACGCCATCGGAGACTTTGTGCTCTTCTTGGGGAAGGTGAGGTGGCAGCCTGTTTTCTTCATGCCAGGTCTGTGCTGCTTGGATATAAACTTTTCTCATATGCCAGTGAAGTTGGTGAAAGGAGCTAGATAGAGCTTGACTCCTCCATTTCATTCATGCTGGATTTGTCTGTAAAATAAAGCGGCAGGGAAAGCTTTCCTCTGGGCTTTTCACCCTGTTGAGCTGGTAGATCGTATTCCAGGTTAGCAAACCCCCAGCAGAGCTGATACTGATGCTGGATGATGGTTGGCATGTCGTCAGGGTGTTAAATCAAAGCATACGGAGCTTTTCAGGAGCTCCTTTGCTTCCTGTTTTTTTAGAGTAAAGTTGTAAATATGCGGAAGCAAAGAGTACTACAAGTACTACAGTTGCAGTTTTCTGCTCTTTGTAGAACAGCTTGTGTGCTGACGGTTGTTTTTCCCGCATGACTCAATTTACAAACAGATGCCGAGACATTTTCCTTTAGCTGTATTTCAGCATTCATGGTTCGTAATGATCAATCAATTCTGTCCACACCGGGAAGGTACGACCCCCACCAGATGGGAAAAGGTTCTGATGCAAGAATGTAGTCTTATCCTTTCGCTCAACAAAACACTTCTAATTTTACCCAAAATGTTTGTCTGCAAGTGATTATTTCATATTTTTATAAAGAAAGTTCTACAGAGTTCATGAACTTTGAAGCACGACTGCATATGTGAGCAGTGGATTTCAGTTTTTGTTGCTCTTTAAACACAAAAAGAAAAGTTTTCCCACCCATTATCGGTTTCGTTCGATTACATCTCCTCAGATCCTGATTGTGACGACGACGGCGTTCGCTGGAGTCCTCCTCCTGAACTACCAGCGGGATTACGCCGAGTGGCTGCTGCCGCTCATCATCGTATGTCTCTTCTCCTTCCTGGTGGCTCACTGCTTCCTGTCCATCTTTGAGATCGTGGTGGACGTCCTCTTCCTCTGCTTCGCCATCGATACGAAGTATAACGACGGCACTCCAGGGAAGGAGTTCTTCATGGACAAAGCTCTGATGGTGAGATGTTTCATCCGTTTCCCTCTGAGCTGTCTGAATGGACTAAAGGAAGCTGAGCCCGTACAAACGTGGGCGGTCACTGTTGGACTCTGGACTTCCAGGGAGAATAAACGTTTAAAAATTTATTTGGGGGCAAATTGAAAACACAATTTTTTAAAATCAAATTTGACTGGTATCAGGCAGTTTTTATGTCCCGGTGACTGTTGAAATTAAAGTTGATTTTGAGGAATTTTCTAAAGCAAAAGAAAACTATTTGACTGTTATGTGAAGATCGTCACTGCATGAACATGTTAGAGGTACCAGCTTTATCTGAATCTCATCGTAATTAACTTTTTTTTAAGGCTGTGGTCGTGTTTGGCTTTACATGTTCCTCCTGCGGTCGTGCAGCAGCATCTAAACTCTGTGCCACACATTTTTTTGCTCTAGGTGAATTACCGCCACCTCCTGGTGGTACAGGTACACAGCATGTTAGTAAATGCTAGTCTCTGGAGCTTGAAAAAGGCGACTGGACTTCTTTTTGTTTCTTGAAGACGTTTCACCTCTCATCCGAAAGGCTTCTTCAGTTCTCAACCACACAGACCAGTATCTCCTCTTTGACTCCCACCACCCTCTGGAACACAAACTTGGGGTGATCAGGACCCTACAACACCGTGCGGAAAGTGTTCCCTCTAAGGCAGAAGGGAAGCATAAGGAACACACACACATTGAGAAAGCCCTCAAAACATGCGGTTACCCCAACTGGGCCTTCATCAAATCAGCTAAGATGCACAGGAATGAAGGCCAAACACAAACTACAGAGAATAGGAAGGACAAGAGGAACAACATTGTCATCCCATATGTGTCAGGCTTGTCAGAGAAACTCAGAAGAATTTTCTCCAAGCATGACATCTCAGTATACTTCAAACCAAGTCACACCCTAAGACAAAAACTGGTTCATCCCAAGGACAAACCCGCCAAACACAAGATCAGCGATGTAGTGTATGCTGTTCAGTGCAGTGAAGAGTGCTCAGACCTCTACATTGGTGAAACCAAACAGCCTCTTCACAAACGAATGGCACAACATAGAAGAGCCACTTCGACAGGACAAGATTCAGCAGTACATCTGCATCTGAAGGAAAAAGGGCACTCTTTTGAGGATGCCAATGTCCACATTTTGGACAGGGAAAACAGATGGTTTGAAAGAGGAGTGAAAGAAGCCATCTATGTCCACTGTGAACAACCATCATTGAACAGAGGAGGTGGATTACGTCACCAACTTTCCCCCGCTTACAGTGCTGTCCTGAGCTCCCTTCCCAGACGTCTCAACCCCCATTCACACCTTTGTTCCAGTGACCTCAATAGGCCACAGGAAACAATGGAGCGGAGTCCTAAATTGGTTTCAACTGAAACCACTGATTAAATATGACCCACGCCCCCTTCACACCTGGGCACATGTGTTCACGCACATGATCAATAGAGGGTCATAACCACCTCCAGGGGACTACGCCCACAGGGGTTTAAATACCTGGGTCTCTCCACCATTTGGTTGAGAACTGAAGAAGCCTTTCGGATGAGAGGTGAAACGTCTTCAAGAAACAAAAAGAAGTCCAGTCGCCTTTTTCAAGCTCCAGAGACTACTATGACCTGGATGACTGAGAATCTACACAGACGTTAGTAAATGCTGGTAAAAACCAGGAAAAAAATTATACCGTAAGTCAAGAAAGAGCAGAGAGGCATCGAAACAAAGCACCCAACCATGACTCAGGTTTGAACGTCACATCCTTTTGATTTTTGTGGAAAATCTGTTTTTTCACATTAGTTGGTCCGCAGGCTGTTACCGGGACCTGTGAGTGGGAAGGTCTCTTTTGTTAAGAGTAATACTCCAGATCATTCATATATTGGCAATAAAAAGTGTGTGACCCATGGGAAAAAGCTGCAAATAGCACATTTAACAGTGTTAGTGTCTCACTGCTCTGTTTGCCGAGTTTGACGTCGCCTCTGTTTTCGGCTCCACCTCACCTTTCTGTGTTCCTGCAGGAGTTTGTGGAGAGCAGCCGGCGGTTGGAGCGTGCCGTGGAGCGTGGGCGGAGTCGGGTGAAGGAAGTGGTGTCAGAGGGTGCGGAGATGAAGCCCATGGTGAGTGACACCAGAGGGGGTGTGGCCAGGCAGAAGAACTCTTTGGAAGAGGCATCGGTGGGGCCAGACTGGGGTGGTGATGGGGAGTGGGCGGAGCATCAGGAGTTCCAGGTGTACTACTTGCTGGTGGGGGTGCTGGTGGACTGGATGCTAATGGAGCAGAGGGACTTCGTCCTCTGTCTCAGCGAGGATGTCGTCCTCTTCCTCTGCGTCTACCTGCCCACCTCCACTCTCTTCCTGTTCGTCAGCCTGCTGCACACGCCAAACCCCGCCCCCTCTGCCAAATCACATGTTAAATCAGCCGCCGTCAGCACCGTGTGCTAACACATACATACTAACTGATGCATGTGGTGACTCGAGCATGCTGACTGGATGAACCACTGACGCATGCTAATCAAACTCATTTGCATCATGATCATCATCATCCCGCTGCTTCCTCAGGGACTAAACTCCTCCTGACTTTCTGTTTGTAATCTGTTTATTTTTTACTTTTGTATCTTTTATATTTGGAGTATTTTTCTATAAATTTGTCGATGTTTGAGTGAATTTCTGTTCAGCCTTATGTTCTCACTGCGGTGCTTTAAGCGAGGAGGAGGACTCAGCAGATGGTGCGCTGCAGCTTCAGGGTCACGCTCCCCCTTCTGTCATTCTGGCCATCACATTTTTCCAAAACTACCTAATAGGAATAGTATCCTGATAGGATACTAATAGGAGAAGGTTTAAATTTTTAAACTGAGATACAAACTGAGTTCTCTTCACTGCTGATCAGTGATGGGCTAACCAATAAAAACCTTTTTTTGAGTTCCTTTTTAAAATATAAAAAAAAAATCAAATCTTTGGGAGCTGATCGAGTTTAATTAAAGGCAATCATTAGAAAGCTGCTTTCTTCTGGGTCCTAGCTTCCTGCATGGTTTCACAGAATGATCTTTCCTCACCAGAGCTCGTGTCCGGCACAGTTTGAGCAGCTGAGGAAGAGCCAGAGGCTCTCTGCGTTTAGATTTGACTCAAAAACAAATTCTAAAGAGATCATTATTTTCCCCAGCAGATGTTTGCTCCTGGTAGAGTGAGAAGAATTAGAAAGCAGAAACCAGGCGGTCGTCACCTCCTGTACGTTTGTCCACCAGCGACCGCCAACAATCCGCCAAAGAAAAACTGCAGAGAAACAAAAAACTACCAAAAATAGAAGTGCAACAACTACAGAGAGACACAAAGGACCGCTACAGCTTGTGTAGGTTTGTGTTTCAGTTTGTGAAATATTTCTAAGGGTGTTATAAGAGCATCCCCAGTATTCTGTCGTGGTGTGTAAATACAGGACGAGTAACAGTGAGAGAAAGAGCTTTGGTGACACGGACACATTATCCTGAAATCACTAAGAGGATGGCTGTTCTGCACCCAAAGAGCCAATCAGCAGTTGAAATGAGTCGTTTCAGTCGTTTTGTTGCACAGATGCAGGTTGTGTAGTTGTAGTTTTTCTTTGCTTATTGCGTGCATAACTCAAATTAGCATGACGTTTGCTCAGTGCTGCAGTGGGAGGAGCCATAGACATTGATTGTAGCGGTGTTGAGTGGTTATAATAAAGCATTTTCTTAGGTCCCATTGAGGACTGAACCTTCCAAGTTGGTAGAATTGCTTCTAGAAGGACGTTGCAAGGCAGTTCCTGGATGGTTTTTCCACTTCCTTTTAATCCTGATGGAGCTAAATGGCTAAAATAGTCATTTCAGTTCGGTTTTACTGATATAGCACCAGTTCACAACAGTCGCTGCATAACACTTTATACTATAAACTAAAAGCCCTGCAATATTAAGAGACAGTTCCAACAATCAGACAAAACCATGAGCAGCACTTGGAAACGTAAGTGCCCTCCAACCAGGTGGAGGGCACTTAAGGCAGAGTTTTACAAATACAACAATAAAGTCCTATTATCTGAACTATTGTTCAGATAATGGTCTCTTAGTTAAGGATTTATGGCAGGAGGTCCTCTCTTGATGTTTGAAGTGTGTGTAGAAGAAGTGGTGGTTGAAGGTGATGCTGCTACAACCTGCTTGTGTTTCAGTTTCAATTTTATTTATATAGTGTTTTCAAAGCACAACAAACATTTGTGCTTTTTATTGTAGGTAAAGACCCTACAATAATACAGAGGAAACCCAACAGTCAGAACGACCCCCTATGAGCAGCATTTGGTGACAGTGGGAAGGAAAAACTCCCTTTAACAGGAAGAAACCAGCAGCAGAACCAGGCTCAGGGAGGGGGGGTCATCTGCTGAAATCAGAATATAGGATGTAGTAAAGCGACGCGTGGTGATGTCCTTAAAACTCAAAGAAAGGGATTTTACTACAGTCAACACAAAAGGGGGAAAAAGAAGCATTAGCAATTATTTCAACCCGTTCTATCAAAAATGTGATGGAAATTTCCAACTCCATAGAGCCCCATTAATAGACCCTTTTACTGTTTGTAAACAATGATGTCGTAGGCAGCGATGCGCACGCGTTTTGGAAACGGAAGTACGGTGGAGTTCAATAGCGTTTCAATCTACGAGAAGGGATTATCAACGAAAGATCGTGAAAACTACCTGCAAAAATTAATTTTGACCACCGGCAACCGACTCCGATCCCTGTGGTATGTTAGCAAGTGGCCCAGTATCTGTGGGCGGATATATACGTGTATTTGGTGGAGAAACCCAGCGTATACACTGGAGAGAAGTTGCAGCGCATATAAGTCACTGGATGCTTACAATTATATTTGCAGCCGTGTACCGAACATCAAATATCCTGACACAGACTCTGAGTTTAGTGTCTTGAAGGCAGAAGTTCTTCAAGTCAAAGACAAGGAAACAGGAGCGCTGTGTATGAGGCTCGGGTCACTGTGAACAAGTCAGAGAGCTACGTCCTCACAGCGGATTGTACCTGCATGGCAGCCTGAGTACTTCATCAAACTGCTTTTCTAGCTAAGAGTTTTCTGGCTGCAGATATTATTGATTTACAGTGAAAAAAATATATACTGTTCCAGTCACACTGTGAGACTCGCTCAACCATTCATATGTGAGTCTGCTCAGACTTTTGACTGGCACTGCATTTTGTAATCTATAGTGCGATTAAATATTAATTTAAAAATCAGGACTCTCTGAGTCAGCGATGCTCACCTGTAAACAGCCACACTACAGCTTAAAAGCCAAACAGCCTACCAGCTAATGCTGTTTACAGATACCTGACATCCTGGTATAAACAGTGGAAGATAAATAACTTTACCTGATATAAAATGGGCGCTTCAAACGTGAACATTTCTGATCCTCTCCTCAGTCCTGATCGTGTCCTCAGTCCAATTTTTATCAATACATTTGATGGGTTGTAACCACAGACGGCTCCGTTCTCTCTCAAACAGCTGATCCCGTGGGATTCAGTACAAGTTCAGTCCAGTTTTGGTAGAGTAGAAATTCTGACAGCCAAACACGCAACAGCAGACATTTTGATGCTGATATCGCTTTTAAATCACGTTTAAACGCTGCGCAGTCTCCTCATTCTTATCGATTTGAATGGAGCAGCAGTTCACTTCTGTTGCCAAAATGCGCGCAGCCTTTGATGACGTTGGCTGTAAAAGGGTCTATTCTGGACTTGAAACAGGGAGTCCAGAGAAATAGGTCGATCCTGCTCCAGCTCTGTGGACCGCTCTGACTCATGTTCATCTCCCATGATGCTCTGCTCTCCCCTCCATACCCTGTGTGACTGCCTGTAATGTGCTTGATCACGACCCTGTTAACCATGTGACCGTTTTCCTGTTTCAGGCTCCGGGGACGAGTTCAGCTTGACCAAAATCAGCCAATGGGACTTGTTAAAAAGAGACATTCCAAATGTTTATTTTTACCAACGTGTAACATGTTTACTATGGTTTCACTCCAGGGAAAACGATATTTTAATAAGAAACTGTAAAAAAGTAACAATGTAATGAAGCACTTTATATTGAAGCGCTGCAGATTTTAAACCGGCTGATGCATTTTTTCGTAGTGATGTCCTTTTTTATAAAACTCACCCGACTCATCGCTCACTCTTCGGTTCCTAACAGTTTTCAGCCACTTTTTCTGTTTTCGTCTTAACGTTTGTTCTGGAGACAACCTGCCCATCGCTGACACCAACTCCTCACCTGAGTCATCAAAGGGGGCGGGGCCTGTGGACAGGTGGAACAGCAGCCATAAAACTCAACATTTAATTGGTCAATGAGATCTGTCCAGTTCAGACTGAGGCTGTCAGACTCCACGTGGTACGGATCACCATGAGTGCTATTTCATATTAAGTGCTACAGCCTGCAAGGTGTGGGTCTTGAGACCAGTCATGTGACTCCTTAGCGCAGCACCTTAAGTTCGCTGAAGCCTGAAGTTCTTCTGCAGCTTGGAAGGACAGCAGGGTTTGTGGAAATGACACAATTTCTGTCTCTTTTTCAAATCCACTGGACTTCACTGACAAAAATAGTGTTTTTTTTATTTGTTTAAAATGAGAGTTGTTGACCTCTTTGTGTGACTTTTGCAACTCATTAAAACACCAAAGTCACACAAAACTACAAACTAACCAACCAATCATGGTAACAGCAGATGAGTAACTCCCATTTGCTTTGAGGTAAAAGTAAAAAAAGCTAACTTTTTTCTCAACCATGTCCGTACCAGCTCATGGCTTTGGTTCGTGTGTCTGCCTGGGGGCGTGTCTCTGTCAGTCAGATGACTCTCACCTTGCAGGCTGTAGCGATCCGCTGAGTCGTCTCGTGGTTGGGGGCTCCCACAAACAATCGCCTGGATCCCACTTCCTGTTCGGAGCTGATCTCTGAAACCACCACAAATCAAATTGTTTCCATCAAGAAGACGTTGGGGGGGGGGGGGGGGGGGGGGGGGGGGGGGTGTGCCGGCTGAGATCAGTCAGCAATAAAACAAACTGCGTCATGTGACCACATCAACGACAAGTCTTCCTGCTTCCTTTTGTTCAACATGTTCCAGGTTTAACGCTTAATTTCGCCTCAAGCAGGAAGTCCGACCAATGGCTCGACTGTGCGAGGTTTAATCTTGTTACTGTTCAACAAGGCAACTCATTGGGCAACCTGAGCAAGAAAGGTTGCCTGAAATGTGAGTTTGAGTTATCAGAAAGTCTGAAGTCAAAGTGCTGAAAACTCAGAGAGAAGCTAGAAAGTGCACCTTTTGATTTGTTGCCGAGGCAACTCCCGTTGTGTTGCCTGTCCTGGTTGGCCAACATGTTGCCTTGTTGCCCTGCAGGTTGAGCTGTGTGTGAGGCTGAACCCAAGCATCCTTCCTTCAGACTGAAATACAGATGTCACCCAGATGGCAGCCACATCGAGGCCTTATCTGGGCTACTTTGGGGACCTGCTGATCAGTGATGTTGTATAGGCTGAAAGTCACGAGTTGTCACAAAGTTGACAACCAAAACTCAGAAGTCATCCCATTAATGGAGAGGATGAATGTATGACATCTGCACAACACAGGCAAAAATATCCCAACTTCTCAGGCATGACCACAATTTAAAATCCCAGAATTAAGCATTCGGTATTCCTGATGTTATAGAAACCTACAGAGCAGATAAACAGCACATCCTGCTATCTCCAGACTCTCCTCTAATCTATCAAACACAAGTATACCTTAGAGTCCAGGAACCTTTTGAGGAGCCAGGATTTAATTGAAGCTCCTGAACATTTGTTTCAATCCCGTATTATGGGGGCACTCACTGGCTGATTAAGTGTGTTACAGGGTTTAAAGACCCATCAGTTTTAGAAACCTACAGAGGTAGGTTAGCCAGTGTCACTGGCTTTGGACCTTCTGTGGAAAAACATCATAGCAGGCTTGAAGAACTTGCAGAATTTCCTGGGACGCTCCTGGAAATGTTCTTGAAAAGCAAAGTTTTTGTCTCTTCACTGGAGCACATAGACAAGACATTCTTGTCCTCCTTGCTGTCTGATGCTTAGCACCTAATCAGCGCTCAGTAACATCCAAATAAAATCCCAGAATCTCACTCAGCAAACTGGAGCTCCGCCTTCTTGGACGGTCTGTTAGTCCAATGAAGCCACAGCAGCCATATTATTGGTCAGATAATTACATTAAAAATGCTCCAAAAGGCTCCAACAGCACAAACACAGTCCAGAGGGAGGTCCAGATCAGGGACTCCAGTTAGCAGAGGTGAAGCCTAGCAGACAGCTAGCAGCTACAGCCGCCTGTGTTGCCATCCACCTGTGAGTCAGAGAGGCCACGCCCCTAGCCTTAATTCAATTTAAACAGGTGAATTCTTCTCCCTCACAGCTGTTATTAGCTATAAAGACCAAAACAGTTTCTATATCAGGCTGTAAACAAGTTTATTTCTGCTGTAAAGTTGGACATTTTAACATGGGAGTCTATGGGAGCAGACTCACTGCTGGAGCCTCTGCTGGACATTAGAGGAACTGCAGCATGGGCTTCATTTTTTAACTCCCTGCATCTGGAGTGGAAAGACAGATTTTCATTCACATTATTAGAAAACTGAACTAAAATTTGAGCAACATTTGGATTAGTTACCTTTACAGACTGCAGTAGAAAGGGTCCTGCATCTGAAGCTTTTCCCATGGAGACATCTGAAGGATGAAGAAGTCTTTTGGTTCAGTCTGGAGTTTGGACGTTCTCTGGATTCAGTCAGTTTAAAGTTTGTTCTGTTCAAACATCAACCTGCTGACATGTTTCTGATCTGATGTCTGTGGCTGTGATGATGAACATCTGCGTGCAGTTTTCTTTCCTGAGATGTTAGCGGTTGCAGCTGATTGGCTCTGACCGGCGGCGTTTAGGCTGCGACTGTTCCCATCACGCACCTTGTCTCTGCCAAACACCTCCCTCACTTCGACAGATAAACCGCTCAGAGTTTCAGCCACGTGAGGCCAAACTGAGGAGCGTGTCCTCCAAAAAAAAAAAAGAAATCAGACAAATTCACGAGCTGCTGTGGGAAATCTCGTCGCGTGCAGAAATTGGACCTCACTCTGACATTCAGCTTTGAAACAATAAGAGCATGCGTGTTAAAAAGCTGCAGACGCGGCGGCGAGGACGCAGTCGTAGCACTCGATGCTCCGAGCATGTTAACTAATTGCACTAAAGATGGAGTTCATTCATCACTGACGTCCGTTTAAAGTAGCTGTAAAGTATTTTAGATTAACAGTGTTCGTAGCTCAGATATTAACACACACACACAGACACACATTTATTCATGTTTAAACGTCCCAAAAAGAAAGTAACTGTAAGAGCAATCAAAGGAAATATTTAACTCCTGCTTCTCAGAAACACTTAGTTTAGTTTGGACCATGTGACCGCTGTCGCTGGGCAGATTAACCCGACTGCAGGAACTGAAGTTTCATTCCAACATCAGAAAAATTGGATTATTTGAAGTATTCGGTTCAAATTTATAGACAGACCAATGGAAGCTTGTTTCTGTCAATGAAAAAAAAATGCTATCCATAACTCAAAATTTTAAAGTTATTTTCTCAAAATTTATAGTTTAGAGAAAATAAATTGAACTTTTGAGTTAATAAGTCAAAATTTTAAGTTATGTATCAAAATTTCACTAATTAGTCGAAATTTCAAATTAGCTCTGCGAATCATGAAGCTCCGTGAATGAGGTCATTTCCCTGTTACCCGGAAGCAGATGACGCAGACGCATGCGCACTCAAAATCGGGTAGCAACAGCATGTAAGCTAGCAGTGTGTAGCAAACGTGAACAAACTCGTCAGGTTTGTGATCTTTGACTTTCTAGCCAATAAGAGCTGCATGTTTCATGTTGGACAGCTGATGCCTTCAGCCTCCTGCTTCCAGGTAACAAGGAAATGACGTCCCTTCACGGAGCTTCCTGATTGGCAGAGCTAACTCGAAATTCTGAGATACTTAACTCGAAATTTCGAGTTATGGATGGCATTTTCTTTTTTTAGTGGCAGAAACAAGCTTCACTAGATTTGAATAATGACACAAAGGAGCTGGAAAATAATCATGTGGCGATATGAAAACAGTAAAATCCTCAGCACATGGCTTTGGTTTGAGTGTCTGCTGAAACACAAACAGCTGGATGTGAATAAATAACCGACAAATTTAATGTAAAAAGCTGGCGGTAAGAAAAGCAGAAGCAGATATTACGGCAGTATTTTATTTTACAAGTCTAAAACTTTTATCAGAATAATTCTAAAGTTTCCTGTAAATAAAGAAAATTTGGGTGAAAGTAAAGCTCAGTGGATTTAAGCCACTGTTAACTACCTAAATGGAGTGTTTTTCCCTAAAATATATATTCAGCCAGTCTTATCAGTTATCATTTTAGGGCTCTGAAGTAAAAGCCATGTTTTCGTAAAACTATCAGTAAATTTTCTGAAACTTCCTGTTACTGTGACACATTTAAATAAACCTGACTGGAGATTATTTAAACAAATAAGTAAGAGCTCTTCAGTTAGAGTTTGTTCCATAGACCTGGGGCAGGTAAAGGTAACCTGATAAAGGATTTCTCAGCTCTGTAGTTAAAGTCTGGAGAGGTTAAAACACCGGCAACACTCGTAAAGTTTAGAATATGACTTCACCGACATCCTGAAGGCTCGAAGGCCACGAGCTGACACGTCGGTCAGGTTTGAACTAAAGCTGACGTGCAGCCGGCGTTTTAACATCTTACACACAGTGAAAAAGTATTTGCCCCGTTCCTGATTTCTGTCGTCTTCCCCTTTTTTGCATATTTGTCACAGTTACGTTTGAGATCATTAGACAAAGATAAACTGAGTAAATACAAAAATGCTGTTTTTAAATGTTTTTTAAATGTTTATTTCATTAATTAAGAGAAAAAGGTTATCCTGCCTACCCTGTGAGAAAAAGTAACTGCCCATAAACCTAATAACAGGCTGTCCCACCCTCGGCAGTGAGCGTTTCCCATCGCTGTGGAGGAACTTTGGCCCACTCTTCTTTGCACAGTTGTTTTAATTCAGTCACATTGGAGGGTTTTCCTGCATGAACGGCCTGTTTAAGGTTATTTCAAAATATCTCAATCTGATTTAAGTTCTGACTGAGACAAGGACACTCCAAAACCTTCATTTTGTTTTTTAAACCATTCAGAGGTGGACTTGCTGGTGTTTTTTTTTAAAATCTTTGTCCTGCTGCATAACCCAAGTGCTCTTGAGCTTCAGGACACAAACTGATGGCTGAACGTTCTCCTTCAGTTTCCTGGTAGAGCAGAATTCCTGGTTCCATCAGTTCCAGCAATGCAGCCCCAGACCATCACACTCCCACCTCCATGTCTGACTGGTGGTGTTCTTTAATGAAACCCTGTGTTAGTTTCTGCAGAGCTAACGGGACTCAAACCTTCCAGAAAGTTCAGCTTCTGTCTCGTCAGTCCACAGAATATTTTCCCAGAAGTCTCGGGGATCATCCAGATGTTTGTTGGCAGATGTGAGACGAGCCTTTGTGTTCTTGTTGGTCAGCAGAGGGTCTCTCCTTGGACACCATTGTTGCCCAGTCTCTTTCTGATTGTTGAATCATGAACTCTGACCTTAGCTGAGCAAAGTGAGGCCTGCAGTTCTTTAGATGTTTTTCTGGGTTCTTCTGAGATCTCCTGGATGAGTCCTCGATGCTCTTGGAGTAATTTTGGTAGCCAGCCGCTCCTGGGAACGTTCCCACTGTTCCAGGTTTTCTCCAGGTGTGGATAACGGTTCTCACTGTGGTTCTCTGGAGTCCCAAAGCCTCAGAAATGTCTCTGTAACCCTTTCAGACTGACAGATGTGCTGCTCTTTGAACTCTTTATTAAAAACTTTATTAAAAAAAACGTCAGTTAATCCATGCAAAAAACTAAGAAATCAGGAAGCAGGCAAATACACCCTTACAGCTGTGACCTCCTTCGTGTTGTTGCAGGCGTTTTGGTGCTGAAAGTCTAAAAAAAAGGTCACAGAGCAGTTTTGTTTTATGAGTTTTTCCTGCTGACTGTAAACGTCAAGTTGAAATTCAGGACAGTTCAGATAGTCGATGGTTTCGCTCGTGTGCTCCTTTCATCTTTACTTCCTCTCTAACAAGTCACTCCAGGAATCTCAGATTCCTGCTTCAGTGAAGCGAAGGAATTTTCCTCTAAAGCGTCAATGAAAAGTTTCGTAAAGCAGGTGGGGAAAAAAAAACTATGTAAAACCCTTTTGGACCGTCCATTTGAAATGATTTATGATTAAGGTACAACAGCAGCTCATTTATGGTGACGGTTAAATATTTGGAGTTTAGTAGGAATATTGATGAGATTTCTTCAGTTTTTTTGGACTTCATGTGAGAATCAGGCTGAAAGATGCTGACTAAAGAAGTTCAGCTAACCTGTTGGAATGAAACATTTCAGCTCCTCTTCCTCATCTGCTGATCAATAACACGCTTCATTCACCAATTTTCAATCCACCCAATCAGCAGGCAGAGGTCAAGCTCCGCCTGCTGAAGGCGTAGGGTCGACAGGTGAGCTGTGGGTTAGCGATGCTCCAATCAGAATCGTTCTGTCGACTCATCGATCCCGTGTTGTCATAATTAGATGATGTCATGATTTACTCGCATTATTTTCAGTGGATTATTAATTTTTTTGATTTAAACACAGGGTGCAGCTATTTTTATTTTATTTTTCTGTTACATCTGGATCAACTAAAGCAGTGCTTTTAAAAGAAGCGTCAGTTGGAAATTGCTGAGGCGACAGTGACACCAAACAAATTGTCCAGTTTTATGAGGGAAAAAATTCCTCCACTGCTCCAGGGTTACTGGCTCTGGATTCACTTGTTTCTCTAATGTCACTTTGATTTGGCATTTGTGAAGAAATGATGCCCAAAGTCAACTTTTGTCCCATCTCAGAAGGTCAAGAACCTTTCCAAAAACTGCTGGATCCAGATCCACTCCAAAAACCAACCCGAGCCCGGGATCTGTGCAGAACCTTTAGTTCCTGATATCAGAGTTCCCTCCTCAGTGAGGGGAATCAAAGTAAAACAACCTTTTTGGCCTTTAAAACCACAGAGCCAGACTCATGTTGCCTTCCTGAAGGAAGAACCAGGACGAGGCACAGGGCAGTTATGGTGTATGAAAGCATATTTCACTTCTCACATATAAAAAAGTTTTAAACCTTCACCCTTAGTTGCAGAGTTTCCTGGAATGATCGGCCTGATGTTCAAAATAACTCTTATGGAAGTTATCCCGGAGCTTTGGGAACGCCTCAGTTCATCCTCTGGCTGAAACAAACCTCAGAGCTCCGCCCACTTTAGGGCACCTTCTGCCTGATTGGCTGCCGCTCATAAACTGAACTCACACAGAGTTATTTATTTCAACTAAAATGTTTTTCAGTCCTTTACTTTAGTTAACCACAATAACTGAGGGGCTCAGGCTGTAAATTCCATCCAGATTAATGCATGAACCTGGATTAGAGTCCCTGGATCCGGAAGGACGTCTGAATCCCGACTAGTTTGTGATATTTCCATGAGAAGATCATGTGTTTCTCTTTGATATCACTCCAAATGTTCTTTTTTAATCTCACGGCAGTAGAAAACATCCTTTCAGAAATTCCTGAATCCAGACCTGGATCGACTCCAAAGGACTTCCAGGTTCTTTAAATCTGTCCACAACTTTTTGAGTAACGCCAACAAACCACTCACAAAGTTTCTGTTTTGAAAAAGTTCACATGATTTTGAGGCGATCCCTGAGAGCGGTCCTTCTTTAATATTGGAGCATCTTTAACTCGTCCTTCACGTGCCGCCCTTCTCACCTTAGTCGTAGGTGTTTAAATGAGGCAACCTGAGCGCGTTTCCCAGCTTCCTCGGACCCTGATCGGAGCGGTGAAGGGCCGGCGCTGAAGAAAAGTTGCATGTCCATGTTTTCCAGCTCCGCATCGCAGCGCGTCGTCCTCGTACGGTGTGAATAATCCGCTGTTAGATCCACAGCACTACAAACTCCGACATCTTTGTTTCCTTCGGACGCGTCTCGTCTTCACGGGGGGAGATGGAGGGAAGGGGGGACGGCGTCATAGCAACAAGAACAAGTTAAGACTTTAGGCGACGCGAGTTTAACTGTCAGGTGTAACACTAGTGTTTGTTTTCTCTGCAGTACGAAGTGGTTTGTAACACTGAAGAACTTTTTCTTTGGTTCTGGGTTGTTTTTTTATATTTATCATTTCTTATGTATATTTGTTTTTTAAGAAAAATAATAAAATGGAAAATTTGAATATGTGCTTGATGTCTTTGTTCAGGCTCGGTATCTGTGCGTGAACACAATCCTCATATTTATATCCACGGAATATTATTGATGGATTCATCATTTTAACACCAGAAAATCATAAAATGATACATCATAGTTCAAGATTAAGCTTTTAAATGTCAAAATCCAACCAGGGAAATATATACAAATATGGACCGTGACAGGACACAAAGGAGGAAGTGAAAAAATATATATAATATTTTTTAAAATGTTTGATGAATTGTTGCCAGTTAATTTTCTGTTGATCTGCTTTTTGATATATTTTAAAAATAATGAACAATAATCTGTTTTTTTGCCGTATTGTGGCACATTTTTAAAATACCATTTTATTAGGTACACCCATTCAGCTGTTTGTTGACCAAAGGCAGCAGCTTGGTGCATTTAGGCGTGCAGACATGACCACGACGAGCTGCTGATAATTTACAAAAACCTCGTGTCAGTCAGGCTGCTGAGATCTAAGACTGTCAGCAGGCTCTCAGCTGCTCACAGCAGTTTACTTTCTCTTTTCCAAAGGCTAAAATGTTATTTTGAAAGTCTCGATGAGTGTTTTCACCAGCTTGCTGTTCTGAAACCAGATGTGATGAGAGCGGGGACGATCCGACTGAGAAATGTGTGGTAGCCCCGCCCCAGATCACCCCCTTCTTTATCGTCCTTTGTGAATCTAACGAGACCATAATTCACCAAATGAACATCACGTTGGATTCGATAAGACGTGAAAGTAGAAGCACTCTTTTCTCATAGACTTCTATACAATCAGAGACGCTGCCTCCTGCTGACCATTAAAGAGAATGCAGCTTCACAGCAGCTCTGTCCATCTTTATGTACAGTCTGTGGGGCAGCCAATCAGACAGTTTTAGGACCTTTTATTAAAGCCCACTTATGTCTGACTGGTTTTTCAGTTGTTTGCATCATTATCTGAAACTTTGTCATATTGGTGACACAAAATAAAGGAAATGATTCTTAAAAATGAAGAAAATCAGGTCTTTATGTACAAAACTGAGAAAATAAAAATGTCAGTTTTATCATGTGACTGTCCTGTTATGAAGATGTCATTTACACACGTACACCTCACATCAGTGCACACTCAGATCAAAATAAAACACTGGAAAGTATTTCTAACCAGGGAGCTTCAACCAGGCTATCTGTTTAGCTTTCAGTGCAGCACAAAGTACAAAGTATTAGCATGAGAATATACTTCAAGTACCAAAAGTAAAGGTACTCATTGTGCAGAATGGCCTGTTTCAGAATATTACTGTTGCTGTGCTGTCACGAGCAGAAGGCGAACGTCCGTCAGCAGGTCAGTGATGTCATCACCAGCTCCGACTGGGCGTCATAGTCATGTTTCACAGTGATGTGAAGCCTCAGAGTGTGTGTGTGTGTGTGCACGCACTCGTGTTGAGTTTTGCAGGTGTTTTCTCTCCTTTTCCTTCTGTGTTGCCTTAAATTCAGCCTGTTTTCTTGTAGTGTTGGTAGAAACAGTGAAACTGACCGCAGTCCTGAAAGGAACGAGTTAACAGCGAGTTCGTGGATTTCTCTCAGACTCACGCACTCATAAAAACCTCACACGTTCACTCGTCGTGAGTGGATGAAGGGTCCCGTGGGCTCAGAGGTCTTCGTCGTCCTCGCTCATTATGATGTTGAGCTCTTTGTCTTTCCGTACGACGCTCTCGGCGATGAACTCCTTCTGCTGCTCCTCCAGCTCACGCAGCTCCGCCTGCAGGCGCTCCAGGTGCAGCACTCGCCGGTTCCTCAGCAGCCGGCTGGGGAACGGGTTCATGTCGTTGAAGGCGATGTTGGTCAGCTTCCTGCACAAACACACATGCATCGTGGACTCGACCACCAACACAACAAAAACTGGAAACTGCTCAGCTTCTGGGAGCTGCAGATACTTTGTGTAAACCAGCTCCCAAACTCTCTAAATCGTTACTTTGAGCAATAAAATCAAAACTTCTCAGAAGGTTTCATTAAAGACTTTGAAGCTTCATGTACTGTACTTTTATTAACACACTAAAACCTGCCGATAGTCTAACGGATACAACTGATAGATTCAAGTGGCAGAAGGCGAGCGCGTACCTGGTATTGGAGACGGTCTTAGTGAAGAAGC
The DNA here is from genome assembly GCF_007364275.1 of Archocentrus centrarchus. Taxonomy (NCBI): domain Eukaryota; kingdom Metazoa; phylum Chordata; class Actinopteri; order Cichliformes; family Cichlidae; genus Archocentrus; species Archocentrus centrarchus. The sequence goes on along the minus strand of NC_044355.1, from coordinate 1,322,998 downwards.
GCAGATACTGGTAGATCTCCACGCTGTCGTGGATCTTCAGGATGTCGTCCTCTTTGTATTTGAACAGAGCCAGAGTGTATCTGAAGATCACCTGCAGCACAAACACACATTTCACAACACAACACTCACACTGCACAATTAAAGGCCACATGTAGTGAACATGCTGAGGAGGAAAGTCAGTAAATGACTCGTGGCACAGCTATGCTGTTTACTCGTTTAGATCTAGACAGGTCCATATTTCTGCCATGGTGCATTCAGGCGTCATCTATATTTCTGCCATGGTGCATTTGGGTGTGTGGTACCTTGGTGCCCTCGTACAGGAAGGCGTCCCATAGGGGCATCAGGATGTCACTCGGCAGACTCTCCACAAAAACCACCAGGAACCAGTTGAAGGTGACGAGGGACACGTCGATGCCGTGATCCTCAAAGTGAGACGCCAGGCGAGGAAGCTTCTCCGCCAGGAAATCCTTCAGCACGCGCTGGTCAGCCTGAACACAGAGACTGTTGATCAGCCCCACTGAACACACAAACAGTTGGCAGCAGGTGAGCGTGTTTCCTGACCTGAGAGGCCACCAGGTTCTTGGTGTAATAGTCAGGAGGCATGATGGCTTCCACCACAGCTACCAGACACCAGAAGGCGTCCTCTTCACTTTGGAGAACCAGCAGAGCGATGGCCGCCAACCTGAGGACATTTATGGAAGGTGAGGTTGTGTTTGGAAGGAAGGTCCTCAGAAGTACTCAGACATAAACTTGTAGTATTCTGACCTGTTGAGTCCCTGGCAGTAGCCAATGGCGGGGTTATGCCAGGAGAAGGCCAACAGGATGCGGTGGAGCTGCTGTAGGGCGGGGCTGGACGGTGAGGAGAAGTGCTGATGGGTCGTCAGGGTTCGATGGAGGTCCAGCTGGATCTGCCTGGAGGCTGGATGAGGAGATGTCCGACTCTTCTCACAGAGCTGGAAAGAGAACAGGTGGATTACCAACATTCCCAACAGGAGGAGCCACTTATGCATAGGTGTGGATCAGGTGCTCTCCGTGTAGCCATACCCGCTGGTAGCGCTGCGGGTGGTGCTCCTGGATCGTTAAAGTTCTAGCTCGGACCAGACAGCGCCACACTCTCTGCCGATACACCCGCGGGACACCTTCACGTACCAGAGCTTTGAGCTCCGGTGAGATGCCGAGGTCATCGTCTGACCTGCCCGCCAGGTACTGAGCCCAGCGGCTCAGCAGGGGGCGCTCCAAACCCTCCTGCAGGGACAAACGGAGAACGCTTGTTACTACATACACATCGTGGCTTTTGTTGTGTTTCCAGCTAAACACAAGGATAGATATTTAAATATTTATGAGCTAAAAGAGGAAGACCACAGAGGGTTGGTGTGACAGAGGAGGATGCTGCAGTGGCGCCCCCTACAGGGAGCAGCCTGAAAGAAGAAGATGATTTTTTAGCCCTGAGCAGTGACTGCAGGCCTACTGCAGCCTGTCAGAGGGTCACGCAGTGTTTAAATAAACTCCTCTGGACGAGCGGCTGCAGACGTTCTCACACCTGGCGCAGCAGGTTGTGGGAGCGGATCTCCAGCGCCTGGATCTTTGCCAACAGCTTCATGTCCTCCACCTCGTAGTCCGGGATGATCTTAAAGCCGTACTCATCGTGATCCCTGAGGACACAGCACAGGTGCGTTTAATAAATTTAACAGGTTTGAAGCTACTGAAAATTTTGGTCTATTAGAGTCACAAGAAAATCTATTTGGAGTTTCTTCTTTTGAGTTTTACTAATATTTACTGAGCACAGAAAGATTGACTCTTAAATGTGAAAGCAGCAGATTGTTGCTGTTATTTTGTCCGATCTGCTGTTCAGGTGTTTGTACCTGTCCACGCTGAGCTTCGTGACGCTCTTCAGCTCTCCTTTCAGAGCGTTCTCGATCATCTTCTGCACGGCCTCCCGCTGGGCCGGATCCAGAGATTTGATCTCCTGCAGCTTGCGCAGGATGCCCAGGTAACGGCTCTCCACCTGACAGTTAGTGGCCTCCAGGTAAGCACACTGCCACGGGTCAGAGGGCAGGAAAAAGGGGAGTTAATCACGGTTGGCTGTGCGCTGCAGCTGGCCTACAGCAGCATTTAAATGGAAAGAAATGGAGTGAGACCGACCTTCACCATCAGGCTCTTCTCCTGCTCGGAGCTCTTCCTCCACAGTTTGGTCAGCTGGCAGATCTCCGAGTTCAGAAACCTGTTCTGAGTTTTATACGCCTCGATGTCATCCTGAGGACACAAACTCAGAGGTTTCAGACCGAAAGGCTCTTCCTTCACTGTTGATAACTGATTGATTTTGACGCAACCTTTTACACTCTAATAATCGATCACAGCGCGTCACCTTGAGATTCTCGTTCTCCTGTCGAAGCTGCCTGAGAGTCTGCGAGTTGACACTGCCGCCGGAGGACGAGCCGGGGCGCCGCGGGTCTGACAGACACGCCGTCACCTGATCCGACAGTTTTATGATCACCTGACAGGAAACGGTCGTAGAGTGAGTAGAGTTCTCAGTGGTCCGAGGATCCGAGTACAGTTACTCGAGTATTTTTATTCTGCTGCAGGTGGTGAGTCAACAACACATTTCAGACACAAAGAAAAACCTCACAATAACTTTCTGCTTTCAGCCTCTCTGCTGTGATGATTTCCTGCTTTCATTTCTGAAAGTCTGCTGATTGGTCAGGAAGGTGTGAATTAATCTGTGATGAAAGCGATCATTAACTGCAGCCTGATATAAAATAAATAGATCGACCTCCCAACAAACACAGGAATCATTCCTGAGCTTAATAATTAGTACTGAAAGCCCACCTGTGTTAGATATATAATGTACACACATAAAATATATTCACAAAACTTAGAATAAAAAATCCTTCAGCTTCATTTCAGCCTTCCGGTCCCTGTCGTCCTGTTTTGGTTCAGGCAGGAAAAACAGCTGCTGACTGACTGAGATTCAATGTTTGACCACAGGGGGGCGCAGCTGACTAAGCTATCAGGTCACAGCGCAGGTCGTGTATAAAATAGAATTAAAATTCTATTTAAAAATCAAACCCTGAGGGAGTCAAGCATGCAGCCTGGCTTTGAAAAGAGTGAAAATTTTAAAAATGTAAAAATAAAAACAGACTCCTGCTGCTGTGCTACCATCCTGTGAGGATGGTAGCACAGCAGCAGGAAGGAATGGAAAGTCTTTCTAGGCCTCAACAAGCTGTTTGAATCATAAACGCCTCTTCACAGGTTAAGGTGAAAACACTTCCTCTTTCCTCCTGAGGAATTTCAGGTTGTGTGCATAGATTCATTTCCAGGTCACAGGCAGGAGGATGGAGGAGACGAGGAGGCATAAACTGGAAAAAGGAGAAAATCCGGGTCTGGAGGAACTCTGTTGCTCCTGCCTGACTGTACGAGCCAAAGCTTTGAAGAGGCCTAATTAAATGATGCAGCGCACCGACCAGCACGACCTGTTTAATGCTGCTTTAACAGCGGCAGTAAAGCAGAGAGACGCGGAGCTCAATCACCCTTTGACCTGTGAGCTTCCTCAAACTTTTTTTTGCTATGATTCATCTAATTTGCTGAAAAACTGGGACTTTGTTTCCCTGCGTGACAGGAGAGGAACACAGATATCCGTTATCTGAGGCAGCCATCGCCTGTCCGATCACCACGTGCTTTGTTTCCATGTGCAGTCGTTCCAGGATCAGCAGCAGACCTGAGACACTTTCACTCGTGGAAACAAATGTGTGCAGGTTACTTTAACTTGATTAGTCTGTTAACCAACTGGAGGTCAGTGTGACCGTGACCTCTGGTTCGTCCTCACCTCCTGCTTGGCGTTGTTCTTCTCCGTCAGCATCCTGTTGTTCTCCAGCAGTTCGGCCACCTGCGTGTCCTTCTCGGCCAGACTCTTCCTCACCGCCTCCACCTCCGCCTTGGCCTCCTCCAGCCGCCCCCGCAGGTCGACCGCCTGCCGCTCGCGGTGTCGCAGCAGCTCCAGACGTTCCTGCTCGCCCTCCTCTGCCAAAAACTCCGCGCAGGTTCGCTTCTCCAGCTGAGCCGCCTCCAGTGCTTTGTGGAGGATCCACACCAGCTCCTGGTGGATTAATTAACCAACAGTTGGTGCTGCAGTTTGTGTTTGACAGAGATCAATAAAGCTTTATGATTACTGAATGACTGATCACCTTCTGAGCTTTGACCTCCTCCATCAGCATTTCTTTCTCCTGCTGTAGGCGGCCTATCCGCTCTGAGGACTGAGACGCCGCGTCTCTGCGGCGGACCGGTAAGGTGGACGTGCCGCGGGGCTTCACCTTCCTGTCCTGTGACGGTGACTGCCCACCATCTGTGGGGGGCGCCTGGTCGGCTGGACTGAGCAACGGGAGGGGAGGGGAGGGGCTCGGAGACTCAGAGGGAGTCCGGGGGGCTGATGGGGCCGAGAAGTGACAAGAAGGGATTAAAAGAAGTCGCCGGCCTGAATGCTGAAGCTCACGATGAAAATAAAGGTGCTGATTTACAGGACAACAGAAAACACGAGGGGTGAAGGGTCCAAATCAAGTCAGTACAGGTGGGTCACAGTTCACTGACCCACCTGTACTGACTGTGAGGAACCAGCGTGAAGTCACAGGCGATGCACCTCCTCCTTCCCCACCTGAGGGCATCACAGCACTGACCCCAACATGACCCCCAAATCACAAAAACACTCATCTTAAAGTGCTTTATATTACGAGCTGAAGGCCTTACAGTGTTAGAGCACCCCGATGATCAGCTGATCCCCTGTGAGCAGCACTTTGTGACAGTGGGAAGGAAAAACGCCCTGTTAACAGGACGAGACCTCCAACAGCACCAGGCTCAGGGAGGGGCCGCCATCTGCCTCAACCAAACTGGGGGGGTGGAAACATTCCTAACGAGGGTCACCTGATCAGCCCTAACTATAAGCTTGATCATAAAGGAAAGTTTTAAGCCTAATCTTAAAAATAGAGAGGGTGTCTGTCTCCTGAATCCAAGCTGGGAGCTGGTTCCACAGAAGAGGGGCCTGAAAGCTGAAGGCTCTGCCTCCCATTCTACTCTTAAGTATCCGAGGAACCACAAGTAAGCCAGCAGTCTGAGAGCGAAGTGCTCTGTTGGGGTGATATGGGACTATGAGGTCTTTACAGGGTCGTCTGATTGTTGGGGATTCCTCTCCATTATTGTCGGGTCTTTAGCTTTCATTGAGGCGACCGTTACAATTGTCTGATCTGTGCACTGAAGGACGTGTTCCTCACAGAGCTGCTGGAGGCCATCCACAGTAAATATCTGTTTGAGAGGTTTTCAGGGCCGAGTACAATAATCTCAGTTTGTCTGAATTTAGAAAAAGAAAATTTAACATCATCCATGTTTATGTATCTCTGTAAGGCACGTCTGTAGCTTCATAAATGTGTCATTTGGCTTCATATATAAATACAAACAGCATCACTGGTGCACTCTAAATCCAGCTAGTAGGACTGTGCCTGCGTACTGGTGGTGTTGTTGGTGTCGGCAGCATTCGGGGGGATCCACGGTGGAGCTTCTACATGAAACACGCTCTGACCCCAGTCCTGGGACGACCTCTTACGCAGACTGTGGACTGAGTTTCTGTGCTCGGAGAGAGGAAACATAAAACTTTATTTAACGACAGTCAGCAGGTGGATGGCTTCAGGCTGTCTGAGCCGTTTAAACGTGAGGTGACTCACTGGATCTCGATGAGCGGATGCTTGAGTGACACGTTGGTCAGCGGCGTTCGCAGCGTCGGCACAGTGGCCGCCTCCTCCCCGACCAGACCGACCGGGCTCTTCAACACTGGCAGGAAGTCATCTGCTCAAACACACGGAGGCACTCTGATCAGACACTCTGTGTGTGTGTGTGTGTGTGTGTGTGTGTGTGTGTGTGTGTGTGTGTGTGTGTGTGTACTTGTTAACCAATTCAGGGAGTAGCCAGTCTTACTGCCACTTAATCAGTACTGGACAGGTATTGCCCATCATCAAAATGAATTATGGGTATGCTTGGAAGAGGGTGTGGTCACTGAACTCCAGGCCACGGTTTGGGAAAGGCTTCACGTTTTCACAGTTTTCATGTTCAAACAAAGGCGTGAACGTTTGAACTTCATGTTTCCACTGAATTAAAAGGTCAATCTGAACAGGCCAAAGTTTAGGCACAAACATTTCTGTGTCTGCAGCACATGAGCTGTGATGTTTTAGTGCGTCGTGGTGTTTCCGGCATCAAACCTTCACTTTCGTTCTGGAAAGAATGATAACTTATGTCAGGAATGTTCACAGGAGATAAGGAGCCATCGTTCTGGTGATCTATCACTGCAGGTTTTTACAGGCGCTTCAGGTCGGTGCTTATCTCCTTATCCTCCTAACACGCCTGGAAAAATCAGGCTCAAGATTGCTCTCAGATACACAAAGATTAGCATTAGAGGTGTGTGTGTGTGTGTGTGTGTGTGTGTGTGTGTGTGTGTGTGTGTGTGTGTGTGTGTGTGTGTGTGTGTGTGTGTGTGTGTGTGTGTGTCCACAGGTTGTGACTTATCATGAAGACCCTGCAGGGGGCAGTGAAAGCTCTCCACCTGAACATCTACATCAGGGCTCTTCAACTCCAGGCCTCGAGGGCCGGCGTCCTGCAGGTTTTAGATGTGTCCCTGATCCAACACACCTGAATCAAATGGCTGAATGACCTCCTCAGTCTGCAGTCAAGTTCTCCAGAGTCCTGCTAATGACTTCTATATTTGATTCAGGTGTGTTGAAGCAGAGACACATCTAAAACCTGCAGGACGCCGGCCCTCGAGGCCTGGAGTTGAAGAGCCCTGATGTAGATGTTCAGTTTCATGTTTCTGTCTTTGTCTGAATTAGACTTTTTCTTCTTTTTCATCTGTCATGAATAATCTGTTTTCCCATCCATCCATCCATCCATCCTCCTCTGCTGGGGCCGGTTTGTGGGGGCAGCAGCCTAAGCAGAGGAACCCAGACCTCCCTCTCCCCAGCCACCTTATCCGGAGGAACACCGAGGCGTTCCCAGGCCGGCTGAGAGATATAATATTTCCAGCGTGTCCCGGGTCTTCCCCGGGGCCTCCTCCTGGGAGGACATGCCTGGAGCGCCCTCCTGGGTGAGGCGGTGTTCTTGCCTGAACCACCTCAGCTGGCGTGTTTTCTCCTCACAATAATGAAGCTCTGAACCGTGCAGTTCAGTTTGTCCTTCCAGCAGGTGTCTGCCCGCCACTTTATATTTAGTCAGTGAGGGTTTCCTCTCATTCAGCCGCCTGCAGCTGATCTGCAGTCAGGGTCACTTCCTGTCCTGACGATGATGATGTAACCGAGCCACAACAGGAAACTACCCTCAGCGCCAGTGAGCGACATCAAAGACAGTGTCAAACACTGCCCTGGATTGAACTCATTCACCATCTTGTAAAATGAGCTGTGAAAAATTATAAAGTATAAAAAAATTTGTTGAAGAACCATTTTTGAAGAAACAGCAGGAGCGTATCAGAGTACTTTGAGGGCTCCAGTTCAACCTCGGTCAGTCAGTCAGAGGTTGTGCAGCATCACACGTAAACAGGACCCTGTTTGCATCTGTCATGGAAACGCTCTGATCAGCTTCAGCCCGTGCGTGCCTGTTTAGCGCTGAATGATAGCCTCCCGCAGGCTGCCTGTAAGGGAGGAAATTCATCTGCAAGCTGGTGAATGACTCAGAAATGATGAGCAGTGACAGAAATAAGAGCAGACTGGATTCAGGTTCAGCGCCTTTCAGTACGGAGGCAGCGGTGATTTTCACCACCTGCTCCTCTGCTCGATGGATTTGGTTTTTTTTTAACGGCTCTGCTGGGATTGATCTACAAACTCAGGTCCTAATTAGGATGATTGATGAGGATATGAGCAGCACAGAGACACACACTCCTGTAAACTCCTCCAGCCGCACTTTATGAAGATGCGCTGAATGAAAAAACAGCTTCTTCTCTGATAGAAATGAAAACTGTTTGTATGAAAGTGGAACATAGAACCCGTCAGCACACGTTAGCCGACTCGCTGCGTCCATTAGTCTGACGCAATCTTGGACTTTCAGGGAATAATGAGTCAATATGAGCCACTCCCATGCCTGATGGAAGGATTTCCCAACTCCTTCTGGGAGGAGGAAGATAAACCGCAGATAAACCACAGCAGTCACACACTTCCTCAACATGAGCGTCCAAAGAAGGAAGAAAAAGGCAAAGGAGACGGTGACATACCTGCAAAGTTCTTAAGAAGCTTATAGTGAGAATCACAAGAAAAGGAAGTGAAACTATCAGACAAACCACAGACTGGATATAAAACGGAGACCGAAACTCACTGGTTTTTAATTCTGAAGTCTCAACATTAGCATCTCAGCTGCTGCCATGCTGTTTTTTTAGAGCTAGTAGGGACCCTGTTGTTCCCTCTAAGGCAGAAGGGAAGCATAAAGAACACACACACATTGAGAAAGCCCTCAAAACATGCGGTTACCCCAACTGGGCCTTCATCAAATCAGCTAAGATGCACAGGAATGAAGGCCAAACACAAACTACAGAGAATAGGAAGGACAAGAGGAACAACATTGTCATCCCATATGTGTCAGGCTTGTCAGAGAAACTCAGAAGAATTTTCTCCAAGCATGACATCTCAGTATACTTCAAACCAAGTCACACCCTAAGACAAAAACTGGTTCATCCCAAGGACAAACCCGCCAAACACAAGATCAGCGATGTAGTGTATGCTGTTCAGTGCAGTGAAGAGTGCTCGGACCTCTACATTGGTGAAACCAAACAGCCTCTTCACAAACGAATGGCACAACATAGAAGAGCCACCTCGACAGGACAAGATTCAGCAGTACATCTGCATCTGAAGGAAAAAGGGCACTCTTTTGAGGATGCCAATGTTCACATTTTGGACAGGGAAAACAGATGGTTTGAAAGAGGAGTGAAAGAAGCCATCTATGTCCACTGTGAACAACCATCATTGAACAGAGGAGGTGGATTACGTCACCAACTTTCCCCCGCTTACAGTGCTGTCCTGAGCTCCCTTCCCAGACGTCTCAACCCCCATTCACACCTTTGTTCCAGTGACCTCAATAGGCCACAGGAAACAATGGAGCGGAGTCCTAAATTGGTTTCAACTGAAACCACTGATTAAATATGACCCACGCCCCCTTCACACCTGGGCACATGTGTTCACGCACATGATCAATAGAGGGTCATAACCACCTCCAGGGGACTACGCCCACAGGGGTTTAAATACCTGGGTCTCTCCACCATTTGGTTGAGAACTGAAGAAGCCTTTCGGATGAGAGGTGAAACGTCTTCAAGAAACAAAAAGAAGTCCAGTCGCCTTTTTCAAGCTCCAGAGACTAGTAGGGACCACATTAGTACAAGAGGAAAGATTAGCTATCACACCTGCTAATCAGTAACATCTCAATAAAATCCCAGAATCTCACTGACCAAAGCTGGAGCTCAGCCTGGTCACATTAAAAATGCCCCAAAAGGCTCCAACAGCACAAACACGGTCCAGAGGTCCAGTTCAGGGACTCCACTTCAATTCAGTTTTATTCATAGAGCACCAAATCACAACAAACAGTCGCCTCATGGTGCTTTGTATTGTGGGTAAAGACCCTACAATAATACAGAGAAAACCCAACAGTCAAAACGACCCCTATGAGCAGCACTTGGTGACAGTGGGAAGGAAAAACTCCCTTTAAACAGGAAGAAACCTCCAGCAGAACCAGGCTCAGGGAGGGGGGGTCATCTGCTGAGGGGGGAGAGACAGAGATTAAATGCAGAGTGGGGTATAAACAGAGTGCATTATGGGAACCCCCCAGCAGCCTAGGCCTATAGCAGCATAACTAAGGGAGGGTTCAGGGTCACCTGATCCAGCCCTAACTATAAGCTTGATCATAAAGGAAAGTTTTAAGCCTAATCTTAAAAATAGAGAGGGTGTCTGTCTCCTGAATCCAAGCTGGAAGCTGGTTCCACAGAAGAGGGGCCTGAAAGCTGAAGGCTCTGCCTCCCATTCTACTCTTAAGTATCCGAGGAACCACAAGTAAGCCAGCAGTCTGAGAGTGAAGTGCTCTGTTGGGGTGATACGGTATTAGCTGAGGTGAAGCCTAGTATACAGCTAGCAGCTGTATACTAGGCAGAGGCCACGCCCCTTTTGTATCAGGCTGTAAACATGTTTATTTCTTTAATAAAGTTGGTAATTTTAACATGGGAGTCTTTGGGGACTGACTCACTGCTGGAGCCTCTAGTGGACGTTAGAGGAAGTGCAGCTCTTGCCACCTCTGCTTTGGCTGGTTGAAGCTCACCAGCCTTTTCAAAATAAAAGTAGATTTGTCTGTAATCTAGCAGAAGTTGGACCAGTTGTTTGCGTCTCACCTGTGATGTTGTTGTTGTTGTTCGTCGGGTCTGAACAGGTGGACATCTGTCGGTGCTGCCAGCGCTTCACCTGTAGCTGCTGCAGCCAGTAGAGCATCAGCTCCTGGGTCACAGCCTGGAGAGGGTGGAGGTGGATTAAGACACTGACCACGTCTCCAAACACACCTGACTCAAATCTTAACACGTTTTAAACATCACGTGGCCTTCTACCTTGAGTATGAAGGTGCGCTCAGGTGTCCTGATGTGGAAGGTGCCCGGCTCTGCCTTCAGTGGGTACGTGAAGGTGGCGCCGCTGAGCTCCACCCGCCCGAGCGGCATCACATCGTTTGGTGTGCGGTAGTAGAACAGCTGGTTCTTCTTGTCCTCATAGGTGAACCAGCGCTGCTTCCAGGCCCTCAGCGGCCCCCCCTGCTTCAGCAGGAAGCCGCACAGTTTGGGCCCCCCCGGAGAAGAAACCGGTGGGTTGGTCTGCATCTGGTCGCAGAACACCTCAATGGTGAGGGGTGGAGCCGGTGGAGTCGAGGCTGATGTTTTAGCTGGAGGATCCAAGTGTCTCGGCTGGTGTGTGGGAGGAGGGGCAGCCTTCTGGGTGTTTCGGTGAGGAGGATCTGGGTGGTCCTGAAGCCTCTGTGATGAGCTTATAAGGAGCTTCTTTGAAGGTGGATCACTTTTCTGGTCTATGGACTCAGAACCGTGGAGCTCCATCTCACGTTGGACTTCCTTTTCAGCTGTTAAGACAGTTAAATCCTTTGATGGAGGAAACCGAGGAAGACAAAGATCTTTCTGGTTTTGATAGTCCTGAGAGTTTCCTGGTTCTTGCTCATGTTTCGGTCTGAGAGGCTTTCCAAGGGTCTTCTGATCTGTGCCCAAACCAGAATCTCCTGATACAGGAAGAGGATCTAGTTTGGTTTGATCTGGAAAGAGTTTCTCTGGTTGTGGCTGATCTGAATTTGGTTCATCTTCTGAAGAAGTTTCTGAATCCTGCTCGGTCTCTCCTGGACTCTGGCCCTTCTGTGACCCAGGCAGACTGCCCGTGTCTCCGCTCTGCTCCTCCTCCTCCTGAGACTCTGTGATCCTGAGCTCTGGCTGCAGCGTCCCCTCGTTAGTGTGGGCAGGAAGTGAGCAAGACGAGGCAGCGCTGGGATTTCCTGCTGAGCCGCTTCCATTCATCCTGCGAAAAGAAAGACGGAGGAGGGAGTTTAATTATGTTTGTGAGGAGACGTTTCAGCTAAGTGCGTCTTCCTTTTATCCTGCTCCAGGATCTGGGAACAATGCCCTTCAAATAAGCAACATTTTTTAAAATATTGTGTAATCTTTATTAGTTTCATCCAAATCAGTGACCACTGCAAAAAAATATGTTTGGGAGTTTGATCATATGACTGCGGCTAGTTAAAGCTGACTGTAAGTACTGCACAGCCACGATGATGGTCATCAATAATCTGCTGGAAGAAAGACGTGATCTGTTCTGTGACACCTGATTGTATTGATAACACCGGACGTCACTTCATGCTGGACAAACTCAGAAATAAATCCTGCATTTGAAAAAGAAACAGCAGGAGGAGAAAAATTCAAAGTAAATCTACATTAAAGTTACATATTCATCAGTTTGTGCTGAAACACAGAAACATTAATATCACCTGTATTTTTGTCTTTAGGTGAACGCAGAAAATTTATGTCAAGATCTGAAAACTCCAAAATTAAAGGTTCATATTTTTTTCCAAAGTTCATGCTTATCCTACAGAGCCTGTAAATAAAAGATGGACATACCCACCATGATGTCACTCATTGGTTTTGGTGTCTGCCCTCAGAAGCCTCAACATTAGCATACTGGCCATCACCCTGTTGATTTTTTGGAGACAGAAGTGACCATATCTGGATGACAGGGTGGAGTGCCAAGTTGTAAGCTAATGCTAGCTAGCCTGGTCATCAAGTTGCATCCATAGACTGTATGGGGGCGTCACACAGGTACAGATAACTGCTAATTATAATTTATTATTAAATAAAGTCCTAGAATTAGAAATACACTTCTTAGATGGTCTGTAGTCCAATGAAGCCACAGCAGCCATATTATTGGTCAGATTAAAAAGGCTCCAACAGCACAAACATAGTCCAGAGGTCCAGTTCAGGGACTCCAGTTAGCTGAGTTGAAGCCTAGCAGACAGCTAGCAGCTACAGCTGCCTGTGTCACCATCTGTCAGTCAGAGAGGCCACAGCCCTTTTGTATCAGGCTGTAAACATGTTTGTTTCTGCTGTAAAGTTGGACATTTTAACATGGGGAATCTATGGGCACTGACTGACTGCTGGTGCCCCTGGTGGGTGTTAGAGTAACTGCAGTTGATTTCCTCTCTTTTTTTCAGCCCCTGGGGTCAGTGATGATTTGTTGGTTTTATTTTGAAGTTGTAAAACTAAAAATCAGTTGCAGAGAAAGAAAATGCTATGTAGCAGCAAAGGGCCCATAAACAGCGTTGCTGCAACCAGCAAAATAAGAGGTTTATTGTTATTGATAAGCTCCTGGCTAACAGCTGCATACTTTCCTGTTTAGAGGAGTGGCAGCTTTATTTTGGGTGTGTGTCTTATTGTGCGTGCATGGACAAGTGTACACACTCTTAATATATCATATAGTGCTTACTATATGTTTTTATGGAGCTACATGGTCAATTAAAGTGGGTGTAGATCATCAGTATGACAAACATGTTTTAAATATAGTGCAGTTCTTTATCTAGTTTAAACTTATTAAAGTGTTTCATGTCACAGAATGACTGAAGAGTAAAAAGTGGGACAGAACTATTAAATTATAGTTTTATGTCCATTCTTTCTTCTTTTACTGAGGATTTAATTGTAGATTTGTTTCGAGTCTAAATCATGTTTGAGTCTTTAAACTCATGTTTGTGGTCCAGGAGCAGAGCACCACGATGAGTGAAGCTCTAAAAATAAGGAACTATTTAAAGAGTGGTGAGTTTGTTTTGCTGCAGTGGACTCCTCCTCCTCCTCCTCCTCCTCCTCCTCCTCCTCCTGAAGAAACATCAGAATCAGCACAAGCCTGATGAGCTCCACAGTAATGAGACATAATTACAGGAAGTGGTTCAGATCCAGGGGAGCAAAACATCTGTAATGTTGATCCATATCTACACACAGTTTAAAGTTTTTGTCATCATGCATGACTTGTGGGTGTGGCGTGACCTTTAGGTGTGGCAGGTCATCCCACCCTCATGTGTGCAGCTGGAATATCCACGTCTCTGTGACGCTGCCATTTATCTTCACGGGTTTCTCCCAGACAGCCTTTGATCAGTTTGGAAGGACTGTTTGCTTTGGTTACATGTCTTAGACAAGAAAGCCAGATGCTGTTTAATCTTTTACTGACTCTGGACTTTTTATTAGGTTCATCTTCTTCATGCAGGTGAAAGGGTATCAGAGGGCGAGTGACACCGTGATGGTGTTAGATAGGCCCGGCATTCTTCCAGTGATGTTTCTTATTTTAATTTCAGTATAACCCAAAGCATCTGTGTTAGCCCTGCAACTGACTGGCAGCTGTCCAAGGTGCACCCCGCCTCCTCTCACCCTATAACAGCCGAGGATGGATGGACAGTAGATGGGCACCTGGACCAGGTTTCCCAGTCTGTTGTCAGCGCTTTGCTTGCTCTCCTGCCACTGAGCTTCAGCTGTCCTTGGACGTTGGCTTGGGATTTAGAGTGTTTGCTTCACATCACCATTATGGGACAATGGGTCAAGTCTGAGATAGGGAGGAAAACCCTTAAAAACCACTGATTTAAGGAATAACAAGCGCTCTCAGGCCATTATAAATGACATTCAGATTCCACTAATAAATAAACCTGCAGGAGAGAGCGGTCATTTAAGTCCCCATTAACGCTCTCTCTGCAAACCGTCGTGGCCATAACGGAGGCTTTGGATGAGGAGCCCAGCTCCAGATGAGATGCTGGGCTCATATTTGATTCAAAAGCGTAACAGGAAGCTTCAGTGCTGCCGAGAAAACAAACTGCAGACTCGTTTCAGGTGCCCTGCTGCAGGTGGGACCGCTTTTATAGGTCACTGTGACCCACAGCACGCCATCTGAATGAGCATAAAATGACTCACACTGTCTTTATGTCTGAAAGTAGCTGTTAATATTTTACACTGCTTATTTGGTCGATCTGGCATCCTCACATCTTACTCCTCTGCCCCCGAAGGCCCAACGAAAAGCCAAACCACCGAACGTATTCGAGGGGAGAGTCATTATTCCGTTTATCCTCAAACACTTGTCATATTTCACTCATGTGACTCTAACCTTCCAGAATGAGTTCCAACTGTGAGCTATTTGTGAATGACTGTGTGTCACTTCATGTAACAGGAACAGCACAGACCGTCATGTTGTGGGTCCGATGCTGAAACAGGCGGCACAGAGGACGCTTATCCATCAGCACTGAACTGTGGGATCGATGCTTCTGCTCTGAACCTGCACTGCAGGCCCGTCTCTGAAACCCTGAAACTCCACACAGAGTCACACAGGCCTAAAGACCAGTTGGCAACCGCCCAGCAACCACTGGTCGCTAAGTTCAAGTTTTCCTGAGTGATTGCTGTGACACTGATTCCTACAGCCTGGTGACACAGGCCTAGAGGCCGGTCAGTGACCTCATAATAGCCAACGGGTTGCTAGGGAAAAATGTGTATTGTTTACAAGTCGTTGCTTGCTGTTGCTAGGTGAAACTGCTTTCAGAGGTTTACGGTGCTGCACTGAAAAAAATCACCTCGTGATGGTTTTGGCTGCTGGCAGGTTGCCGCGATCGCTTGTGGTCTGCGTTTAAGACGCAAACTTGTTAGCAAACTGTGAAGGCGGAGTCCGTTCACTTTCAAAGTAAAACTTTTACTTTGAAGGCAAAGATTCTTCGTTTCCTGTGTGCGTCACACTTTTTCAGGATTCACTACTGTTAGTTGGCAAGTGTTTGCAGGCGAGTGGGCATCTCATCTGTGCTGTACATTTTAGTTACTTTTTTGACATTTCACTTAATCCTCTTAATTGGAGGGGAAGGCGAAATGTCAAAAAAGTAACTTAAAGGGCCAAATTGTTATTTTTTACATCAATTCACGGACCAGAAGTAAGGGCGGGGCCGGAAGCGGCCCGCGGGCCGGGAGTTTGGGCACCCCTGCCTTAAGGTATTTGTTAGCCTACCTACAGAGCGCCCTCTGCTGGACGCAGCTTAGGTAGCTTCATTAGCATAATGCTGCCTTTTTACTGCGTTTTGGACGCAGGGATATTTTTCTGGCTCAAATGTTTGGCCCGTGGGTCTTCTACAGGATTTTTTTTTCTTTTAAGGTAAATTTTTAAATATAAACAGAGAGTGGAGCCGTTAGCACAGACAGCTCATCATAAATAACATTCCTCTGGTTTGTTTGGGAGCAGGACCTCCTCTGAAGCATGAAGTGTTGGAAACATGAGCAGCCGGCAGGAACGCCGCAGATCCGGTCACAGAATACAGCCTAACACCGGCAGGCTGACAGGAAGCGAGCAAATACTTCATGGTTTCAGGAAAGCTGCTTAATCACTGATCCCATTCACACACACACACACACACACACACACACACACGTACTTACTACAGTACTTCATACAAAACTGTGAAAAATACTTTGAAATTGTCCTACATGTGTGTACTTACTGCACATATTTTACATTAAAGTATTTTTTCTTCTTAGCAGTATTCTACTGTAACTTTGACTACTTTGAGATTGAACTACTTCTGGTCCAGCAGAAACAGAGATGAGGGTTTACCTGAAGGGGCGGGGCCTGAGCCCACCTGCGGGTCTGTTCCTGTTTGACTGACAGCTGCCGCAGCTGTTAAATTCAGTGTGAAGAAATCAGATTGAGCGACTCCAAACTCCTTCTTCTTGACTTCTTCTCCTGCTTCTTGTTCCTCCTCCTCCGCCTCCTGCTTTGTGTCCTTTGACTCTGACTTTCTGTTGCTCCTGCTCATCCGCTCCTCAGGTCTGGTGCGCACCCTTCAGCGACGCAGCCCCACAGAAGGGCGCTACACACGCAACTTCCGGTTGGGATTTTCAAAAATAAGACTGACTTTTAAGTTCCTTCCTTATCTTCAAAATAAAGTGTATTATTACTGACATGATGGGAACCTTTTTCTTATTTAACATGTGAGTAACTTTGTAGGTTCTGTATTTATTTTAATAGTGTAAACTTTACTTCATTACTGAACTGTGTAAAAGTCTTGAGCCACCCCTCATGTCTTCATATTTTGCTTCTGAGCAGCCAGACTTTGTTCTCATTTTTAAAGTGCTCTGGAACAACACATCTCCAGCTTTCTGAGGGCTTTCAAAGTTCTTCTTTGGACAACGGATGCTTTTTCACTCATTTCCAGTCTAATTATTTTTTTTTTTGTTAAGCCGCCTTTTAAATTAAATTTTAATTAATTAATTTTATTTAAACTTTACTTAATCAGATAAAAAGTCTCACTGAGATTAAAATCACGTTTCCAAGTGAGGCCTGGCTAAGAGGGCAGCAAAAGTTACAACAAATAAAACACATAACAGTCTAACAATCAATCAACAATCTAACACATATTCAGATTAAATGCAGTAACATCAGTGATGTTAAAAGCAGTCACACTGACCACAAGACCTGTTGTCATGTTCCCTCAAAGTGGACTAAACTCCTCCATCGTGACCAGTTCTGACAGTTTCAGCTGCTTTTGTAAATTATTCCAGGAAATAGGAGCAGTTACCAATAACACCGAACCCAAGGGATGACCCTGTGCTGTGACTGCACATTACAGACAACTTAGCAAAGAACTCATTTTAAATTGTCTTTAAGCACCAACGAGGTGATTCCCAAAGAAAACATCACAGTGTGTCCTTGAAAAGAGTGGAGGACAAAAGAGGAAGTGTGAGGCCTGAAACTCTCTGCAGCAGATGGACAGTATGTGAAAGTCACGTCTTTAAGAATTAGTAAAAGAAAAGTCCAGACCTGACACAGGACCTGAGAGATCATCTGGACCTTCAGCTGATCATCTGCTGTTCACTGAAGCCTCATCAGAGATGGTCTCAGTGGAAGGGCGGCTGTCAGGAAGCCGTTCTTAATGAAGGGAAGCAGGGAGGAAGGCTGAGGTCTGCTCACAGAGGAACTGAGCTGAACATCGGCAGCAGCAGGTCTGATGGAGCCACATGTAAAATTTCTGCTTCAAATATTCATCAGTATGTAGGGAGGAGGTCAGGAGAGATGCAACAGGAAATGAGCATGGCTTAATTTTATTTTACTTCATGAATTATACTTGAATACGTGTCTTCAGTCATTTAAAATAATATTAACAGTTTTAGAGGAGCCAACCTGACATGAACCTAAAGTTTGTCTCCCCCTGCTGGCAGTATGAAGAATGACAGGTATCTTTTTTCAATATTAAAATATTACAACAGTTTTTGAGATCTTTGGAGTGAATGAAGTTAAAACATCCAGTTAACATGTACATCTGAGCAGAGGTGCTCTGAGACATGGAGCTGGTTTTCACTGTTATTGTTGATGGCTGCTTATTCAGTCTTACCATAAAATTACACACAAATATTATGAATAATTTAGCACTCTAACACACAGCTATAAAAGGCAGAACTGAAGAAGTTGTTGGGATGAGAAGTGAAAAAGACTGCACATTCATGCTCATTCACATTAATTTTCCTCAACTGTAATCAGCGCATGAATAATTTATTAGAGGAAGAAAAATGTCAAGTTTTATTGATACATAGGTGAAATTCTGGCTCAAAGAAAGATACTGAGGATACCTGATCCATGTGAATGTTAGAGAGAAAGCACTTAGACATAGAAAAGAAGTGACTGTGCAAATGAGACATGTGAGGTGCTCTGAGTGCTCGCGCAGAGTACAGAAGCACTACATAAGAACCAAATTGGTACTGTATAATAAACATGTGTTAGCTGGATAAAAATATAAGTACTCTGACATTTTTAATAATTCAAAATCTTTTTGTTTTAATTTCATGAGGTTCATGTGAGAGAAGTGAATGCAGAAAGAAATAATGATAACAGTAATAAAAGAGTGAAACGATCTTTTTAAAATTGAAAGTTCTGTTTGATTTTGATTTTATGATGTCTTGACATTTAATTCAGTGGTGCCTTCCAACTATTGTTGTATCCATACTGTGATTTTGTCATTCAGTTGCTTCTAAGGTGTTCTTCAGTGTCTCGAAAGGGTTTTTATCAGTTTTAACTGAGGCAGAATAACGAGTACGATGTGAAAGTTTGACTTTGTCTCCATCTGGTGGCAACAAAAAAACAAGCCAGTGAAAAAGAAATAATTTCCTCTCAGGAGCTGCAGTGAAAATGGGGACGAGCGCACTCACCTTTAAAAGTATATTAAATAATATCTGAGTATAAGATCACAGTTGTTTTCATTTCATTGTCTGTTTTTACATGAAGGGGATTAAAATGTGTGAGAACGTATTAAAATAGCTGAGCCCCCTCCTGTACTGCCTCTACACCCATGACTGCAGTCCGGCCCACAATAACAACCTCATCGTCAAATTTGCTGACGACACCACAGTGGTCGGACTCATCTCAAAGGGAGATGAGGCAGCTTACAGAGAGGAGGTCTTGAAGTTGACAGCCTGGTGTTCAGAGAACAACCTGGTACTGAACACCATGAAAACCAAAGAGATCATCATCGACTTCAGGAAGCACAGGACTGACCCAGCTCCCCTCTACATCAACGGCGAGCATGTGGAGAGGGTCCACACCTTCAGGTTTCTTGGTGTCCTCATCTCTGCTGATCTCTCTTGGTCAGATAACATCACAGCTGTTATCAAGAAGGCTCAGCAGCGACTTCACTTCCTGAGGGTCCTCAGGAAGAACAACTTGGACTCAAACCTGCTGCTGACCTTCTACCACTCATCCATTGAGAGCCTGCTGACGTACTGTATCACAGTATGGTAAAAAATGGTAAATGGACTAGTTCTTATATAGCGCTTTTCTACTCAGTATGAGCACTCAAAGCGCTTATACAACCTGTTTACATTCACCCATGCACTCCCATTCATACAAGCACTTCCATTTTTATGAAGCTAAGTGCTTCTAATTAACTAACATTCACTCACATTCATACTCCGACAGAACGGTCGGATTAAGTATCTTGCCCAAGGATACATTGGCATGTAGCCCGGAGTAGCCAGGATTCGAACCGCTGACCTTCCGATCAGTAGGTGACCTGCTCTACCTACTGAGCTACAGCCACCCCACGGCAGCTGCACTGAGGCAGAGAGGGTCAGGCTTCAGAGGGTAGTCAAGACAGCACAAAGAATCGTTGGCTGCCCTCTCCCCTCCCTGATGGACATCTACACCTCCCGCTGCATCAGCAGAGCCAGGAACATCATCAAGGACAGCTCACACCCTGGCTTTGACCTCTGACCTGCTGCCCTCTGGCAGGAGCTACAGGAGCATCAAAGCCAGAACAAACAGACTCAAGAACAGTTTCTCGCCAGAGCAATCACCACCCTGAACTCACACACTCACCCACTGTAACCTGTGCAACGCCCACATCTCTGTGCAATATTATATTATTCATACTGAACAATATCTATCACTCCTAAATTGGTAATATCCAGTATTCATTCACCAAGTCCAATATTCACCATCTCATATTATATGTATACACTTGTTTTATTTTTTACAGTGTGACTGTCTACAGCATGCTGTAACTTTGGGTTTGAAACTTTATTAAGCTTTCACTTATTATAGTGTGACTGAAGAAAAGCCTGTCAGATGTGATTATGTCATGTGACCTGTGTACTCCTGTTGGAGGCGGAGCTTGAGCCCTTCCCGACAGTAGCCCTCCTCTAATAATCTTTTCCACTCAGCGTGAAGAGTCATTAACTTCAACAGTGGACTGTATGGATCAGCTGTAAGTTTGGTTTTCCACATGGCTACACTCCGACTTTAAAAACGGAATTTTTAACTCATGAAAACTTTTTATAATGATGGAAAATTTCAATTTCTCAGGTGAGCCGTGCTCAGGTGAGGCTCCACCTCCGTGTCATACCTGTCCTCTGTCATAATAGTCTTCAAAGATTTCATGGGACTGGACATTAAAGCCTGTAATCACTGTTTTCCTGCTGTGCAAAGGTCAGCACTGCTGCCTCACAGCAAGAAAGTTCCTCTGCACGAGGATGGGCTTCCTCCTGCCACACCAAAAATATTAATTACTGAGTCTAAATTGGCCGCAAGTGTGAATGTGTGTGTGAAAGGTGTCTGTCTATCTCACACACACACACACACACACACACAACACGATCACTCAGTTTTAATTTCAGTGCTTTAGTAACAATTCCTTTACTCATTAATCTACACCATCAAACTTCATTAGAGTGAAAATGTAAAATATACCCAGAACGAAGCAAGAAGCAGGAAAGAGAACGAATAAAATGTATCTGTGAGAATCATGCGGTGGTTTCCAGTCATAACATGGAAACACAGTTCATGTGGAAACCAGTCAGACTGCATAATTGAGCAGTGATGGGATGAGGAGCATCGTTTCCTATAATCGTATCTGATCGAACGTGAAACTACGGTTCTGCACCAACCTGCTCAGGACAGATTGTACCCTAATGAAGTTCATGGATAAACGTCCCATAATGACATCTGATTGGGATCTTTCCAGTTTCTGACTAACAGCTTCTGTTGGAACTAAACTGATGATGAATGTGTGATTGTCAAAGTCTGCTGCTTTTCACTAATTCAGCGTTAGACTAATGAACTGTTGTTCCTGATAGATTCATGTAGAAGCAGCATGTTACTCCTGTAGCTGGTAGCAGCAGAGCTCATTTGAATTTCTGCTCTAATCAGGTTTGATCAGATAATCAGAGTTCTGTATAAATATGTAAATGTTTTAATCAGTGACTGAAGCTGTTGGATAAATGGAGCACCTAATTCCTACTAAAACGGAGGTCTTGAGGCTCATCCTGCTGCCTCACACTCACCTGAAACCAGCCTTGCTTCTGCTGCAGGTCTCTGTCTGGGGCCTGTAGCACAAAGCAAGTCCAGCCCACCCCGGATACCTTTCTGTTAACGGGGTTCATTTACCCTGTTATTCCAGAGTTTTCTGATCCAGGTATGAGCGTGTTCATGTGAAAGTGATGGTGTTGGCACACTGACTAATCACAATGATTACTGTTCTGAGACTGATCTATAAAGGAAGAATAAAGTATAATTTTAGAAAAATATGCAGAGGTTACACACATAATGAAGGCGACAGAGGTGCTCTGGATAAATCAGCGATGTGAGACGTGCTGCAGTTCAGTATCAACGGTGCTGAACGACCGTGCTTTGGTCAACAATAGGGGTGCAGGAAAAAATCGATCTGAGCTCGAATCGCGTTTCTAACATTGAACGATTCAGAATCGATTCTCATTTTCAAAAAATCAATTTTTTTGCAGGTGCAGGTGTGCCTTCTGAGCCACCATAGTGCTAGGCAAAACAAGGAAGCAGCGTGGCCTAGTAGGCTACGGGGGAGGGGGGGGGTCGTGTTACGGTGTTTGTTGTTGCGCCGCTAAATTATGGAGGATGAAGAAAAAGAAACCCAACCGTCTCCGCGGTCTTTGAAAGCAACCATTTGGAAACACTTTGGGTTTCAACCCGGGTAAGAAAGGACACGACATGACTCATGCGTTTGCAGAGACTGTAACGGTAAAGTATTTCGGGAATACTTCAAATCCCCGTTCTCACCTGGAAAGACATCACCCAGAGCCCGCTTCACCACTTTGAAAAACTGCCACTCGATTGTGAACGAGCAAAGAAGATAATAAAATCCATCGCAAAAGACCTGCGACCGTACAGCGCAGTGGAGAGAGACGGCTTCAAATTCATGATTAAATAATTAATTCATTCATGATAAAACCTTTATAATTATAAAAGCTTTATAAATGTACTCTGCTTTCATGCCAGCAGACTGGAGTAGATCCTGAGAATCGTTTTTGAATCGAATCGTTTGGATTTGAAAGAATCAGAAAAAAATTGAATCGTGACCCCAATAATCGATTCTGAATGGAATCGTGGGATTCCCAAAGATTCACAGCCCTAGTCAACAAGGCTGGAAAAGAGCTTCCATGTTAATAAAACTTGTTGAGCAATAAAGCTTTTTGTTGGACGCCTGTTAAGAAAGCTGAGCAGCTGTGTAAGTTAACAGTCGTATCAGTCTGTGAATAAGACAGAAGAATCTGATGGGTTATAATTATTTTATTAAATTTATCTTTTAAAGACAGTTTCAGCTTCAGCCTTGGTGGTTTTTAACGCTCTGAGAGTAAAGCATAAAAATAAAAACAGAAATCAAAATGAGTCCACATGCAGACTGGTTGTGAGGTCAGTGAGTACAAACAGGTGCTCTGTTTAAGGATCATGTATTTATGCTCATGCAACAGTAACACTGTTGTAAAATTATTCGCAGCCAACAGACAAAAATAAAGTTGTCTCTAAGAATTTATATTTTTTATTGATCATCATGGAAATGTGAAGACATTAGATGCTACTGGAAAACTTTTTAGTTTAATTTTAATGTAGAGAGACAGAATATCAACCAAAAATTCAGAAAAAATTACACAGAAGTTATTAATTGATTTGCACGTCACTGAGTGAAATAAGTCTCTGATCGCCGTCAGAATTCTGGCTCTGTGTGGAATCTGTGTGGCACACAGATTACAATCAGTCACTCAAACAATAACAGATAATCATAGATACTCCTGATTTCAACTAGTTATGTGTATGAAGCACACCTGCACAATCAATCCATTCCAACCTCTCCACCATCCCCATCATCAAGACCAAAGAGCTCTCAAAGGACGTCAGGGTCGAGGTTGTAGACCTGAACAATGAACAGACCATCAGCAAGAAGCTTGGTGGGAAAATGACAGTTTTGGTGCAGTTATTCAGAAATGGAAGAAACATAAAATGACCGAACGAATCCAGAAACAAAAACTAAAGTGAAACGAGGAAACTCATGACAATAATTACATTTTAAAATCTCTCAACATAAATAAGAAGTTGTCCAGCTGTTGATAATAAAGTGGTCAGCAAGTTAATATTAAAGCTTGTTTAAATGTGAATTTCTTTTTGACACCATGACATCACCCTGTAAGAGCTCTTATGGCTGTGACAGGGTGCGATGCTGTGAGTGAACAGCAGGTGGCAGCAGACCTTTACGGTTCTCTGCTGAGAGTCTGCAGGTTGCTCCTGATCATGTCCACAGGTTCAGGAATAACAACCTAAACCCTTAAAAGTAAAACAGGAACTATTAAAAATCGAGCATCTAAAACCTAAAAACAGAAGAATTCCACTTTCTTTGTCCCTGAAAGAGCAGGAAAAGTGTCCTGTATCGGACACCTGTGTCCTCTGTGTCCTCTCACGGCATTATTCAGTGATCGAAGGAGAACATGAGGATCAATTATTGTCCTCTGCAGGCCTCTGTAGCTCACTGAAGCAGAGAAAAACGAATTAAAGAGGCGAGAAGAAGCTGTGGACAGGAACAGAGCCGGCAGGGCGACGAGGCCAAACAAAGAGGATGGATTTCAGAGTGAAGACTAAACCTTCCTAAATCAGTTAGTCCTGAGCCCGTCCTGACCTCTGAGCTGCTCATCCGGCCTTTGAAGCGAGCACTTCAGGGGGAGGAAAACCGATCGGCCAAATGTCCCACTCTTAAGTGACAAAATGCCCCGAGGTGACACACACACACACACACAGTGTGTGTGAGGCAGCTGGATGAGGTAAAAACACTCCTGACTTTGTCTGTGCTGTGTGCACAGCTGCAGCTGCGTCTGATCAGACCACCTCAGTCGAGTTCAACACAAGTCCAACAGCAGGAGGCTGGAAGGCACGTTTACAGGCTTTTCATTTCAAATGCCAAATGCAGACGGAGAGAGGACGGAGGCGCACCATCGCTCACCTGACCCTGTAACACCTGCAGTACCTTTAATGAAGTCATGCAGCAGGTGTTACCTCCATACTTTGAATATTTTACAAGCTAAAAGTTTAATTTGCTGCATCATTTTTTCCAGCATTTTTGAGCTTCCATAACTTATCCATGTGAAACGTTCCGGGCTGAAGTTTAAGCTCCAGAATAATAATAAATAAATATCAAACAGAGAGTAAAAGTGCCAACTATGAGTGCAAAACTATATATGTACAACAGTGACGGGGGGGGGGGGGGACTGATGGTGTCAGTCTGATGTCGGTGTTCAGCAGAGAAATATAAATGTAGACTTTTTTTATCTTCTCTGCAAACATGAGGAGGAAACAGGTTTAATAATGAATGTTTGAAATGTTCACTGACAGCATGTTTCACCAGTTTTTCCTCTCAATCGGCTCCTGGAGATAAAATGAAGCCATGGTGACGGTCAAAGGGGTCCATATTTGTCTGCTTCTCCTAGATTTAAAACCAGGGGACAGTCTGTGTTTGGACAAATACAAAAATAAAGCTCTTGTGCTTTACTGGAGGCTTCAGTTCAGCTCAGAGGGTCAGTGCTGTACAAACAGAGAGCAACAGGAGCACCTGATGGGGTCCCACCCATGTGACTATTATACAGCAGGTAACAGGATGTGTGCCTTTGAATGAGTTCATCTGACTTTCACTGGCAGTTTGATTTTCTTTAAACAGTGAAATTATGTTTCCACAGAGTTAATTAGAGCAAATCTGCCTTAAAGGGGGGAAAGCTGCTTTTGCAGAGGAAGCTCCACCTCTGCAGCTTCATGGACCAGTTTCTCCTGCTCAGGTTCAGGTTCAGGAAGGATGGAGTCTGTTTAGTGTTAAAGCAAAGCCTCCATCTTTCTCTACGCTAACAGCAGCAGCTATTCGACTGTTCTCTGCATCACCAAAGGTAGAAACCACTTTGCATCAAGTCTGCACGTTGCTTGTGTGGCTCTGGGAATGTGGAGCCTGCAGGTCCTGTTTCTGAGACAAAATAAATCAGATTTCTCTGGTTATTGAAGTTTTTATGACCGCTGAAATTACAGTTATGGATCCCCTCCATTCACTTAGACAGCAGCTCCAAATAACCACAACTGTAACTTCAGTGCTTTTTTCTCCCACGGCTTCAGGAACAAACAGCCTGTAAATCAGACGACGATGAAACGCTGCAGGGATTTTATTTTTAAAGTTTCATCACTTTAGGTTTTTTTTGCTTTATTGAGGAGATCGAGGACAAGGCCCGACAAGAGCTTAGAGGATTAAGTTCATTCTCACTGCCAGGCTGAATGAAAAAGCATCTGCACACACACACACACACACACACACACACACACACATACACACACACACACGTGGGGGGGGTGGCGAAGGACTGAATGCAGTCAATGGACAGACCTCATAAGTATGGAGACACTGAGGTGTGTGTGTGTGTGTGTGTGTGTGTGTGTGTGTGTGTGTGTGTGTGTGTGTGTGTGATCCAGTCCAGTGAACCCTGAACCCTCCCGGGGCGTCAGACTGCAGCCAAAACTGAAACTGAATCTTCTTCTTCTTCCACGCTCGGCAGCATTCGCAGCTTCAGCAGCAGCTTCAGCAGCAGCTTCGCTTTAAACCTGATGGGGGCGCTCTGATCAGCTGCACCTCCTGCACTTAAATATCATATCAATAGTATGGAAGCTCGCTTCCACCACTGGGGAAAAAAAGGCCTTTTTCTTCCACCCGAGAATCAAAATTACAGGTTATTCAAAATTTCAGCTTAGATTTTTGGCAGTAAGTTGAAATTTTGCCTTATGGATGGCAAAAAAATGGAGAACCAGCACCAGGAGTGAAAAACTAAAGGTGAGAGCCTTATTTACACAGACTGTAAATAGAAAATGGGCATAGTCACCCACGCACTCCTCGTTTGGAAGCCTAAATTCTGGCACTTTTGATGCCAGCATGTTGGTCTTTTTTTAGAGGTGACCATATTTGGACGGGAGGGTGGAGTTATCATCTAACAGCAGACGGCCATCGAGCTGCATCCTCAGACAGTACAGGAGCATCACACAGACACAGATACCCGTTAATCAGTAATATCCAAATGAAATCCCAGAATTCCACTCACCAAAACTGGAGCTCAGCCTTCTCTGACGGTCTGTTAGTACGATTAACTGCACAGCTGCCATATTATTGGTCAGATAATTTCACTAAAAATGCTCCAGAAGCTGCAGTGTTTTATTATATTATTAAAAAATAATATATTTAGAATTCAATTCAATTTTATTTTATTTATATAGCACCAAATTACAACAAACTGTCACCTCAAGGTGCTTTGTATTGTAGGTAAAAACCCTACAATAATACAGAGAAAACCCAACAGTCCAAACGACACACACAAAAGACACACTGTGGAATTTAATTTGAAACATGAAGCTGGTGCAAGAGACGTTTCTTCTGCATTGGCCCAAGTTCAGTCTCTGAGGTTGTCTAGAAACAGTAGAAACAGTAGAAACACCGTGGTGGTCCTTAACGTCAGGTTACTGCAGTAGTTCAGCAGTAACTTTGAGCTTCCTAAAAGGATTTATGGAGGTTTATCTGTTTTTATCATTGTCCTGCTGAACGTTCACATCTGTCACACACCAGATTTTGTGGTTTCAAAAACCTGCTGAGTAAAAAACATTTAAACAGATTTCTGGTCTGATTCTATTAAACTTCTGTCTTTCTGTGACCTCATCAGTGAAACCGGCTGTTTTCTGTCTGAGGAGCACGACTGCGAGAATGTTCATTGAAAGAGCCGTCGGAGTGATGCGATTCTTCGTTTCAGGTTTTGCTGATGATTTTAAATAAATGGTTTCTCAGTGAGGCGATCTCGGCCTCTTGAGCCCTCTGTCCTCAGACCACCCTTCAGCACAATGCCCCGACTCTCCACCCGCAGCCTCCATCTCATTAACAGCTCTTCACTCCCAATCAGCCCCGTCCTTTCTGCCTGCCGTTTGCCCTCGGCATTATCTCCGAGCTGAGAGCAGATCATCACGCCAGAGCCTCCTTCATGAGCAAACAGAGCTTGTTAAAACCTCCTCGCTCCCACCGGCTGCTTTATAAGTGTGAAAGGATCCCGCAAGGATTCATTAAAGCTGCTGCTGAGCAGACTGGAGCTGATTTAGCTTCCACAAAGTCCCCTCATCGCGTTAACTTTCTGCAGAGACCTTGTTGGTGGTAAAACACCTGCTCGATTCATCTGCTGCCCTCTCCGGGGCTTTAACGTGCCAAACTGGTCATTTAGAGTCAATCTAAGGCAAAATCTTTCTTCATATGAGGAGAGATGCTTTGAAAACTGAACACGAGAAAGTACTGAGGTCTGTGCTCAGCACGGGTAGATTCATGTGAATAAATGACCTTCAGAGATTCATCTATCGAGGAAATCCATCAACATGTATGAAGAAACCTGTTGAGAAATCAGTCTATAAAGAATCTATCAAGACATTTATAGAAATCCTTTAATCAAAGTGCCTATCAAGAAGTCTGTGTATTAAGAAATCTATTGTGAATTCTATTAATAAGTCACTCTATTGAATCCATAGAAATCTATATCAGAATATTTTTACGTTACTTTAATGATGTGGTAAAATTAAATGTAAACCTACACTCTGCAGTTTAAACTATAGAAATTATATTTTATTGCACAGATTAAAGTCAAACTTATGTATACGGTGGTCTAATAACTGCTGGGCAGAGATATTAATCCTAAATTTTCATATTTAAATTCCTCCAAAACTGTTTTGATGGTGAAATATTTTTAATAGATTTTGGTGATTTTTTTCCCTGCTGTACTCACACATACTCACTAATTACATACACTGAAGCTAATCCTGGGCTCCGGTTTTACTCGGCTCTCTCCATTCCAGATCTTTCTCTGTGATTCGGATTACTGGGGCAGAGTGTGGAGCGAGAGGCGATCCCAGCTCGGAGAGTTAATATCACCTCTGAGTCCGTTCACAAAAGCTTCCTGTGTGAGGCGACACGGAGACAACAAAGGGCTCTTATCTCCGGGCTGAGGAGGGATTCTCTCCTTTCTTTCCGTCTCTCTCGACACCCTTTTGACTGCAGGAGTTGTGTTTTGTGCCCCCACGCTCAGAGGTGACTGACCTGCTGGGAAAAGATGTGTCAGATGAGGTGCTCGAACCACCAGATTACAGGAGAGAAGGGGGGCGTTCGGAGTCTGGATCCAGATCATGCTCAGGAAGTTCTGATGCAGGTTTTATCAGTGCAAAGTTTCAAACTGCAGCCTCGTCAGGAAAAATGAAATGAATAGTAAATAGCAAATTATGTTGGAGCGTTTTGATGTTGAACGTGCATCCGATAATCAACCAAAGGCTTTGGGCTACTCGGTAATGACAGTTACTTATAACAGAGTTTGAAGCTAATCCAGATGTTCCCAGGAGAATGAGCTAAACAGGAGGGTATCCAGGAAAAGATGGGAGTGTTTGGTATGGGCTTGAGTGTCAGCAGCATAAACACAAACTAAAGCAGGGTTCTAGCCAGCGGCACCATGCGGAGGTCGTCTTGCACTGGGCTGTGAGAGGCTTTGGTGAAAAAAACTACAGTTCCCAGCAAAATAATGTCACTGTTAGCAGCTGATGGGATAGATAAAACCTGCATTATTATGTTTTTGTTGGTGATGCTTTTTACGTGATTTCTGCAAACCCATTAGTGCAGTGTTTCTCGAAGTGTGGGGCGCAGGGTCATGACAGGTGGGGCACAAAAGACCTGGGAGAAAATGATTAATTCTCACAGCGGAACAAGGAACTAATGTTAGCATACATTAGCAAGTACGTTAGTAGATATGTTAGCAGGTACGTTAGTATAGCAACTAGCAAAATCATCCACCGTCACCATCTTTTTGTGTACATAGAGCCATCATGCTGTCCACCAGCACTGCAAATAGCAAGTGGGCATGGCATTTAGTGTTTAACATTGGCAAGCTAATTAGCATTAGCAGGCTAATCTTTAAGGCGTTTCACTGAGGTGCCATGTGCCTCAATCAGAGACAACATGAGAGGAGCAGGTGATAGAAAAATAAAATGGCAAAAGGCAACAATGGTACAGCAAACATGCTAAGAGCTGCGCGTTAGAGCTCGGAAACTAAAATTTATACATTTAAACAGTCAGTGTCATGATTGCTGGGACTGGTCCTGATTCAGTTTGGAAGCCTTAGCTTACTTTAATTTCTGTGTTAGGATTTTTGTGTTTATGTATTTTTGGATTCCTGTTTTGATTTCCTGACAGCACTGGGCTACAATTTTTGTTTTGTTTTTTGTGTTTTTTTTTTTTTTTTTTTTTTTTTTTTTTTTGTTTTGTTTGTTTTTTTGTTACTGGGGACTTCAGCCCAGCTCTGTAATTTTTAGGGCAAACAGTCACATAATTATGGTAATGCAAAGTATGTTTGATCAGACGTCTCAGTGATGATACACTCGGTGTTAAAGGCTGTTAAAGGCAGGTAACAGGTGTGTCGACCTGGTGTTAAAGGGTTAATCTTGCACGTCAGGTTTTTGAGTATCAATATATCAACAGAATGTCTGAAATTTTAACTGTGTTTATCCTGAAAACAAACCAGAGATGATACAGAGACGCATTAAAGTGTCAAAATTAAACAAGATCAGGTTGCTCAGATCACTTCCTGTTTTATTTTAGTAGTTTGTTGCATCCACCTGTTTCTCCTGTCCCATCTCGCGTCATTCTTGTGTGTTTCCCGTCTCTGGATTTTTTGTTGTTTGTCAGCCTGTCTTGTTCTGTGATGGTGCTGTTTTAACTCAGTAGTGTTTCCATCTTCATCCTTCCTGTGCATCTTTATGCCTGAGCCAACCTGAAGGGGTTGGCGAGGAGCCTGTTGGACTCACTAGGGGTGTACACTCAAATATGGGTAAGATCACGTGGGACACGGTCAGAATTGACCATGGACCCCATGGGGACGTGGGTCAGGTCGAACAGTTTCCGAAAAGGTATGGTTGAGGGTGACTGTAAAAACACCTAATTGGAATCGTTAGAGTTCTTCTTTATTATTATACTTTCTCTCTTAACAATTGCAAATTTTGACGTGCTGAACATTCACGAAAAGTCACCAATTTTTGCGCAGAGGTCAGGTCTGGCAAAAAATTTTGCTTTTTAATGCCGCCAAAAACACACTCTAAGGGGCTCGACACACGGGGAGCGACGTCGCTCGCTCTCCATTCATTTCCTGTGGAGCTTGTGCGATGAGGCAACAATCGCTTGCCCTCCTCCAGCTAAGCGACCAGTGACATTCGTGCATGTGAAATTTCGAGCTCGCACACGTGGACGTGCACACGCAACCAGGCGACGCGACACAAGAAAGTTGAAAAATGTTCTACTTTTGTCGCTGTCGCGACCAATCAGCGAGGGTTTCATTGACTGACCAATGAGCGGAGAGTATGCTACACACTGCAGTCTGCAACCAAATTAAGCATGAAGGAAAGCATCATTTTAGCTGTGTTTGACTTTCCTATATTATATGACACTTCACGCAGTGATTATCGAGTTACCCATAAAAGGCAGCTGTATGGGAACGTGTTAGCGCAAGACTGACGTTAAACAGACATAGAGAGGACTTTTGTGCTAATATAATAGAACCCGAGTTGTCTTTTTTCTTTGTAGAGGAGAGTTAACATCAAGGTTTCTGTCAGTTCCAGTAAAATCTTCTGACTCCTCGTCTTTATTGTCTGTCTGACACGGACTGATTTGAAAATGTCTAAATTCCTCCAGTTTCATAACCAATCACATTTCTTGGAGATGAGTGACGTGAGAGCGCGATTCACAATGCCGCCGTCGCTATCGTGTCCCATGTGTTCGGTTTCACTTCAGTGGCGATGTGGCCCATTTGTCGCTGTCGTTTGTCGCTCCCCGTGTGTCGAGCCCATTAGACGGGGCTGCTCAGACCCATTCCTCATTTTGCACACCACTGCTGTGGCCACACCTAAAATGCTCCATTGGATTTCAATGGAAAACCTGACATTTCTGCATGGCACACTTTATTCACTTCATTTGAGCCGTATATTGCTCACAAACATTTCCACTAAAGCCCTTGATGATGTTACATTGCAGAAGGGCGTGGCTCTGCCGCCATGGCGAGCTTCGATCCTTCGCCATGACATTTAAGTTGCCTCTCACTGTCACACACTTTATCCCATTGTCCTCAAACTTCACAAGTATGATAAGGACCCACCCCTGAACACAGCCATGTGACATTATTGAATGATAGTTGCAGCGCCACCTAGTGGAAACTAGAACTCAATGGTACATTGTCCAATCTGCATCAAACATCACTGCTTTGATAAGAGCGCCACCCTGAACACACTCATAATCATATGCTCAGTGACTGTTAGAGCGCCACCTATTGGCAACACAAATGGAATGTGCTGTATTCTAATGTACTGCTGATTCCACGTTCACTGCATCCAGCTCAAAAGAGGTCTGTATAAACCTCAGACATTTCTCATGTTGTGACTTCTCATTCAACAGCGACCCCTTCTGGCATGCTGGTTAAGCCATCAAACCGGAAGTACTTGTAAAGGCCCGGGAAAGATCAGAAACTCATGAAATTTGCCACAGATGTCTATCATAATGATGGCCTTTGGGTTTATGGCTCTGATATGGCAAAATGCTCGCTCACTGCATTTGCCTCTGGTGACACGGAGGGCTACAGAAAGACCAGATATGACCTACGTAGATCCCATCAGGGAAGCCAAGGAGGCAGTACAGACTGAAGCTTGGAGGGATATTACAAACACTCTGATTCCCGATGCATGTGGCAGGGCTTGCAACACATCACTGACTTTCAGCAGAGGAACAGCAGGATCACAGCCTGCAACAACGCCCTACCAGATGAGTTTGAACCAGTTCTATGCTCGCTTGACAACCCTCAACTCCATCCAACGTAGAGAGATTCTACTACCGGAGGCAACACAGAGCTCTTCACCCACTGTAACATCGACTGAGGTGTGCAAGGCCCTGAGAGGACCAACCCCCGAAAAGCACCTGGCCCCGACAACATCCCTGGCCGTGCTCTGAGGGTCTGCTCTTCAGAGCTGGCCGAGGTTTTTACAGATATTTTTAATTTGTCCCTCTCCCAATCATCTGTGCCCACATGCTTCAAGTCCACCACTATAGTGCCCCTCCCCAAGAAAACCAACACAACCTCTTTGAATGACTATCGTCCCATTGCACTCACTTCACTTGTAATGAAGTGCTTTGAGAGGATGGTCATGTCCCATATTAAAGGATCCATTCCGGACACATTAGATCCCCTGCAATTTGCATACCGTCAGAACCGTTCAACTGATGATGCTGTTAATGCAGCCATCCATACAGCCCTCTCACACCTTGAAAATGAGGACACTTATGTTCGAATGCTGTTTATAGACTACAGTTCAGCTTTCAACACTGTCATCCCAAGCAGGCTGGTTGAAAAGCTGTTTCACCCTCGGAATACCACCCTCCCTCTGCCGCTGGTCTTGGCTTCCTTACAGACAGACCTCAGGCAGTCAGAGTTGGTACCAGGACATCAGAAACAAAGACAGTGAGCACTGGGACCCCACAAGGCTGTGTGCTCAGTCCTCTCCTGTACACCCTCTTCAACCTATGACTGCATCCCTCCCAATAGCAACACCTCCATCGTCAAGTTTGCTGACGACACCACCGTCATTGGGCTGATTACTGGGGGAGAGGAAGCAGCTTAGAGGGAAGAGGTGGCCCAGCTGTGGCCTGGTGCCAGGAAAATAATCTCTCCTTAAATACAGAGAAGACTAAGGAGATGATTATTGACCCGAGGAAGAGAAGAGACCAGCATGCTCCATTATTCATCAACGGGACTCAGGTGGAGAGAGTGAAGACCTTCAAATTCCTTGGCACCCACATCAGTGAAGACCTCACCATGGACCTACAACACAGCACAGACTGTCAAGAAAGCTCAAGCAGAGACTCTTCTTCTTAAGGAAACTGAGGAAATTCGGATTATCCCCCAAGCTCCTCAGCAACTTTTACAGATGCACTGTGGAGAGCATCCTGACAAACTCCATCACGGTGTGGTATGGAAACTGCACCAGTCAGGACAGGAAGGCTCTCCAGCGTGTCATCAAAACAGCACAATTCATCTGTGGAGCTGCCTTCCCATCACTACAGGACACTTATATACCCGGGTAATAAAGAGGGCACACAACATCATCAAGGACCGTACCCACCCACAGCACACACTGTTCACACTCCTGCCGTCTGGCAGACGTTACAGGAGTGTAAAAGCAAGAACAACCAGACTAAAAAAACAGTTTCTATCCACAGGCCATCAGGCTACTGAACCACTGACTGATTACCAAACTGTGATTACCTGCCTTTCTTTCATCTGTATATATCTGTATATATTGCACTTGCTTTATTATTTATTTATTTTATTTTCTACTTTTACTTTCCTAATATACTAGTTCTTAAATTTTATTTTACTTAGTTGCTTATTTCATTGTTTGTAAAGCAGTTGCAAGTAAGAATTTCATTGCTCAGCATAACCACAGTGTTTGCGGTGTACATGACAATAACTTCTTGAATCTTGAATCTTGAAATGACTCCACAGCGCCACCTACAACATCATTTCAATCATTGCCAACAGTTGCATCTTTTGCCAGCAGGGATTACATTCGGCAGGAGCAGTGGCTTGCAGGCGGCGAGGGCCTTTTATCGCCGCTTTAATTATCTATTAGGCTCATGTTGGATCTCCTGTTTGGAACTCTGCATCCTGCACTTTGGGGCCTCTTTATCGCACAATTCATACAAAACTGCAGTTTGTGGCATTGTTGCATTGGGTCTGACGCTGTCTCATCATCTCATGAAGGAGACGTGGAAATCACTTTAGTTTGTTGTCGGATCAAACGGAGAACAACTTCCTAACTGAATATTCCCAGCTGTAATTCCAGACATTACAGATTTTTACAGTATATGTGACAGTATGAGACATTTTGAGTTTCTGTAACTTTACAGGTGGGCTTCATGTTTCCTTCAGCGGAGAATCTGTATCACACTTACAGGACACGCTGAAAATAAAAGCACCACCGAAGATGTGGCGCTAATTTTTCCAGGTTATACGTTCAGGTTAATGGTAAAACGCCAGGTTGAGAGAGCCGTCGTTGTTTACTTTGAAGACTCAGATCTGTACCTAATAAAGTGAGCGCATGCTGTAGTTTTAAATGTGTCTGCATGTTTAGATTTTCTGGGGGTGGAGGGGCTGTTGTATTGTTGGTGTGCTGGGGTGAAGGAGGAGGCTCGGGCCTTGTGTGGGATTAACGATGCAGCAGCAGAAATCCATTCTTTTGTTCACGCTCGTGTGTCAGTCTGCAACCTACATATGAGACAAAGGAGGATTCATTGAGTTCAGACACGGTCATTATGAAACACAGAATAACTGAGCTCAGTTGGATTAAACTTTATTTTGAAAGTTACCCTCCAGCTAACGTGTTGTTTTCTTCTTCTGCTGCTGCGAACGGTCCAATGAGAGCAGTAATCCTGCTGATGAGCGTGCTTTGTCACACGAGGTCTCCGAGTGTGCGCCGGTGGAACAAAACAAACCAGGCAGAGACAAAAAGGGAAGAAAGCTCACATTAAATCCAGCACACTGCTCGCCTGTGCTGCGACCTCTGATCTCTGCACAGGGCTGAGCTGCTCCTCTCCATCACTGCCCTCCTGCTTCTTCTGCTCTTCCTCTGACCTGCAGGTGGATTCGTTCTCATTTTGGTCGTTTGGTCATCATTTCTAACACGAAACCTGAAATTCAACAGGACTGAATCACAAGAACGCAAACAAGACTGAATAAAGACCGATTGTAATCGGTCAAATTATAAATTCTAATCATACCTCATCGAGATCGTCTCCAGGCGCACCTCCAGGAGGCTTTGAGGTCGGCTGCCATCAGTGGAAGTCCTGTTTTCACCACTTGTGTCCCAGATTTGAGGTCTGGGCTGAAATCACAGAGCAAATGAATGTTTCTGTGGACGTCTTTGGGTGTTCTTTAGTCTGATTGTTTGGAGACTATTATTGTAGCTGTGATCATTCACCTGCCTGGATCTGCAACACTGCTGTCCCTGCAGCACAGTTTAAACTCACAACTGAGGCGCACAAAGCTGCAGTTTTCTAAACAGAAGATGTCACTGCTCAGAAAAAAATCGCCAGTTTGCTGTTGGATGAGGAATAGAGGAAATCTGAAAAGGAAAGTTTTCTGCAGAAAGTCTTTTCCCGCGGTGGCAGCACCTCCCTCTGTGAGAGCCGCCTCACTCCCAGGATGATGAGAACGACCTGCTGATGAAACTGCAGAAGAAGGTGGCAGCTTGACAGTTTCACAGTTTTATAAAGATTTAGACAGATGTAACTCACACTTACATTTCAAATGTATTTAAAATAAATAGAAATCTGTGATGAACCTGAATCATTTCCCTGGATACAACTGGAGGAGATGCTGTTGCTCCCGGAGACACCGGCTAGCCAATCAGGGAGCGGGATTTTTGTGACATTCACACACTGCATGAGAACAACACCAACAAGTGTGAGATATGCAGAGCAGAGATACAATGGAGGAGTGGTGTGTGTGGTGTGTGTGTGTGTGTGTGTGTGTGTGTGTGTGTGCGCGCGCGCGTGTGTCCCACATCCACTCCAGGACAAAAAGTTGCAAAAAAACACTGCATCCAATCCTAAAATGGTGATTTAATAATAATGTTATAGTGATACATGTAATTATACAGCATTAAAAGCTGAGTTATGAAGTTTTTGACAGTAAAGAAAAATCTGAGCAGAAAAATCAAAGCAAACCAGACAGAAAAAGATAAAAATACAAAACTGTCAGGATAATAAAATTAATTCAATTAAAACTGAAAAGTTACATAAATGATTAAAAAAGCATTTTGATGTGATTAAAAAGACGACGTCACATAAAAACAAAGAAGCTGTTCAAGGTTACATTTCATCAGGTCCTCTGAAGTCTTTTCATACGCGCTCTCAGGAGGCCGTAAACACAATAATTCATAATCAATAATTTCAGGTTTGGATAAAGGAGCTCATTTTTGGAAGTGAGGAAAGCTGTGAGGGCTCAGCTCCGCTCAGGGTTTGACTCTCAAACAAGACGTTTTTGAGCCTGTCGGGTATTTTTGATTTGTTTTGCATATAATTGCTGTGTTTGTTGAAATGTTTGACTGAACTTATTCGAACTCCCTCTCCTCCGTCTTAATTGCCTCGGTCGGCCGCTCCGTCTCTGCAGATGTCTCGCTCCTTAATTTGCGTAGAGAGCAACAATCAGCCCCATCTGTCCCAGTTTTTACTTTCGTCCTCCTCCCCCTGAAAAATCACCTCTGTGCCCCCCTCACCCTTCACTAAATCTCCTTAGTAAGCCCACCACACACACACACACACACACACACACACACACACACACACTCCTCCCATACAGAACCTTGTCAGTGGTGTGGGGATTGAAAGCCAATCAAAAAGCTATAGAAGAGTGCTTTGGTGCAGAGGAACACAATTGAGGGTCCGCGGGGTGGGGTTTGGTGGGATGGGGTGTGTGTATATGTGAGTGTGTGCGTGTGTGAGCGTATGGGGGTGGGAGAGAGGTGAGGTGCCCCCCCCATCAGCCACTGTGAAAGAGGCTGAGGCCGGCAGAAACGGGGACAGATGGGAGGACTCTGAGGGAGGAATAATCACTGCTCCGTCCTCCTCCTCCGTCCGTCCCTCCGTCCGTCCCTCCGTCCGTCCCTCCGTCCGCTCTGACAGGATGCAGAAATGTGTGATGTTTGTTTCCAAAACAAACTGTGAAGCGAGCGCTGCCTCTGCAGCAGCCGG
This sequence comes from Archocentrus centrarchus, assembly GCF_007364275.1. NCBI lineage: Eukaryota > Metazoa > Chordata > Actinopteri > Cichliformes > Cichlidae > Archocentrus > Archocentrus centrarchus. The sequence goes on along the minus strand of NC_044355.1, from coordinate 1,285,801 downwards.
CTTTAGAAAGAGCATCAGGTGGAGCCTGAAGTAACCTCCTCCCTCACATTATTCTACATTTATGCTGGATTAAAATCATCCCTCTGTTCAGGTGGTTTCTGTCTGTGTTTATGACACACCCTCATACCGCCTCGTGGCTTCTTTATGAATCAGTTTCAGGGTTTTGGTTCATATTTTTAATGTGATTCTGGCTTTAATTGTTTTACCTTTGAGTTTATGGATCCTATTTCATTATCATTCTAGTCTCCTCGGTGTTCCTCTGAGTCTTCTCGTCTCTGTGCCTTTTGTTTATTTCCTGTTTTACCCTGATTGGTCGGTTTTCTCTCTGCATCATTATTATAAATATCAACGTCTCCCTGAGATGCAGAACCTTTTTCAAGAGATCAGAAACACATGAATGCAAAGGAGTGAACACAGCATCCAGATCAAACACGGTGTTTACCTGCAGCACTATTTTCTGTTTGCACCGTGTTGTTTCCTGCAGCTCACATTAAAGCTCATATTTTCTGTTGCTGCAGGAGGGAAAGTTCAGGGCGACTCCTGCGTTTATTCAGGTCAATCCATGAGAATGCTACAGACTGTAATACAACAATGGACAGAAGCAGTGCAGGGTCAATTATGTCAATCCTGAAATTCACTTTGATCATTTTTTTATAGCTCATCTTTGTTTGTTTTTTTCACATGAAGCAACAAGAAGCAGATTTTATCACAGCGGCGTAACATTCATGTTTGGTTTAACAGTGAAGGATGAAACGGACTGAATCCCTGGGGTCAGTTCGTTTGAGTGCGGCTGCTCTGGTTACAAAATCCACCCAGAGCTGGATTATCTACCAGCCCCGTGTGCTTTGCAGAGAGAGCCGAGACATCACGATGCAAACCGAAGGCAGCGGCTCAGGTGTGGAAAACTTTTCCTCTCAGCTTTTGGGAACGCTCCTGCAGGTTCGGGATGATTGATGCTCCTGTGCGAACATGTAAATCAAGTCAGCCGGAGCACGACTGATGGGGTGATTGATGGCATCTTTAACAGAGAGCACAATCCCAGATGAGTCCCTCAGATTCGAGTGGTGCTTCTCTTTTGGAGCCTCTATCTGTGTTTTTACGCCTTTGTCTGAGCTCCCAAAGTGAACCATTGAGACGAGTGAGTCTTGTGTTCCCCTGCGGACGCCTTTGTGAACCTTACAATAACCATTCAGCTCTGTTGGTGGTGGAGCTGCTTTTCATCTCACACGCCAAACGCTGCAGCAGTGGAGCTGGAGGCCAGAGCGGAGATCCTCCACAAAACCACGAGGAGCTGGAGACCAGCGAAGAAGGTTTGCTGCTGATTTCAGGGAATCAAACCTGTGGGAAAAAAAATGACCTGTTTTAAAATCCTTCAGTGACACAGGTGTTCATTTAAAGCTGCAGAAACAGGTTCAAAAATGTACCAACAAGAAGAGCCTTAACGAGGAGTCTAGTTTGAAAAGAGGGAAATAATATTAGACACGAAACTTTATTCATCCCTTTGGGACGATTCCACTGGGGAAATTTAAAATGATTGGATTAAACAATGATTGGACTAAAAACATTTTTCTATACCATCATTTTTCAAAAATAGCATCACCGCCTGTTTTTTAAACCCTGACGGGCTCCAGTTTTTTAAACCATCCAAACTCTACAAGAACAAACATGCGTTCCCTTCACGGACCGCAGACTGACTCGTTTAATGAGGACGAAGCTGCAGATGTGCAGAGTCGCTCTGGTTTCAGGACCTGCAGAGGCGCTTGCTCCCTCCTCCTCCTCCTCCTCAGACCTCACACTTATCTGTCTCTGTGTCCTTTCAGCCTCTCCTCCTCCTCCTCCTCTTCTTCACACTTGACAGTCGGCTGAGTTCGGACTGTGTCTGCTCTGAAAGGCCTTTGTGTCGGGCCGCTGCGCGTGTTATCCTCCGTGGCCTCCTGCGTCAGTCACAAGAGGCCCGAGGAGCCCGAAGGGGCCGAGGCCCGGCGATAGACGGAGCCCGGGGCCTCCGGAGCTGGCCTGCGGCCCGGAGCGGCCCCCTCTCCGGTCACGGTCTCGTCTCTTTCACTGACAGTTTGTTCTCAATTAGATAGCCTTTGTCCCGGAGTGAAAGCCTTCAGCCGACGAGTCTGCGCTGCCAGCTGGGGAGGGCTTTCTGCGCGGCTCAGGAGTGGCATCCGTGCCATAATGCCGATGTTTCGCTTCTCCACGAACCCCCGCCGCGACGCTCTTTACTCTCTCATTTTGGCTTTTTCAGAGCTTTCCCTTTGAGCGCAGCTCAATAGCACTTAACTAGCTTTTTAAAACTTCCTCGATATCTAAATCTCATTGAGAACAGAGAACAATTCAAACTGTATTAGAATCTGAGCTGAATACAAGAGCGCAGGATTCAGGTTTATGATGAGGAAAACACGTTAGTGATGAGTCAGGGATGAAAACACTAATAAAACAATTTCATGAATTAATTCATGTTTAAATTGAAACACTTCAAAGTGCAGATCTGTGGTTTTATTCCATATTTCACTGTGATGTATAGATATGAAAGTAATATTTGACTTTATGAAGTTTTGTGATTCGGTCTGTTTGGTTGTTAACAACTTTAATCTGCGGTTTTTGGGGCACATTTGCATGAAAATGCTCCCAGAGGGCCTTGGCTCAACGTTTGGAGTCGATCCAGATCTGGATCCTGGAATTTCAGGAAGGACTGTTTATTATTCATTTTGCATATCTTCATGAATACACATCAACTTGATATCATCATCATGATGCTCCCAAACACTAATCTGGATCTGGGTCTCCTTCCGGTCCAGGTCCGCAGTGTGGGCGCACTTTTTTGTGTTACTTCTTTCAAACTTTTTGTTGTTACATTGAACAGGATGTAATTAGATTTTTTTGGATCAGGTTTTGTTATGAGGAATAAATTTCACCTCATGATGGAAAACGTTTCTTCTTGGTTCTTCCTTAAATGCACTGAGCCAAAACAAAGACAGTTCCTGTGTTAATGCTTCTGCGAGCCATCAGTGTGTTTTTGTATCTCAGCTTCACGGACCCCTGGCCGCCCTCAGCGGGCCTCCTGTGGCCCTCAGACCACATTTGGAAACAGTGTTGATGCATGTGAGCGGCAGATGGCTCTGTGTGTGTGTGTGTGTGTGTGTGTATAACCATTCATTTGTTGTGATAATTCTCTGGTTAAATCTATTGAACTAAACACGCTCGCTGCTCATTACTCTGCAGCATCGAGTCGACTCTGCTGCAGAGAAACAACACATCAGACTGAGCATCACTTAAACTGTCATTCACACCTCATGCACACGTATAAATGCCCCTCCTTTGATTAAAGCACACACACACACACAGTTAAATGAATGTGCAACATGTGCAAACAAAAGGGCGGCGAATGCCAGCAGGTCACATGATTTTATCCATAAAATGTTCCCTTTGATGGAAATGAAGGACAAAAAATTTGCAGCACTTAGTGTTTATTTTAAAAACCTTTTCATCACACACACACACACACACACACACACATATATATATAATTTTATAATTAAAAAATAAATTGTCTCAATTTGTCACTTTTGTGTCACATGCACCATTAAGAAAAACCCTAAATAAAGTTTGTATTTAAGTTTCACTCTGATAGAATGAAGTTGATCTTTAATTATTTCCCAGAATAAAGAATAGTCTCACACCAACACAAACGTCTACTTCACTTTACTTTTAGTAGATAAAGTTCAGAGGTTAACGTGGGATTTGGTGGGCGGGGGACCCTGGACTGTTTGCTGTACGAGCGTGTCGGCTGGTCCTCCCTCGCAGATTCAAACATTGGCGTGTTCTTATATATAAGAGCGTATTAGGTCTGCTTCCCTCTTGTAAGAGTTCAGGTCCTTACACTCTGAGGTCCCAGGTGTCTGCTCCTGAGGTCGGGACTGAGACAGGCAAAAAAGCGTTCTGATTGGCTGCTCCTTCTACATGGAATGAATTACAAAATGACCTCAAACTTAAGGACCTGGTCTCAATACATGAGTTTAAGGCACTTTTAAATAATCTGCAAGTGACTGCATCGAGTTGCAGATGTTTGTTACCTAATTATCCTGTTTAATCTTATCCTGTTGGAGTGTACGGCTGCTTTCTGTTTAAAATTCTACTGTGCTGCTGCTGTCTTGGCCAGGACACTCTTGAAAAACAGATTTTAATGTGTTTTTTTAAAGGTTAAATACAAATAAAAAATAAAATAAAACCCATCCATCTTCTTTCGCTTATCCCTTTCAGGGGCGTGGGGGGCTGGAGCTTATCCCAACTGTCACAGGGCGAGAGGCGGGTACGCCCTGTACAGATCGCCAGCCTGTCGCAGGGCCAACACAGAGAGACTGACACACCTGTGGGCAATTTAGAATCACCAATTAACCTAACCCCACTAACTGCACATCTTTGCACTGTGGGAGGAAACCCACGCAGACACGAGGAGAACATGCAAACTCCACACAGAAAGGCCCCGACTGGGATTCAAACCCAGGACCTTCTTGCTGTGAGGCAACAGTGCTAACCTCTGTGCCACCGTGCTGCTCAGGAAAAATAAGTCACAAAAACTATCATGGCTGATTTTCACTATAAAGCACATATAAAAGGAAGAATTTGGTGATTGAAGCTAATCAGCTGCTACCCCTGATGTAACCTTACACTGACCATGGACACCATGTCTGTTCTGCATCTGCTCAACGTAGCGCATCACTGTAAACGTCACCACAGGACTGCAAACCAACCAGTTTAGCCTGCTCTAAACTGCCTAGTATGTGATTTTCATGCAACCTTTGAATAACACAAAATTAACACATTTCAATTTTTTTGCAAGTTTCACACAAACATCACTTCAGCAGCACGTCATGCACAGAGCTGATGTCTGAGTAAAACACTCTAAAATGAATGAGGACATTATAAGCTTTAAATTTCCAGTCATCGCTTACCTTTAAAAATAATCTCTCATCTCACTCTCCAGCCTCACGTTCTTACACATTTCTTCACCTCTCTGTTGCATGTTAATGTTTTTTCCCTCTCCCTGTATTTCACAGCTGTTAGATAACAAGCACATTTTATGACAAATTGTCCAGAAACAGTTTGTGTGCATTTGTGCTGATATTTGTTAAAATGTTTGAAAAGTTGAATTTGTTGCCACTTAAAAAAAGTTACTGTTTATGCTCGCTCCTCTTCTGTAGTGCTCACTAGACGTTTAAGTAACATGACATCCTATTACAACACCATGAACTCATCACATAGACAAGAAGGGAAAGGGATGTGCCGAGGGTCCAACAAGGTCGTGGGATGTCATTATTTTCTTACTATGAAGTATCTCCATGCTGTCCACTGAAAGCAACTCCAGGCTGTAGCATGCAAAAATTAACCCACTCGACGGTCATATGCATTAACCTGCCTGTCAGATATAATGTAATGTTTTGGTCCCCTTTAATGCCTGATTAAATATGAAGATGAACTTTTATGCAGATGACACTGTGTTGTTCACATGTGATTCTTCTGCATTCATGCATGTGCTGAACTGTTATCTGTGACCTGTTTTGAGTGCTGCTGCTGAACCTGAAGGTAAAATGAGTGAGGGTACCAAAATAACATCTACAACGATGCAGGCACATGCAGGCACATGCGAACTGTTCATCCATCAGTGCAATTAGAAGAACAAAACGGGGCAGGTCATATCAGGAAGGAGAAACAGGATCAGCCCCTCACAGGCCCAGGCCTTGGTGGCAATCTTTTGTTTTTTAATCATTTATATTTGGAGCACGCTATTCTATGTTGAGTATATAAATAAACATTGGATATAATGTATTTTTTTACATTAGTAATTCATTTTACACATATTTTTTTTAAATAAAATCTGAAGAGCCACTTGGGAGCCGAAAGAGCCGGCTCTTTTTAGTGAGCCAAGCCAAAAGAACCGGCTCTCAAAAAAGAGCTGGAATTCCCATCACTGATGCACACCATCATGATCTGGCCCTGGATTTGAAGTTCTTTGGAGTTTTGTTTAATTGCAGTTTGTGTGTTCTTAGTTTCTGATTATGGTTTGAGGTTTTATTTCCACTCTGGTATCTGGAGTCTTTAGTTACTTCCACCAAGGAGGTCATGCTTTTGGTGGTGTTTTCATGTGTGTATCATCCTGCCTGTAAACATGATAACTCAAAAACTTTTGAATGAATTCTGTTAAAACTTTGTAGGGGTGCAGAGTGGGGTCATGTTAACAATCCACTCAAATCTGACTGACATCTACCGAGGGCTTCAAGGTCAATATATTGACCTGAAGGTCAAAGTGATAATAATGCTATAGAGAATTATTTAAAATGACAAGAATAGTTTGCATGGATATTTTTTGAGTATAGGTGATTAATTTTATTATGACTTTGTTATGTACATTACAGTAACAGGTTATAACTGTTATAAACACAACAATTTGAATACATGTACAGTGTTAGTGAATAAGTTTTTAAAAAAACAAAATAAGCCTGTGATCAAAAGCATTTTCACTTGATATTTATTGTTAAAGATTTTACTAAACAATGAAATGAATGCTGCACATGTACTATAGTCACATAAATAAGCAAATAATAAAAAATAATTATACTGAAAATTATGTAAAGTCTATTAAAATGTTTTCAACAGGGCCAATCATAAAAACATGCACTTTGCGCTTGTTTTTACTGCACAACAAACATCTTCGAGTACGTTTTAAAGAACAAAGAAAACAAAATAAATATATAGAGAGTAAAATATTATTCCCTTAAAAGTAAACACTGCCCAGAGAGGGCGCTGCCTCAGTGGAGTTTTTCTGCTTGTTCTTCTTGTATTTAAGTTATTGTTCGTGTTTCTGAGTTTGTTTGGTCTCCTCAGCGATGCCCTTTATCCTTCTGTGTTTCCCCCAAATTTATTTCATTTATGTTTAATATCTATTTTCATGCTTCATTTTTCCTGTTTCTTCTTGTTATGAGTTTTACTTCTTCACCTGTCCCGTTGTCTTGATAGTCTGCACCTGTGTCTCGTTCTCCCAGCTGTTACCACTTCCTTGATTACCTTTTGGGTAATCAAGGAAGTGGTAACCAGGTATTAGTTACTCTGCTTGGATTTTGTTTGCTCCTGTTTTGGATTTTACCTACAACTTGAATAAAGGTTGTAAGCAAAGTCCAGGTTGTCACCATGGTTATTATAGTTAATAAAAACAAACAAAATAACAAAAACTGAAATTGAAAAAACATTTTTGTTAACTGAAATAAATAAAAACTATAATTCAAAGGAAAAAAACAATAAAACTGTATTGTGAGTTTACAAAACTATAGATAAATTATAGATAAAATGACCTTCGTTTTCCTGTTTGTCAGTTTATTTATTTGTGGAGTGATATGAAATCACTTTTCAGCTCTAGCAGTAGCTGGGAGTGCCATCAGGCATCTCACTGTGTGTGTGTGTGTGTGTGTGTGTGTGTGTGCTCACCATGCTGGTAATGGCAGTGGTCTGCTGAGAAAGCAGCAGAGTCCCATTTGGAGTTTCTTTGAGTACGACAGCACAGACAGAAGCGAGTGTGTTGTTGTGGAAGAGGAAAAAAAACACCAACATCACACAACAGAAACCGCTCTGCTCCTACGAGCTAACCTGACGTTCACCTGTGGAGAAACGTGACTACTCGTCGGGTCTACGCAGCCGCAACATTGTGATGAACCTGTTCAGCCCTCGTGCGCTTCCGGTGTTTGAATTTATCAGTCAGAAAATGAGCACAAAGAGTGAGGACCAAAAAAAAAGTCCCAGCTGGCACCACATATAAAAAATAAAAGGTAGTTAACACACAAAATCCAGCTACACAAGCATGAATGCTGACATGAGGTCGGCCACTTGCATAGGTTATGTACAGAGGCTGCAAAGACCCTGCAAGTCTAATTAGCGAGTAGCTAACCAAGCTAGCTCCAAAACAGAAGCAGCTTCAGGTGGTGAGAACATCAGGATGCAGCTGGATTTGACCTTTGACTCCTTCAAAGAGTTTGTTGTTGTCAAACACCACATGTAGGTGTTATTAATCTGCTGCACTGATGCTGGAGTTTATTGTAGTTCATGTGAAACAAGATGGCACCGGTGAGGTCAGCAGCCGTCGTACCTGCTCCTACGCTTTGTTTGTATATATTAGGTTTAGCTCTAATTTTGGACTTTATGAAGTCTTGGACTTCATATCACGTATGACAGACAGACTCTTTTTAATATCAGAATACAGCACTCTGGCTGTATTCTGACACCTTTTTCTCCCGACCCGACTTGGCCTCACGAGATACTGCGTTTCCAGTGGGCCAGCTCAAACAAAGGACGGACCAGGTCACGGACAAGGCCCCGAGGGAAAAGAGCCGGCGTAAGAGAGAGGCTGAGGCGCAGAGCGCACCAAACGCCACTGCCGAGCATCCTGTTGGCTAATGTCCAGTCACTGGATAACAAGCTGGACGAACTCAGGGCCAGGATACAGTTTCAGAGGGACATAAGGGACTGCAACATCATCTGTCTCACGGAGACATGGCTGACTCCCCTCATACCGGACCACGCCGTACAGCCGTCGGAGTTCTTCAGTGTTCATCGCACGGACAGAACGAGTGAGTCTGGAAAATCAAGAGGAGGAGGTGTGTGCCTAATGATTAATAACAACTGGTGTGACAGTAGGAATGTTGTCCCTCTGAAACAATCATGTTCACCTAACCTGGAGCTCCTAACCCTGAAATGCCGTCCCCACTACCTGCCCCGCGAGTTCACTTCGGTCATCTTCAGCGCCGTCTATATTCCACCTCAGGCGGACACAAACACTGCACTATCCGAGCTACATGAGGCTATTTCCACCTATCAGGCTAACCAGCGTGATGCGGCTCTCATCGTAGCCGGGGACTTTAACAGTGCAAACTTGAAAAAGGTGATACCGGAATTGATTCAACACATCGACTGCCCCACCAGAGGAGAGAGGACCCTAGACCACTGCTATTCTCCATTCAAAGATGGCTACAAAGCAAAGCCTCTTCCGCCTTTTGGGAAGTCTGACCACACCTCTGTACTTCTCATGCCGAAATACAAACAACGGCTCAGGCAGGAACCCCCTGCTGTGAGAGAAGTGACACGGTGGTCTGATCAAACAGAGGCCGCTCTGCAGGGTGCGTTGGATTCAACCGACTGGGACATGTTTCGCAGCAGCGCGGGCGGAGACATCGAGGAGTTTACGGAAACTGTTGTGGGATTTATTGGGAAAGTTGTTGAAGACACTTCACTTAGGAGGACCATCAGGACTTTTCCCAACCAGAAGCCGTGGGTGGATAAATCTGTCCGCGACGCCCTGAGGTCCCGCACCATTGCCTACAACTCCGGCCTCGCCTCTGGGAACATGGAGGACTACAAGGTTGCATCATACAACGTCCGCAGAGCGGTGAAAGAGGCTAAACATCGCTACGGCCGCAGACTGGAACAGCAACTACAACAGTCTGACTCCAGGGGACTGTGGCAGGGACTACGCACCATCACGGACTACAAAGCACCACACACACACCCGGTGAGTGCCGACGCTTCTCTGGCTGATGAACTCAACATCTTCTTTGCGCGCTTTGAGTCGGGAAGCCGACAGCCCGCTGCGCTCCCGGCCGGAGGGGCGGAGACACTCACTGTGACGGAGCGCGACGTGAGGAGGGCGTTTAGACGTGTAAACACCAGGAAAGCGGCTGGACCAGACGGTATTAGTGGACGTGTCCTTAAGACCTGCGCTGACCAGCTGTGTGTGATTCCCACCTGCTTTAAAAAGTCCATCATAGTCCCTGTCCCAAAGAAACCACACCCCAGCAGCCCCAATGACTTCAGGCCCATAGCGCTCACCTCTGTGGTGATGAAGTGTTTTGAGAGACTCATCAAGACATTCATCACCTCCTCACTGCCCACCACCCTCGACCCACTACAGTTTGCATACCGGCCAGACAGATCCACAGATGACGCCATATCCTTCCTCCTCCACAAGACCCTTTCACACATAGACACTGGTAAGGGGAACTATGTGAGAGTGCTGTTTGTAGATTACAGCTCAGTATTCAACACCATAGTTCCCTCCAGGCTGGTCTCTAAGCTGCTGGACCTGGGCCTGGGCCCATCCCTGTGCAGGTGGGTTCACAGCTTCCTGACCAGCAGACCACAGGTGGTACGAGTGGGTCACCTCACCTCATCCTCCCTCACCCTCAACACTGGATCCCCCCAAGGCTGTGTGCTCAGCCCTCTGCTGTACTCACTGTACACCCATGACTGCGAGGCCACGTCAGAGTCCAACGTCATCATCAAGTTTGCTGACGACACTGCTGTTGTGGGACTAATCTCTCACAATGAGGAGACAGCCTACAGGAGAGAGGTCTCCCGCCTGGAGAACTGGTGCCAGGAGAACCACCTCCTGCTCAATGTCAGCAAAACGAAGGAACTGATCGTGGACTTCAGCAGGAAGCAGCAGAGGGACTACCATCCACTTGTCATCAGTGGTGCTGAGGTGGAAAGAGTGGACACTTTCAAATACCTGGGAGTGACCATCTCACAGGACCTGTCCTGGACTCATCACATAAACATCACTGTGAAGAAGGCCAGACAGCGTCTCTACCTCCTCAGGCGGCTGAGAGACTTCAAGCTCCCACTCAAGGTGCTCAGGAACTTTTACACCTGCACCATCGAGAGCATCATGCGTGGGAGCATCACCACCTGGATGGGAAACTGCACCAAGCAGGACTTCATGGCCCTAAAAAGGGTGGTTCGTTCAGCTGAACGGACCATCAGAACCACCCTCCCCAACCTGCAGGACATTTACACCAAGCAGTGCAGGCTGAGGGCCATGAAGATCCTAAAACAGCCCAGCCACCCCGGACACTCTCTCTTCTCCCTGCTCCCATCAGGCCGGCGTTACCGCTGCCTGAGGGCTAAGACTGAAAGGTTGAAGAAGAGTTTTTACCCACAAGCCATCCGTCTGCTCAACTCTGAGCCCTAACTGGACCATTATTGCACAATGTAAATATTATAATTTATAAAAGTGTGTATAGTGTATAGTATATAGAGTATAGTGTATAGTGTGAATTACTTTTTTTTATTTTTATTCTTCTTATTTATATGTGTGTGTATATATGGTTGCAGGTACAAAATACATTTCACTGTGCATTGTACTGTGTATAACTGTGCATGTGACAAATAAACACTATCTTATCTTATTTTATCTTTTTATGTTCCTCCCTGTTGATCTTCATGTGTGTCCTTAATATTACACACATTTACAAATCGTGTCTCACCTGAATGTCTTTAGATCCTTTAATTAATAAAATATTTTCATCTGCAGTTTATTTTAAACAGCTGACAAGAGACAATAACAATAAACATCAAATGTGACATCTGTAAAAAAAAAAAGGAAATGCTGGTGTTACAAAGTTCAGAGTCACAACTGTGAGAAAAACATACAAAACAAACACATTTCAGACACATATTTCCCTCCAGCTTCATGTTCATATTTCTGCTGCTTTACATCCTTTGAAAGTGAACTCACATTCGATCAAATTTAATTAATCCCAGCACACATAAATTAATCTTTTCCCTCACAAATTAATAATAAATATTTCCGGGTATCAGGACACAAATGTCACAAATTACTCACTAAAAGAAAAATAATGGATTCTGTTGTTGAGTTTGGGAGGTGAAGGCGTCGAATCAGGATACTTTAAATGTCTTTAACCTTTCAAACACACAGAAATGTGACTCGTATCAGTGTTTTAAACACACACACACACAGACACACACACAGACACACACGCACACACACACACACACACACACACACACACACACACACACACACACACACACACACAGAGTCCGACAGTAAAGCTGCAGTTTGGTCACACGACGGCAGCGGCGGCTCATCATCACACCGCTAATCTGATCCGATCCCCAAAGAGCAAGCGAGGCTGAGAATGAATAGAGTTAAAGAGAGAGAGTGTGGGGAGACTATAGAGAGGGGATTAAAGGCATGTAGGGGTGAGAGGAGGGGGTGAGGGGCTGAATCGGGTTTTAAATACACTGAATGAGAAAGAAATTAGATGTCTGGGAAAGTTTGGAAAGATTCAACAGAAAAACAGTTGAAAACCAAACAGGATGCTGTGCCCAGGTGAGGCGGCGTCCTCACAGAGGCGTGTCAGTTCAGCACATTTTAATATTCTTTTAACGAGCAGGTGAAGAAGTAAACAAAGACAAGCAGGACAACAACGAGAAAAAGGACAGAAGGAGAAAGAAAAAGGAGAGAAAGTCTTGCCAGGATTTGAGTTAATCCTCTCAAACTCTTTAGATCCATGGATCCCAGCGTGGGGGTCAGGACCCCCCTGAAGGTCCTGCGGTGATCCAAGGGGTCAAATGATGATTAAAAAGGAGAAAAACCCAAACCAAAGTGACAGGTTCAAGTTTTTTAATCAGCTGTCAGCATATAAGAAAACCTTTTTGTTTATCTGCTGACCCCAAGTTGGGTCCCGACCCTTTGGTTGAGAAACTGTGAGAAACTGCATGCCTAGTTATTAAAAATTAAACATAAAAAAATCTGAAATGTTTGTTGATTTCTAGTGAATTTAAGATCTGTTACTGTTACAGGAGAGAGCAGGCAGACTGAGATGTTTCACTGAGGAGACTCATCAGGTGGACACGCTGTGATCTTCCCTGTGTTTGTGCAGCTTTGTGAGTCCTCCAGAGACGGAGCTAGCTGCTGCTTTCATCAGGCTCCTTCACCGACCCTTTTCTTCTTGTAGTATCGTTCAGTGTTTCCAACCCCTCATATATCAGTTCATACATCCTCTATTTGTCCCTTTCCTCCTCTCCTCTCCTGGTTCCTCCTAAAGATGTGACAGGAGGAAGAGACACAAGGAGACAGGCTGACCTCCTCCCTCAGAGCCTCGTCTCAAAGTGATATCAGCAGAGGTTTGAAGGATAACTGCAGCAGCTGAGGGAACGATGCCTAAAAAGCAAAAATATTTAACAAAACATGCCAGATGGAGGCTGTTCTGACATCACAGCCTGTGATAAACCCATGAAGCTGTGTTTTCTGCTCCTAAAAGGATTCAAAATGAAACAAAGGAAAGAAACAGAACTTCTGAAAGTAGGCCGAAGGGAACTTGGAGCTGTGGGGGGGCTCCCTCGGCGGCAGCTCGGCTCTGAAGCTCCGCCTTTTGTTTGCCATTTGTTTACCTTTGCTCGGCCGAGGTGTGGAGGAGAGGACAATGAGCTGGTAGATCAACAGCTCGGCCTGAATGAGAGGGCGCTCCTTCATCTGCTGCCCCTGAACGCAGCGCACCTCAGAGGGCCGGTGATTAAGAGCGCAACAGGCCACCTCAGGCTCCGAGGCACAAAGGAAGCCGCTCCACTTATCCAATAAAAAAAAGTGTCCCACACAATGAGCACAGGCGGCATCCTGCTGACATCACACTCCAGTGATCAGTGGAAGGATGGAGGATAAAGAGGGGGCACTCGAACCGACAGACTCGCCTCCATTCAGCCTGAGGAGGGTGGGGGGTCAGCTTGTTAACTCCTCACTGAGGATACTGAGAAGCTTCAAGTGTGTCAAAGCTTTTTAACCGGCTGTTAGAGGACGTGGAGCAGCGTCAGACCGGTTCACAGACCGAGGAGGAGGAGACGCACGCATGTATCTAACATGTTAGCTCATTTAAATCCTCAGTTTAACAATCACTCCCACCATGGAGATGCACTTTAATGGCATCTTTATTATCCCAGTAAGAGGAAGAAAACATTTAGGGAAGGGGGGCACAGACTGTGTGAGTGATAGTGGGGCATCAGGGCATCACACAGGGATAGCTGCTAATCAGTAACATCCAAATAAACTGTCTTCCCACCTTGCTGCTGTCAGTCAGGCTAACCAGTCACATGAAGGTCAGCCCCTTATTTCTCAATCTGGCTGCACATGAAAGACGACCAATCAGAAACATGGACGGGGTCCGTGCGGGTGTCCGCGTACCTGCCTGTCTGTGATGGAGTGTAATCGAGGCCTTAGAGCTGACGCACGCCTGCTGAGGTGAGGGGAGCAGAGGCCACGTTCAGCTGAACGTTATCCTGGTCAGAGAGCTCTGCCCTGCATCTCCCCGTGCTCACACACCCATACTGATGATCATCATTTCCTCTTTAATTTTACAAAATAATGGTCAAATTTAAACGCATCGCTGTGCCCTCTTCTTCTGTAAGAAATCAGGTAATATCATAAAAGTGAATTCTTGTAACCATGTAGAGAAAAAATGAGAACCTGCGCACAAACATCCAACAATGACTCACTTGAGAACATTTCTGATGTTTGTTATCTTAACTTCACTGTCTGCAAATATCTCTCAGAAATACGTCTTTATTGATCAGTGTCTGATGGATAAACAGCACACTTTCCAGCCCCGTGTCCTCAAACCTCTCAGCTATGAGGGGGAAACCCCGCTCAGTGCAGCTGCACACACCTGGGATGCACACTCAGGTACAGCGTACGTATTCCCCCAGCAGAGCGTCCATATTACACCTAAAATAATCAGTGAAAACGTGGCACCTCCAGCTGATTTTAAACCAAAACTCTGAACACAACCTGCTGCCGGCCAGGTGCAGCATCCGTTACCACGGGGATTTAGCAGGTAAAACAGACACAGGAGACAGGAAACTCTGCATCCCTCAGGTATGCTGAGCTGCAACTCAAGGATCCCTGCTGCAGGATCCTGTTTAAGGCCAATAAAACATTTTTAGGATTGTTTGAAGCAATCAGGAAAGTTGCTCCAAATAAACTAAATTTCTTATTGACGCTCATCAGCGAATGTCAGTGAAGTCTGTAGAAACTATCGTCCCACCTGCACACTGAGGTCGGGGGTCTTCCAGGAGCAGTTTTCCAGGCAGTTTTATAGCCATTAACCTCTGGAGCAGGAGATGTATGGAGTATAAACTACTAAGCAGATGTAAACCTGAGAGAGCAACCAGGACTGAGCCTGAGTTACTTTAGTAATGACATCATCCTCACAGCACTCTGTGAACAAGAGGAAGAAGAAGAAGAAGAAGAAGAAGAAGAAGTGAACTGAGGTGTTCAGAGGAGACGAAGACCTAAAGGCGTGTCCTGGTCTCGTTGTCCTGGGTGTAATCCTGAATTGCGGGGGGGGGGGGGGGGCCTCTGCCAGCTGCATGGCAAAATAAAAGCCCCTCCCCTTCCTGCTCAGTGCCACAAAGGATGAAAGAGCCGAGCCCCGCTGGGTGGCACCGGCTCCAGGTGACCACAGCAACCTGACCAGCTCACTGAGCTGCTCTCTAATGTGTAAAACCATCTCCCGTCGTTGTATAGAGCCCATTTAAAGTGCTGGGGTGGGAGGATTGGATGGGGGGGGGCTCTTTCTCTTGTTTTCTAACCCAACCACATAATCTCAGCCTTGGAGCGTCCACACAATGGAGCCGGTGTGAAGGTGGCACCACAGAGGCAGGGCTCTAACTAGCAGTTTGAGCTGTCTGGGTTCGATAATAATACAGCAGGTTCGAGTTACATATGAACTGGGGGGGTCGCCTCACAGGACATTTCAGACCTGCTTTTTATTCTGTGTCTGTTTTCACAGGACCAATTAGAGAGAACTGAGGAGGAAGGAAGAATCAGATTCACGCCTCTGCACGCCGGCTTTCATTTGTTTCCTGCAGAATCAGCCATCAGCTTTGGACGGCTGCTAAACGTTTTATTAAAATCATTAAAAACAGCTCAAACTAGAAACAATAGATGATAAATAAATTGATCAAAAGCTTCCTAATGGAGTTGCTTTGGGAAATTAAGCACTCATTTAAATAATGTGATTTTAATGAGTTTGATCTGCAACGATTCAATTCAATTTTATTTATAAAGCACCAAATCACAACAGTCACCTCAATGTGCTTTGTATTGTAGGTAAAGACCCTACAATAATACAGAGAAAACCCAACAGTCAGAACGACCCCCTATGAGCAGCACTTGGTGACAGTGGGAAGGAAAAACTCCCTTTAACAGGAAGAAACCTCCAGCAGAACCAGGCTCAGGGAGGGGGGGTCATCTGCTGAGGGGGGAGAGACAGAGATTAATAATAACTAATGATTAAATACAGAGTGGGGTATAAACAGAGTAAAAGAGGTGAATGAAAAGAAACAGTGCATTATGGGAACCCCCCCAGCAGCCTAGGCCTATAGCAGCATAACTAAGGGAGGGTTCAGGGTCACCTGATCCAGCCCTAACTATAAGCTTTATCATAAAGCAAAGTTTTCAGCCTAATCTTAAAAATAGAGAGGGTGTCTGTCTCCTGAATCCAAGCTGGGAGCTGGTTCCACAGAAGAGGCGCCTGAAAGCTGAAGGCTCTGCCTCCCATTCTACTCTTAAGTATCCGAGGAACCACAAGTAAGCCAGCAGTCTGAGAGAGAAGTGCTCTGTTGGGGTGATATGGTACTATGAGGTCTTTGAGATAAGATGGATTTATTATCACTGACAGATTTTAAATTCATAGTTAAATTTTATTCATTGGTTGTTTACTGTTAATTATAATGTTTATGTGTCAAGAATGTTGTAATTGATGTATTATGTCATTATTTTGTGTAATTAGCATCATCAGAGATAATAAAAGAAAACAAGGTGATGGTGGTGTTCACACAGACCTCCATCACCATCATGGCTGCAAAAAAACAGCTGTGACGAGGAGGGCGGGTCTGAGCGTGACCCCTCAGGCTCATTGGCTAATGACTGTGATTATACCACAGATAAACCCTCCATTCTCAAACACTGTATGACCAAAACAGACTTCATTTTTTGCATTCAGTATGATCCAAAATGAGTGACTGAGCACTTTTACGGGACCAGAAGTTTATTTTTGTAACCACAGCTATCAGATCGAAGGCAGCACTGGCTTCATTTCTGCTGTCAGAGATGGTTTAAAAACCAGTTTGTAACCAAATAGTAACCATTACTTATCTCACTGTGTGACAACTAAACGTTTTACTGTTAACGGTCATTTTTCTTTTAATAAAGATGGTTTTATGAGACAACCATCATAAATCTGCACAGCAACAGTGACTCAGATGTCAGGAAATGCCTCTGTTTGTTTGAACTGAAACTCAGCTGATATTCAGACACATAAAAACTGTGGATATAAAACTACAATAAAAACACATTAGCTGTGGAAAAATACAGCAAAGCAAAACAAATATTAATGAGCACATATTCAAAGATGATGACAGCAATAATAAGAAAAATAAAAACATTACTGAGCGTGTGTTACACACTAAACAGTCCCACTGCAAACAGCAGCCAAGAGGAACCAGAATTACTTTTATACCAAAAATGGTTCCAATTCGACTATAACGGCTACTAATTATGATATAATTAATTATAATGATAGCAGTGGTAGTAATGATAATATCACGGCTGGTGCAAAATGAAAACACTGATTTTGTAGTACTTTGATATTTTTTATGAAAGGTTTGGAGAAAGTGCAGTTTATTGTTACCAGTCGCTGTTTAAAACTCGAGTCCTGTAGAAACTTTGTAGCTGATATCCTCAGAGGAGATTAAAGAAATGAAGATGCTTTTCTACTTTTTTTATTTCAGTAAAGTCTGCTTCGGTGTTTGTGAATCTTCCTCCTGCTCATCAGAGACACGCGTTCTCTTCTCTCTTCAGTTTTGTGTCTCCTCTGTTGCTCACATAAAAGAGAACACAGTCTCAAACGGCTCAAACCCTTAAACAGTAAAATGAGCCTCATCTCCAAGGCCACCCACAGTGCAGAGGTCAGAGGTCACGGTGGACTGTGGAAGAATTATTCCTGTGATGATCATGAAAGGAGAGAAAGTTTTTTTTGTTGTTGTTGTTGTTGTTGTTGTTGTCGGTCACCGCTATCCAGAGGTGGGAAGTAACGAAGTACTAATACTTCGTTACTGTACTTAAGTAGATTTTTCAGGTATCTGTACTTTACTTAAGTATTTATTTTTCTGACTACTTTTTACTTTTATTCCCTACATTTTTACACAAGTATCGGTACTTTCTACTTCTTACATTTTCAAAACAGACTCGTTACTTTTTAACACGTCAGGGAGAAGTTTGCGTTTCCGGTCAGTGCGCCGTCAGTCATCAAGCGATCTGAGCCTAAACGGAGGAATATTAACATATAAGAGACAATCGTACTGGCGTATCCTCCATCACCGGGGCTTAACGGGTACAAAGGGATTAAATACACAAACCCATGTAATTAATGTCTCATTTATAGCGCTATAATCGGGGGTTACAGCGGGCCGGACCGAATCCGTAAGTTATGCTCGCGGGACATAAACAGCTTAGCTAGCGCTACTGAAGAGGAGCGAGCATGAAGGGAGTAACGTGTGGCAGGTAAATGCAACGTTTCTAAATGCTCAACAAATATCAGCAAACACACAAAGTGTGTGCAGTTTGTCACACAGTGTGTCTACTAGCTAAAAGAAGAGCTGCTGTATTTCAGGGAGAGCAAAGAGAGAGAGGTTCACTCAGAGATGGAGAAAGAGGACAGGAGAGGAAGAAGAGAGGTTAGAATTAAAGGTAAGGACTGGAAAATAAACTGAAGTATGCTGAATTTGTGTTATTCAAAGATTGTATGAAAATACTGCAGTTTAGTACGTAATAAACAGGTTATCTTGTTGTACTGTATTTACAGTAAAGCTCTGTGTTGGTGCACTTTGTGTTCATGGTCAGAGTTACAGGTTACATCAGTGCAGCAGAGATGAGTTTGAATCAAAGCTGCTGATGCTGAGATTAATTCACTGAATCCAACATTTCTACAGCCTGTATGCTGTCAGTGTAGGGGATGGAGATCAGCTCAGATAGCTGTGAAATACTGGGTTACATCTTTGTAAGTTCAGTTCATCCACACAGAGCAGTAAACCTCAGAGCAGCAGCAGCAGGTCAGCTGATCACAGCCTGCACACCAACATCATTTACTGCAGCTACAATAGAAAGTTGTGATTCTTCTCCCCATGCAGAGTCACTACAGCTGATCTTAGGGTTCCTCCACCTTCTGAATCCCACTGTAACCCCTGAGTATCCTCATGTTTGTGTTTAGGTGGAGACACAGTCACCCTCTACTATGGAGGACACAGAGAACAGAGCTGTGTTTAAATTCCTTTTCACAGTTTGTGATTCAAGCTGAGTACATTCATTAGAATTAAAATTTAGATTGGAATAGCGTTTGTGTTCTCATGTATTATTTTATATTATTACAATAATATATAATAAGGTTCAGTTAGCTTTACACAAAAATAGCAGGTAGAAACGTCCTCCCAAGAGCTACTTTTACTTTCTTACTTTGAGTAAATTTCAGAGCCTGTACTTTTTTACTTTTACTTAAGTAAAGAACTTGAACCAGTACTTCGACTTTTACCAAAGTATTTTTTAACACAAGTACTTGTACTTCTACTTAAGTACAGAATGTCAGTACTTTTGCCACCTCTGCCGCTATCACTGCAGCGTAATGACTCACCTCCCTGCAGGGGGCGGAGTCAGCGGCTCACCTGTCGGGCAAAAAGCTCTGCCTCGCTTCACCTTCGTTTTCTGCTTCAGCTCAGTGATGAGACACCATTCATGAGACATTTAAAATAAAGACGACAGATTATTAAGTATAAATAAGTTGATCAGTATCATTAAAGGCGTGAACAGCCTTTGGTCACATGTCTCTGAAGGAGAAAATGAACTGCTGTGTGTGACCTGTGCTAAAGTAACCTGTCAGATAACCAGACTGCAGAAGCAATGCGGTTCCCACACTCTGCACAGGTGAGTGGGAACTCACCTGGAAGGAAGCAGAGCTGCTGGTGTGTGTGTTTGCAGCGCCACACGCCGCACAACATTTAAAACACGATTGTTGAAGAATGTGATCAGAGGATTGATTGAGGTCTTGAATAAATAATCACTGCAGTGATAAATATTAAATGAAAAACTCTCCATTTCCTCTTCCATCTTCATATAGATCCAGTTTTCCTCAAAGCCACGGGGAGCTTCTGCAGATGATCAGAAGTCTTCCTGCTTCAGCTCTACCTGTTCTCATCCTGCCTGTGTGACTGCATCTGTGGGTGGTTTGGTTTCAAACCTTCAGGAAACCAATGATCCTTCACATCCACAGCAGCCTGAGAGCCAACAGCAGAAAAGCAGGAAAATAAGTTTTCATTTCTTTCTGTTCTCACACAGAATATTCATGCTGTCAAAAATGAGCCAGCCCGGCTCCATAAAGCTCCGCAAATCTGAGTGTGAGTCTGAGAAGATGATGGAACAGGTGAACGTGGTGACTCACATTTAGAGGTCGGAGGAAGCTCGCTGCAGCACCACCCTGACCTCTGAACATCCAACCGGCTGCTGGTGGTGACGGAGAAAGAACAGAGGAGCATTTAAAGATCCTCTCTGGCCGACTCTTTCACGCTGGTGCTGTCGCTGCATCTCAGAGCAAAGCAGCGCAGCAGATCTGCGATGAGTCCAACTCTTCATCGTTATGTGTTCATAATGCAACATCAAACCCTCAGTGCGTCCTACCCGACCCCGCTGTGGTTACACTATTTTTACCTTCTTATTATGAATACTTTCTAAGTTAGAGACTCTTAAAGTGCATTTTTGCACTTTTGAAATCTCATTTTATTTTTCCAGCATTTTTGACCCTTCATAACTTCATTAGTTTTTCAGGACATAATTAACATGAAATATGACACAAAAATACGTTAAACACATTTTACCATCGACAGCCTCCAGCCCACGAAGATGGAAACTGTTCGTGTCTAAAGTTGGACATTTTAAAATGGGAGCCTCAGTTTGGAGGCTGATGTTTCCATCAGTGAGGAAAATCAGAAGCTCTCAGGTTTCTGCACGTCTGTTACTCTGAAATAGGAAGCGTGATCTTTTTCTTCTTTGAGGCTTGTTCAAATCGTTTGTTGGCTGGTAGGTAACCTCAGCTCCATCAGCTCCATCAGCTCCATCATCAGTCCTTTTACAAATGAACTTTATTAATAATCTGAATACAGGCACAAACTGTGGAGCTTCATTCAGAGGCAGAAGAGGACGAGTGTTTCTAAAACCACTGATCCCACTTTGTCCATCCCCACAGACTGAACTCTTCTCTTCCCCCTCGGTCTCCCCTCTTCTGCCCCTCACTTTTCTCCTCCTTTGGCTTTTTGCCCCCACCCTCCTGTCCCCCTTCCCTCCTTTTGCCCTGCCGGCATCACAGAACTCCCAATTACAGGCGATTTCCAGCTCCCAGTGGAACTAATGTGATAAAATCTCAGAAAAAGACACACTGGACAAAGAGACAGAGATGTAGCCGGGGGCAGAAGGGTTTTTTTTCTAGGGGGGAGGTGGGGTGGGGGCTCAGTTGAGGCAACAAGTGCCTTTTTTGGGTTTGGGGGGACCTAATGGGATTTTGCAAGGAGCTTTGCCAGATCTCCTGCCTGCCCATTCAGGATCAGCCTTTTGGCTGCCAGGCGGCACACTTCGGACCCCTGATGGCCTCACGTCACCCCCTCCAGACCCACCCATCACTTAGTTTTATCTGAGTAATCACTCAGATCCCCTCTGTGTGATGGACTGCAGGCTACAGATGAGCCAGATGTCAGAGGTGAGATCCTGAGGTGATCTGGGATCCGTTTAGCTTCTTAATCCTTCGCTTTTCCTTCATTTCACAGAGGAATGTTGTACCTGAGCTTCAGCTTTTTTTAAACCAGCAAACAGCAGCAAATCAGAGCTGGTTTGAACATCAACCTTTAATTCTGACTGCTGTGGTCCAAAGAGTGAGGATTTAAAAGGGGCTCTTTTAACACTGATATGGTGGGACCTGTGACTGTGGGCCCTTTGACATTGACTAAACATGTACTAAGAAAAGGCCTTTAACATTATTCAGAATTCATTCATTTATATTCAGTTTGTCGGGTCTTAAATATTTTAGTCACATCACTGAAAATTTCCAGCACACACTGTCGTCATTTCTGGGAAATCCAGTACGACTGTGTGACGGGACCTTTACATTCAGGTGGAAAGCAACAGGAAAGAGGAGTCAAAGGAGGTCTCACAGACACCAAATTAAGACCAATTTACTTACAATAAAACCTGTTAAAATATTAAAACAATAATTCATTAAAACCTGCACAACTACAAATGAGCTGTAAAATTAAAAAAGCTCAGAACAAATATTTAAAAACAAATATCACACAGCTGTGAGAGTAACTATGGTGAACCAAAAACCTTGAAATCAGTCACTGTCACCACAACCAGTCGGGTCTCCAGCTGTACATGTTCATATAATCAAAGCTGAAAAGTCCTCAATTAAAATTGCATATGAAGGTCCTGTCACTGATTCTATTCATCATTCATCAAGTGGAGGAAGGCTTCTGCCTTGGTGGCCTCTGAATCTCATCTCTGCTCTTTGCAGATGATGCGGTCCTGTTGGCTTCATCAGGTGGTTGAGGTGGTTCGGGCATCTGACCATGATGCTTCCTGGGCGCCTCTTGGGTGAGGTGTTCTGGGCATGTCCTACTGGGAGGAGGCCCTGGGGCAGACCCAGGACACGCTAGAGAGATTATATCTCTCAGCTGGCCTGGGAACACCTCTGTGTTTCCCTGGTGGAGGTGACTGGGAAGACGGAGGTCTGGGCTTCTCTGCTCAGGCTGCTGCCCCCACAAACCGGCCCCATATAAGTGGAAGAAACTGGATGGATGGTCTCGTCTCTTCTGTGGTGGCCTGTCTCTCACTTCACACTCAGCACACTGACCGTGGAGGTCAGGCAGAGGTCCAAACTCTGCTCTTGGCTGGATCTCAACTACTGTCATTTCCCATCTTCTATCAGTGCTCCCATGAGGCCTGGGCCACTCTCCATGGCTGTCTTCATCCTGTAACATCAGAGTAGCCTGAAAACCGACCCCTACATGGCCTCCCCACCATGACCCCAACTAAAGTTTGTTGCCATCCATTTTCTCTTAGTTTTACTGCTGCATTGCTCTGCTGTGTCTCTCTGCTGTTTCCTTCCTGCCCCCCCGTCTGTTCTTTAAACAGGTGGACTGTGAAGGTGTAGTTAATTTTGTTAATTGCAGGTATGTGGGTAGGAAATAAAACGGCAATTTTCAAAAGAAAATTATACAATAAAAAATATGACATAAAAACATGCAAAGTGTAAAATAATTAAAATCCATTAATAAAACCACACAGGGTAAAATACTAAAATGACTTCCAGCAGGTGACAACTGATCCACGCTTCAGTTCAGGAGCAGCAGGAAGGTATCGAGTCTTGTTTACCTCATTCAGCTTAGATTGCCCATTAAAGTAATTTAAAGCGTCCATCCTTTAAATTGCTGCATCTTGTGGCTGCAATTTGCTATTGTCTCTGGAAGCAAGATTAACTCTGGTTGCTTCCCATTGGGTTAGTGAAGGCTTGAGCTTGTCGAGCTGAGAGGCCATCAGCCTTTTCTGGCTGTTTGTGCATGCGCATTGTGGATCGACCCCTGATGGGAAACTGATCTGAGACTAGAATGCAAGACAAGCTGCCGCTGGCTCTGCTTTCACTGCTCTGAGATCAGTTTCTATCTGCCTGTTGTGTGGAAAGAGAGCAAACATTAGCAAGTGCATGAGCACTCTGTGATTTTATCATCTCAACAGATTGGTTTTCTCTTGCTAACCACCTTGGCCATCATGTGTGATGAAAGAACTTCTTTAGCATGTTAGCAATGAAAGCCTTGATGATAAAGAGGGGACATCACTGGTTGGTTATTACCTTGTAAAACAGGTAAGGTGAATGGTTGCAGGCTGCATTTTTAGCACTTTCAGACTAACATCTCTGAGAAATCACTTGATTGATCAAATGTACAAAGCTTAACAAACTCTTGTTGCTGAAACACCACCTTCATTTTCCATTAATACTTTTAAGCCCCTTGTAGATATTGACAGCTGACCACGTTACACCTGTTATTTTAGCTGTTATTTTTTAATAAATTTATATATAATAGTAGCTTTTAATGGGCTCAGATAAACAGGCCAACACCTTGATTTAAAAAAGTGTTTTCTAGAGAAAAGCACAGGACAGTCATGCTAGTGTATACTGCATCATATATGATGCATTACTGGAAATTAAACAGAGTGCAAAGTATTTAAAATGAGCTCAGCAGCAGTAATACTGATCCATATAAGACTGATGGGGAACATTTTACTGCACAATAAAAAACTTTTACTTTTGATGCTTTAAAGTAAATTGTACCAATAGTACACAGTTTATATGCAGTGTTCTCACAGTATTTTATTTCTGCTTTTACTAAATGAAGGAGTCCAGCTTACTTTTGCGTACCTGCTTACCTTTCTGTAAAAGTCACAGCAATCCAATGAGTCAATAATTGCTGTTACTTTAGTTCCAAGGCTGCAGTCATCACTTTAAATGTTACATTTATACTGGCTTTGGGTTGGAAATCAGCCATCACGGCTCATGAAAGATCTGTTTATGTGATGCTGAATGTTCTTGGTTAAATCCACAAAGAGCAATAAACTCCTGAGCAGCATCAGCAGGAACCACCTGATCCCAGGCTGACCATACAGAAATCAAATCTATCCAAATCAAACTGGGAGGTGTTTTGGGTCTTCCTTTAAAACATTTGAACCAGTGAGACAACATGAGGTCAATTTTGACCTGTTCACCACAAACACCTGTGAACATGTGAGATTATTCACAAATAAACCTTTTCTGTCGCTGTAACAGCAGGAAGTTGAGTTTCTCAGTCTTGTGAAGCATGTGTAAAAGCTCTCTGGAGAGCGCCGCCTTTCTGGTTTTATTTGTTGATCTGGACCTGAACTCTTTCCCGCTGAGGATCAATTAAATCCTCAGTTTACCAGCAGCAGCAGGTGTCAGGTGTCTCTGAATCAATGCAGTGATTTGAGCTCGTGTTTCCGAGGTCTGCTGTTACAGTCGCACAGCTCTGCAGGAGGAACAGGAAGTCTGTCCTCGGGAACAACAACGAGGAGCCGAGGAAGGAAGTGCCTCGTGATAATAAGCAGTTCCTTTTTTAAATTTTAATGCTCCGACCTGCAGCGATGCAAGCAGTACAAATATGTGCTGCTTTTACTGGATTGTTTTTTTTGAGTGCACCACTTTTCTCTCTGCATTGCTGCCTGATCTGTGACATATTCACATATTAAACAGGCTTACCTGTTTTTAGGGCGGGGCTAATATTTACCAAAACACCCTGAACTTCTGTGGTACAACTGTGACATTTAAGGAAATTCAGATTCACCAGAGGAAAACTCACAGGTTCAAATTTAAAGCTTAAAAAAGAGTCAGACACGTCCTGTGGATCACAAAGCTGCCTCTACAACAATGTTTATTAGATTTTATTACATTTTTCCTTCAGGTCAGACAAAATAAGCAAAATTAAATTCCCATTTTCAATATTTCAAAATGCATCCAAAAGTAATAAAGATCTGATAAAAGCCTCCCTCCTAACCATATTCTGTGCTTTATAACAGCATGTTATTTTTATAACAGCAACGACAGTTGGGACCTGATATTTTGTATAATTCCCGTTTGGAAGTGCGTCTTTCCTCTGCAATTCTTTCTTTCCTCTGAGATGATCAGATGGGAGGTTTATTTGTGAGCGTTACAGAGTCCTTTTACAACTCGTATTTTCCTGCTTGCATTTGTACCTGTAGTGTACTCTCCCTGTGCTACTGTGGTACTTAGTAAAGGACAGGAGTACTTCCTGCAGCGCTGTCAGAGAGTCGCCCCAGTGGCAGTCGGACTCTCAGCGAAAGGCGATACTCACAGCAGTCGCTGCAGGTCAGAGAAGCGTGACCGCTGCCAGTTGTTGAGTTGACCTCTGACCTCTGTGGGGAAGGGATGGGAGGGGGAGGAGGAGAGTCTTTTGTTGCAGAACCACATACAGTTTTACTGCCTGGACAAGCCTTTAAAATGCTCAGAGGCACTTCAGCAGCAGTCAGAGGAAATTATACAAAATCATTTAATCTTTAATAAACATAAAAAGTTCATCTGAGTGTTTGAAGCCACTGATCACCTGTTTGATTAGAGAATAAAGTATATATTTTATTCTTCAAGAGCTTTTAGAATCTCGTGTGTTAAAGCTGAAAAAACACAACAACAACAACAACAACAACAACAACAACAACAACCGCACGAAACCAAAACTCAGCACTAAGATAACACTCATTAATGGATTAATTAATAATTATTAAAAAGGTCAATAAAAATGAAACAGTGAAACAAAAATAAACTGAAAAATAATGTGAAGAAATACAATAATGAATGAATTAAGCAATAATAAGGACATAAAACAATAAATATAACAAGTTAAATAATAAAAAATGCTAAAAAAATACATAAAATGGAAGAATACAGATTAATAACAGAAAAAATAAACAAAAGGAGCTTAAGTAAAATCAATTAATTAATTAAAACAGTAATTAAGACAAAATAATAAAACAATTAAATTAATAAACAAATTATAAACAATACTAGAAAATAAATAAAAAATATAATACAATAAATAACAAAAAATTAAATACAATGCAAACTAATGAAAAGTAAAAAAATGTAAAAATAAAATGGAAGGCTATAAATAAAATACAAATAAAAAGTAATGAAAAGCAGCTGGTTAGACGGGTGGATGTTTCTCCTCCTGCCCCGTGTCTGGAGACGAGCTCAGATTTAATAATCTGGCTTCAGACTGACGGTTAATCCTGTTACACCTGAATCAGGTGCATCGCTGTGGTGGCTGTCAGTCTGTGCTACCTTCAGGTACCTAAAACTCTGACCTCTGACCTGCAGGAGGTCACACTCAGCAGGAAGTGGCTGTGTGGGTTCAAATGGACATGACCGCCAGCTCCCTGAAGAGAGGCGGGAGGCTGATTTTTTCTTCTGTTTGAAGAGTTTGATGTCCACAGGCGACCTCCTCTTTTCATCCTCTCCAATACACTGTTTGTATTCTCTCCCCCCGTCACCCTGACCTCCAGGCCACTGTGTAGCTGCTCCCTTTTAGAGCAGAGAAGAAGAATAGAGTCACTGTAGGACAGTGATCTGCAGCAGCACAGTCAGAGGTCTGTGGTTGGGTCCCAAACTTCCCAGCATGCACTTTAAACTGTCCAGTATTCTCCCACAGCTTCTGAATAACAGAAAAAGGATTATGAGTGACGGTTCGCTCTCTTTCACAGCAGCGCGTGGAAACGTTTACATTGAACTGAGTCTGCCGTGGATTCATTTAATTAATACGGACGTGGATGAATTTATAATAAAGAGTAATGATAAAGAAGCTTTTGCTTCTTAACTGAAGACTTTACAGTGAGTGCAGAACACCTGTCCTCCATACTGATCACTGATAATCACAGGTGTGTGAGAGGCAGGTGTAGCAGGAAATCGGTCATCTGTCACTTTGTGTAGCTGCTCTGAGGTCAGTTTATCTTATTTACACAGAGAGATAAAAGTCTGCAGCACCTGCTGAAACCTGCAGCATCACTCAAACCCTGCTGACACACCAAACTCTGTGTGTGTGTGTGTGTGTGTGTGTGTGTGTGTGTGTGTGTGTGTGTGTGTGTGTGTGTGTGTGTGTGTGTGTGTGTGTGTGTGTGTGTGTGTGTGTGTGCGTGCCTTTCATGACCTGGTGTACCTCAGATCAGTGCTCTCAGATTCTCTTCACACTGAGCTCAATGATGGCATCAGAAAGGCGGCACCGCGGTGTCGGGCTGGCAGAGAACATGAACCAGCAGCCAGTGGAGCAGGTCTGCAGAGCTTGCATCACGAGTCCCCTCCTGCACTGAAGTGAGACCTGGATGCTGCATGCTCAGCACTTTCCACGTGTGCTCTGATGCATACTGAATATATCACGTGGAAGGAAGTGCTAAACAACACCATCCTGGAGAGAGCAGGAGTCCCTGCATGTACACCCTGCTGATGCAAAGAGTCTCAGGACAACGATCCGGCAACAGTCTGACTGACCAGCGTCCAAACACTCCTGCAGGTCACTCCTGTTCTGGCCTGTTCACCACCCAGAGCACCACAGTCCTCCTGAGACTAACAGTTTCCTGTTTTAATTTGAAGGCTCGTTTCCTGTTACTTTCTGTTATGTTCCATCCATTTTCTTCCTCTCGTCCGTTTCAGGGTCACCGGCTTGTTGCAGATCAGTCAAACAGGATTTTAGATGCTCAGGTCGGTGGAGTTCTTCGAGCTGAAGTTTATATGCTGAGCCACAGGTTTTTATTGACAAAGCAGGTCAATCTTGTCATTCTTCTCCCGTCCTTGAGAGGAGATTTGCTCAGGTCTTTTTGTAAAATGAGTCATTCAATATGAAAAAAAATTTCCCACCTGACCCCCTCAGAATCTGCTGATTTTGTTTGTTTTTATTATAATTTTTGCCTATTTAATAAAACAATGCAAACTTTTACCCCACACTATGAAAAAGTTGCAGGCCTTGGGGTGGTACCACGGGGTGGGTCTGTTTAATTCTTATTTCTTCCAGCATTTTCCCCCCTCATAACTTCAGGAGATTTAAACATGACATTTTAAGCTGAAAAACTGACCCTGAATCAGATTCACACTCATTCCAAGTGTCACAATTTAAAACCAAGATCTTATTGTTGTTCAGGATGGATAACAGCTTCAATGAGTTTAATTTAAATGAGCACAAAGTGTGTGTGTGTGTGTGTGTGTGTGTGTGTGTGTGTGTGTGTGTGTGTGTGTGTGTGTGTGTGTGTGTGTGTGTGTGTGTGTGTGTGTGTGTGCGTGTGTGTGTGTGTGTGTGTGTGTGTGTGTGTGTGTATCTGGATTTGGGATTTAGGGATGAGGGGCCCTGACTCCAAATCCTGTGTGTGTGTGAGGATTAGATTCACCCTCCTCCTCCTCTGTGTGTCTGCAGCCTGTTGATCTGAATATGTTGTCGAGTCACGTGTTGGTGAACTTGTGTAGCATGCAGAGAGCCGCAAGCACACTTAGACACTCAGAAAGTGGACACACAGATAAAGAAAGGACTCAGTTTGCAGGCCTGTGGGCTGTATCCTGTGATGGATGCAGTGTGAGTGTGGAGACGCTCCGGTGTAAACGGTTTGTTTCTGGCTCCTGGATTAATGCTTCATCGTGTTTCAGGTGCAGCAGAAAACCAATGAAGGGTGTGAGCCTCGGTCCTCTCTGTGCAGGACGCCCCCAATACCATCAGAGGACTCTTAAAGCACATGATGCAGACATGAAACCTTCCTCTAAATTAAATGTAGTAGTTTCAAAGTTAGTCTGACTGTAACAAAAGAAAGGGACAGCTCATGTCTGTGTGTGCAGTTCCTCTAATGGCCACTGGAGGCTCCAGCAGTGAGTCAGCCCCCACAGACTCTCATCTTCTAATGTTTACAGCCTGCTACAAAAACCATTTGAGTCTCTGCGGCTAATTTTCCCCTTCATAATTGTGTGTGTGTGTGTGGGGTGGGGGGTGGGGGGGCTCACCTGTTTAAATTATTAGGGGCGTGGCCTCTCTGGTCTGAATGTTAAAGCTGAAGGTAAATGGAATCATACTTATAACACGTTTCTACTCAGGCTGAGACCTTTGACCTGTGCCTGAGGGACGAGCTACAGACTGAGCCGCTGTACCACCTGAGCCACCGCCACCCAAAGCTGATGTCAGGTGTGACTTTTACATGCAGACTGCATTTTTGTGACGTTTCTGTCTTGCTGTGAGATTCGGGGCGTTGCAGAGGCAACCTCAGTGTGAGCGGCTGTGAGAGGGTTAAATTCTGCAGCTTTAACGCTTCGTGCCGACGCTCCTTTGTTTTGCAGAAAGAAACTTTAACGCAGAGACAAACATTCAGAGCTGCATCAGAAATGCTGTTAATGCATGAGTGCACATGCACAGGCATGCACCCCCCACCCACCCCCAACACACTCTCAGCCTCTCGTGTCTTTGTGAGCATCGGATCTGATTTCAAACCCGCAGCCTCTCGTCGCTCCTCATCTCCCTTTGACAACTTTTTCTGTATTTCTTTCTCTTTCTGCTCTCGCGTCGTGGAGAGCTGTTAGCTGTGAAAGGAGGGCAAAGAAAACAGCGTAACGCAGTGAAAAAGCCATTAAAAGAATATTTTCCCTGCTCTCCTTTTGTGCGGCCTCTCCTCCGCCTCGCCGCAGCACCAAACCACACAAACAAATGCAAATGGATGTGAATCCTTTCCACAGAGAGAGAGGGACCCCCGTTTGAGAGAGGAGCTGAATGGGCTCTAAAGGAGAGCCTAATTAATCTAAGTACAGCACCAATAGGCCCACTTGGAATTTTTTTTTTACCCCTTTATCTGAATGGGAGGGCAGAGGAGAGGGGGAGGGGGGGATAAAGAAAAAGAGAAAGAAAGGAAAAGAAAGAAAAGAGAGAGGGGATCAGGCCTCCACCTTTTCTATCCAGGGACCCGCCTCATTCAGCCCCTCCATGTTTAACAGCAGCCACCCCTCCACCCGCTGGAATCAACCACAAATCACATGATTCCACCCCCACCCCGAGCTTCATCTTGCAGCTTCACCTCTCTTTCTCCTTCTTTTTGCACAAAAACTTTTTTCTCCTTTGCTCCCCGTGTAAGAAGAAAGTGTGCAAGTGTGTGTCGGCCCTGCGGTTGTAGCTGGTGTTGTCAGGTGCAGGGGTGGCTGCAGCAGAACAATGGCAGCAGAAGGCTGCAGATGAATGCTTCGGGTAAATCAGTAATGGAGCTAAAGGGCATACGCCTGTGGGGAATTTGCCGGCTTATAAAGGAGCTTTAAGAGGGGCCTT